>NC_088364.1:63021180-63046180 GCF_034508935.2 Berghia stephanieae
GAAGAACAAGAAGAATGAAGTAGAAGGAGATGAAGGAGACGAATAATAATAATGATGATAATGATAATAATAATAATAATAATAATAATAATAATAATAATAATAATAATAATAATGATAATGATAATAATAATAATAATAATAATAATAATAATAATAATAATAATAATAATAATAATAATAATAATGATAATAATAATAATAATAATAATAATAATAATAATAATAATAATAATAATAATTATAATAAAAAATAATAATAATAATAATAATAATAATGATAATAATAATAATAATAATAATAATAATAATAATAATAGTAATAATAATAACAATACGATGATGATGATGATGATGATGATGATGATGATGATGATGATGATGATGATAATAGTAATAATAGTAATGATAAAAAAAATTATAATGACAATAATAATAATAATAATAATAATAATAATAATAATAATAATAATAATAATAATAATAATAATAATAATAATAATAATATTAATAATAATAGTCAAAATAATAATAATGATAATAATGATATTAATAATAATAATAATAATAATAATAATAATAATAATAATAATAATAATAATAATATTAATAATAATAGCAACATCGGCATCATCATCATCATCATCATCATCATCATCATCATCATCATCATCAGAAGAAATATAATCATTTTAATTACCATTTAAATTCTACTCCTCGCATCATCACCATCACTATCTTCATCATCATCATCGTTGTTATTATTGTTGTTGTTTTTGTTGTTATACTAATACAATTTTCATCTTTCACCACCACCACCATCACCACCACCACCACCACCATCATCATCATCATCATCATCATCATCATCATCATCATCATCATCATCATCACCATCATTATCATCGTCATCATCCTCATCATCATCATCATCATCATCATCATCATCATCATCATCATCATCATCATCATCATCACAATCATCATTATCATCATCACCAAATAAATCAATTGTATGACTCACGAGATAAATAGAATTGATCATTACAATTACAATACCGTCTATCCATCACTATTTCGCACCACAGAAATCAATGCCTGCTTTCATGTTTCATTGTAATTTTATAACTGTTTTTTAAACTTCTTGTTTACGGCGTTCCATGTTATTCCACCCTCTCGCATTTTATTCAAACTGTTACCTCACTACACCAATCTTTACCGGAATATCGCAAAAATGTTTAGATCTGAAATCTTAATCAGATTTTGTTATCATTTATTGTATCAAGCGTCACTTGGTTTATAATTATCTAGAAAACAATTATCTGTCTCTCTATGTACATAGAATTGATTGGGATAATTACAATGCTACGATTTCTTAAAGCTAAATTCTACACTCAAGAAATCAATACATGTAATTATGTTTTGTTTATTTATGTAATGCTTCCTTGGATGTTAACCACTTGTGAACGGTGGTCGATCGTACTCTATGCAAACTCGTTAGATTTAGACATTCTCATACACAGAACAGTCATAGCCATTCGACTCTGGCTATTATGAGGGCCACATCTTATCACTCTTACAGATTTGTTGGGTAAAAATGGTTGGATCTGAAGCAAACATCATAGCTAGAGGCAGAAGTTTATGTCTATTATTGGATAACCCTCAACATTTAGGGGAAAACGAAGACTATATAGAATAGGCGCTCGTCGATTTTAATTTTTATAAAATTGTCTCGTATCTGCTACTACTACTACTACTACTACTACTACTACTACTACTACTACTACTACTACTACTACTACTACTACTACTACTACTACTACTACTACTACTACTACTACTACTACTACTACTACTAGTATCGGTGAGATACAAGCGGATACGGGGGGAGATGCAAATTGCTGGGGTGGATCCCTTGTAAGTTGAACATAGCAGATTGGGTGACCCGAGAACATTCCGCTAAACACTTGGGACCTGATTCAGTGTGGTATCGTGGCCCTGATTTTCTACGAAAACCTATCAATGAATTGTGTGTATAATTTGGAACATTACAAGAACAAATATATCATTTTTGTGACAAAAGAGTGACTTACCACAAAGTAAGTGGCGAAGGGTTCTTTTTATAGATGCTCTCAATTTTCTACGATTGTTGCTGCATTTGCTCGTATCTTGAACGCTCTAAGAGAGCGCTGGTAGTATGAGAACAAAAATAACACACATATTCTTGATTAAGGAAACGCCAAACATATGGACAAACGACTCTGCAAAAACACAATTTCGAACCTTATATCTAGTGCTTCAAATAGACATCTGGGTCAAAGGTACTCGTATTAGTAATTCAAGTTCCTTATCCCCTGAGAACTTTCCACAAATCTTGTTGTTATTTTACAATAAAGATTAATGGAAACGTGTAACCAAGAGAGTGGTTACGGAGGCAGAGATTCCATCTTGGCTAAGTTTAGATCAAACTTTTGGACTTTCAGGGGATCCAAAATGAGCGAAGCGATTTGTGAGAGTTGTCAATTATGTAAAAGCTCAAAATTCAGACACATGAATCAGGCCATGGGTCAAATGCCATCCTGCAGCCTCATGCCTTCTCCTCCATTTACTTACACAATGGTGGATATATTCGGACCTTTTGAAGTTAGAGGTGAGGTCCAGGAACGGATCAAAGGTAAGGTTTGATGTGTGATCTTCACATATCTTTGTTGTCGGGCTGTCCACCTTGAGGTTGCATGTGAGTATGGCGCTCAGTCATTATAAATGGATTTCAGTAAATTTGTCTCAATCAGGGGTTGGCCTTCAGAGATCTACTCATATCCAGGAGCTCAGTTGTGAGAAAGTGCTGATATCATTAAAAGGATATCATGTCATGGGGTAAAATGGAATCTTTCTCCTGCGGAGAGTCGATGACGCCAAGGAGCTGCTGAAGCGCTCATCAAATCCACCAAGCAGGCATTTCATTTAGTTGTGAGAGATCAAAATTTGTTCCTGATGGAAATGCTCACCATCTTTAGTAATATAGCAAATGATTTGAACGAGCATCCTATTGGGTACCTCCTCCCCCCCTCAACTGTATTAGCAATGACTATGAAAAATGTTTTTTTCTCTTTTTGAGGACAATTTTTGTCTAAAACCAAAGCCCTATCTCCACTGAGTAAAAATGTTTTTGAATTTTGAAAATCCATTCATAAATAAACAAGTTATGCAGTTTCAAAGGTGTCATTTATTTGGATGACCCGCAAAGAGGAAAAAAAAAAACGCGAAAATATGGGACGCTTTTTTGGCATTTTTTTCGACCTTTGGTTGTATCTTGCGTAATAAGTGGATTAAAAGATTGAAACTTGAAGAGCATATTAGGATGGTGTTTTGTATAATACGGGAAAAGTACTCGTCATATTCATATGAAATTTTACAACCAAAAAGAAGAAATGTTCATGTATTACCTTGTCAGCGACAAAACCTCCACGCCCGGTAGTTTTAGAAATATTTTACTCCAAAGAGTAAAAATCTATTTTTAACGGTCTTCTGGTAATCGCACGAGTTTTGTCGCTTAACATAATCTAAAATGACCTTTTTTTCTAACTGTGTGCCAACTTTCAGTCATATTCATCGATAAACAGCGTCGTAATTAATTTTTTAAAATAGCATATACGAAACGGCTTCGTCCCATAATTTGACGCGAATTCGGGCACTTCGTGAGCGAAAAAGAGGCCCAAAGATTTGTGCGGGATAGTCATTGCTAACTGTATGCACCAACTTTGGAAAGACATCAAAAATGGAGAGATGAATAGAACAATCTGCAAGAAGACGACGTCGTACTTGTTTTAGACCCAGGGTCATTTAATTTCAAAGGCCAGTAAAAGCTGACTCGCGTTGTTCAGGTTATTCTGGCAAAAGATGGAAAAGTTAGAAGTGTAAGCCCGGCTTTCAAATCATTTCCGGTATACAAGAGATGCTACAATTATCAAGGAGCGCATGGTACTATACGCATTTTTTCTCTTACTTCCCAAGTTTATTTGTTGGTAAGCAGGATTTCAACGTTGAGGCCTTTGTCAAAATAGCCGAATAAGAAAAATACATATTTTCTTAGCACCCTGACAAAAGTTAAGGCTATAATACAAACATGGACAGTGGAACGATCTTGATAAATGATTAAGAAATTCCCATACGGATCATTCTCAATTTTGACTTGAAGTGGTAACGTCGGGTAAAGATATCCACTTAAAAATGACTGATTTATTAATGTATAGAACTCGAGTAAAATATAAACGTCGTCATTTAAGAGAGGAATAATGTAAATCAATAATTTATCATGGTTCAAAACAAAAGAGATATCAAATATGACAGAACCAGCTCAAGACAATGCTATGGTGACATACAAAAGGTGGGGAATCTATTTTTTTCCATTCAGCAATCATAATTACTGAGATAGTTTCAATAATCTCAAATAGCAAAAACCACCACATTTTCGTGTAGCACAGATCCTTACAACTTCCTCTTTTAAATGTTCATCCCTCCTTCCTGCCATTGTCTCAATAAACATTACTTGTAAAAGACTCAAAGCAATAATTTCTATCTGATGATACTTTATGGTAAATGCCTACTACAACACGAGCATGCATATTGAATGTAAGAATGACAACCCATATTTTACGAAAATATATTTCGTTTATATGGATGTTTGAATTGGTTATGCCCCTTTTTAGACTTAAATCTAACTATGATGTTAAAAAAATTATGATAATGATGGTGACGATGATTATCATTATGAAGACTATTATTATTATTATTATTATTATTATTATTATTATCATTATTATTATTACTATTATTATTGTTATTATTATCATTATTATTATTATTATTATTATTATTATTATTATTCATTATGCTGTTTTTATTACTGTTAATTGCATTAGAGATTATAGACCTGAACAAAATATCGACAAATGCCGGACCCATATACCAAATAAATGGGTGAATCCCTCACACTTTCACCAAACATAGATGATGATAATCAAACCCCGACTTTTTGACCTCGTGCGAATCCTTCTTAATCCACTTCTTGTCTATATGCAAACCATTCGGGTTGTACAGTTGCACTTTTTCAGTGTCCATGTTGGTGTTTAGAGTGGTAAGGACGCGATTCTGTTTTTGAACTGTTTCATATTTTTGTATCGATTTCTACAATTTTGTATCGATCAATATAACGTTTATTCCCCTTTCTTTCTTTCTTCCCGAGGTTATTTGTTGGTAAGCATGATTTCAACGTTGAGACTTTTGTCAAAATAGCCGAATACGAAAAGTACAGCTTTTCTTTGCACACTGACAGTGAAAAGTTCTAGATAAATGATTTAGAAATTCCCATACGGATCATTTTCAATTTTGACTTGAAGGGGTAACGTCGGGTAAAGATATCCAGTGAAATATGACTGATTTATAAATGTGTGGAACTCGAGTAAACTATGAACGTCGACATTTAAGAGAGGAAAAATGTAAATCAATAATTTCTCACGGTTCAAAACAAAAGAGATATCAAATATGACAGCTCCAGCTCAAGACAATGCTATGGTGATATCTAAAAGGTGGGAAATCTGTATTTTTCCATTCAGCAATCATAATTATTGAGAGAGTTTCAAAAATCTCAAATAGCAAAAACCACCATAATATCGTGTAGCACCGATCCCTACAACTTCCTCTTTAAATGTTCATCCCTCCTTTCTGGCATTGTCTCAATAAACATTACTTCTAACAGAATCACAGCAATAATTTCTATCTGATGATACTTTATGGTAAATGCCTAATACAACACGAGCATGCATATTGAATGTAAGAATGACAACCCATATTTTACGAAACTATATTTCGTTTATATGGATGTTTGAATTGGTTTTGCCCCTTTTTAGACTTAAATCTAACCATGATGTAAAAAAAAATTATGATAATGATGGTGACGATGATTATCATTATGAAGACTATTATTATTATTATTATTATTATTATTGCCACTATTATATAGCAATGACTATCCCGCACAAATCTTTGGGCCTCTTTTTCGCTTACGAAGTGCCCGAATTCGCGTCAAAATATGGGACGAAGCCGTTTCGTATATGCTATTTTAAAAAATTAATTACGACGCTGTTTATTGACGAATATGACTGAAAGTTGGCACACAGTTAGAAAAAAGGTCATTATAGATTATGTCAAGCGACAAAACTCGTGCAATTACCAGAAGACCGTTAAAATAGATTTTTACCCTTTGGAGTAAAATATTTCTAAAACTACCGGGCGTGGAGGTTTTGTCGCTACTGACAAGGTAATACATGAACATTTCTTCTTTTTGGTTGTAAAATATCATATGAATATGACGAGTACTTTTCCCGTATTTTACAAAACACCATCCTAATTTGCTCTTCAAGTTTCAATCTTTTAATCCACTTATTACGCAAGATACAACCAAAGGTCGAAAAAAAATGCCGAAAAAGCGTCCCATATTATCGCGTTTTTTTCCTATTTGCGGGTCATCCAAATAAATGACACCTTTGAAACTGTATAACTTGTTTATTTATGAATGGATTTTCAAAATTCAAAAACATTTTTTACTCAGTGGAGATAGGGCTTTGATTTAAGACAAAAATTGTCCTCAAAAAGAGAAAAAAAACATTTTTCATAGTCATTGCTATATAATTATTATGACTCGGATTATTATTATTATTGGTTGGCGAATTAGCCGAGTTGTTAAGGTATTGCACTGTGACCCGGATGACCCGGGTTCGAGTCCCGCTTCAGTCACTTTCGTTATTTTGCTTGAGCAAGATTATTAACCCCCAATTTGCTCACTTGGACAACATGGGTGATTCCTGTTGACATCAGACACCTTGTTTGATGACATCTATATTTCTACGTGGAATGGCTAGGCGACGATATCTTATGATATCGTCGCGCAAAAGCCATAATAATTATTATTATCATTATTATTATTATTATTATTATTATTATTATTAATATTATTTTTTTTATTATTAATACTATGGTTCATGATGTTATTATTATTACTATGGTTCATGATACTGTTTTTATTACTGTCAATTACATTAGAGATTGTAGACCTGAACAAAATATCAACAAATGCCGGACCGATGTACCAAATAGATGGGTGAATCCCTCACAGTTTCACCAAACTTGGAAGATAAAATCATACCCCGACCTTTTTTC
Source organism: Berghia stephanieae (assembly GCF_034508935.2). Lineage (NCBI taxonomy): Eukaryota > Metazoa > Mollusca > Gastropoda > Nudibranchia > Aeolidiidae > Berghia > Berghia stephanieae. The sequence continues at coordinate 63,028,399 of NC_088364.1, forward strand.
ACGACTTTCTGACCTCGTGTGAGCCCTTCTTAATCCCCTTCTTGCCTATGTGCAAACCATTCGGGTTGTATTGTTGCAATCTTTAGTGTCCATGTTGTTGTTTGGAGTGACGAGGAAGTGATTCTGTTTTTGAACTGTGTCAAATATTCGGATCGATTTCTACACTTTTGCATCGATCATTATAACGTTTATTCCCCTTTCTTTCTTTCCGAGTGCACTATTTGTTGGCAAGCACGGTTTCAACGTTGAGGCATTTGTCAAAATAGCCGAATACGAAAAGTACAGCTTTTCTTCGTACCCTGACAATAGTTATGGCAAAAATACAAACATGGACAGTGGAAAGATCTAGATAAATGATTTAGAATTCCCATACGAATCATATTAAATTTTGACTTGACGGTGTAACGTCGGGTAAAGATATCCAGTGAAAAATGTCTGATTTATTAATGCATGGAACTCGAGTAAAACATGCACTGGCCATTTAAGAGAGAAAAAATGTAAATCAATAATTTCTCACAGTTCAAAACATATCAAATATGACAGCTCCAGCTCCAGACAGTAATATGGTGACATCTAAAAGGTGGGAGAGCTATATTGCATTCAGCAATCATAATTACTGAGAGAGTTTCAAAAATCTCAAATAGCAAAAACCATTATTTTGTCGTGTAGCACCGATCTCTACAACTTCCTCTTTTAAATATTCATCGCTCTTTCTGTCTTTGTCTTGGAATGAGATTACTTAATTTTGTCCTGACCCTGGCCGGAGTCCTTGGCTGGGAGGGAAACAGTTGAATGTATAGTTAAGAGTTTTGGGAGATGATATTTTTTCCTTGTAAATCATCTCTATGTTATTTACTGTTATTTTAACATATGATCTTTTAACATCTGAGTGTATTCCTCTTAGAGTGCAACATTTAGGTAATCACAAAGTACACTGATAGTGTGCTCTTGGAATCTACATCTGTTCCCTATTTGTACCATTCCCGTTTGTCTTACTTTTTCCTCAAATCCTTTTAATTTCACATCTAGACTGTTTTTACTATTCAACTTTCATCTTTTTACTGGCGCTGATATGACCTTAATGTGTTGTAAGCGCCGTAAATCCTTTAAAAACAAACATTAGAGGACATTGCTCTATAATATGAGATCACATCGTTATTTGCCTGGGCCAATACTATCGTTCAATACCTCGATGCCCATTAAAAATAATAGAAATCTGAAAACGTTTGTGTGAAACTGTGACAGGCAAAGCAGATTGCCTACAGAATTGGGATCGAACTTTAGACCTCCTGATTTACAGTATGTGTCTGCAATTCAATACCCAGCTGATTATTTCTTTTATTTCTCTCTCTGCTTTGTGTGAAACTTTTGAAAACTCACCTTTCAGATATCTACCATACACAGGGCTGCCAGTTCAGCTTGCAAAAATTTACACAAACACACCGACAGACCCCTTTCTGAGCACTGAACCCCTGTAGAAGACGTTTTGTACTTACCTTTCTTCCGTTTGGCAGGTGATCGGAAAAGATCCAGAGAGTTTATAACATACTGAATTCCGTAAATATACGGAAAATTGGCAACTCTGCACACAACTCCCCAATCTGTCAAAATCAAAAATATCAAAAATGTCACCATAGGTAACTCAATCAAAGACAACAAAACAATCATCAAAATAAACACATGATAATATAAACCAACCATTCGATATTTTTCTCTAACATTCAAACAAACAACTCAGTTAAAGTCAGATATTTCCGAAAAGATGGCATCCCTGAAATTCAGAGCCTGAAAAAGCGGAAAGAAAAATACAACTCTTCCATTGCAACTCCCAACCCCTCCATGCTCGCCTCACACCCTTACAGTATACTAAATTCACATACAAAATCTTACAGTATACTAAATTCAAATACAACAATCTTACAGAACACTCAATTCAAATACAACAATCTTGCAGTACACTAAATTCAAATACAACAATCTTACACTGTACTAAATTCAAATACAACATCTTACAGTATACTAAATTTAAATACAACATCTTACAGTATACTAAAATTAAATACAACATCTTACAGTATACTAAATTTAAATACAACAACATTACAGTATACTAGATTCAAATACAACAATCTTTCAGTATACTAAATTCAAATACAACAATCTCTCAGTATGCTAAATTCAAATACAACAATCTTACAATATACCAAATTCAAACACAACAATCTTACAGTACCTGAACTTAAACTACACCGCACAGACAAATCACCTAATTGTTTTTTAAGACGGAGGCTGTATTAAAAAGTTGGACATCATTCCATGAAAAATGCTAAATATCAACTTTGCGTAATATTCGATAATGACATAAAAATTGCAAAAATTACCAATTTTCACAAATTCATTAGAAATTCATATAAAGCCACACATACTTTAATTAAAACATCAAATAAAATCCCAGACAACACATATGAAAGACAATATCACAACCGGTAGGGATATGAAATTTTATGTTATTATGTTTTTATATCAACAATAATAATTAATGGAAATCATTTTTTTTCACCAACCATGGTTATTAGAGAACATGGGAGTAAACGACAAAGACATTGAAATCTTAGAGTGATACTCAGCTGCTAAAAGGTGTGGGCTGAAAAAAGTAATAAACAAACATGAATGTAACAGCTTCAAAAAAGAGTAAAATACCCAACACGGAACGTTTCAGGCTCAAAACCCTTCTTCAGCCAATGACAAAAAAAAGAAGAAAAGAATACATTACTAAATTCCAGATTGACGACAGATAAATTTTGTAGGTCCTCTCTGTTGAAGTCTCTGTCGTCAATCTGGAATTTAGTAATGTATTTATGTCTTTATTGTTTTTATTTTGGTTGTTGGCTGATGAAGGGTTTTGAGCCCAAAACATTCCTTGTTTGGTATTTCGTTCTGTTCTTGAAGCTGTTGTTATATTCATTTCTGTTTATCACTATTACTTTTGCAATCTTAATAGTGAGTTTTACTCCAAATACAATCGCTCATCAAATTCTTTCTGGTCGCAAATTATCCTAACTCATTATAGATTCAGGGTTTGCCTACACCATAACTATTTGATTGAGACCTAACACCCAATCAATTTCACCAAGAGAGATGTAATGTAATATCTAGATATTTGTCTCACTTTGCCCCATCCATGGAACAGCTCTCAGTATTCTCCATAATACTGAAACCTCGGAACTCTTATTGACTAGTCGAGGCATGTCAATTTTTTGGGGATAGTTTTTCCTTCTGGTTTGTCTGGCATTGTTTCATACAAACCTTTTTAGATTTCTATCATACACCAGTGCCTGCTCCCTAATTTGTCACTTTGGTATTTCCAATTTCTTTGGCACCCCGGATACTGTCTCGTGCTATGTTATCCTTTTTTTTGAAACTGAATGAATAAATTACACATCTGCTCATAGACCAAAAAATTGAAGCCAGCAACACAAGAGGACTTGATGACACTCGGTGCCAATCCCTTGTAGAGACCACGGACACCTTCATCTTTCAAAGACTTCACAACACAGTGCCATGAGTTACGATAAATCCCAACAGAGCCAAACTTGACTCTCGCCTCCTCAAAGCCCTGGACTTGTAGCCTTTTTTTGATGACGTCAAAGGGATGAACTATCATAGATGAACTATCATCTTGGACAGAAAGCCAGCGCTTGTACCACAGATTAAACTTTCTGCAGAACCTAAGAACAGAAATAGGACATTTTATTCAATTCATTGAAAAAAAAATTCTTATCAACCTCTCCAGTGAAAAATGGCCAGTAATGGCATACATCTCTGTTGAAGAGAAAAAAAGTGTCACAGAGTTTGCATATTGTGTCTTATGTGTTCACTGATGCGATTGACTTAGATCCCTTGTTGTAAAACATCTGGAGCACATGTATTGCACATTGTGCTTTATAAAAGGTCACATTTAAACAGGGATGGCAATTCAGGAGGTAAAAACTTACTGAACTTTTACGCAAACACATAGACCGACCCTTTTCTGAGTGCTGAATTCCAGTAAAAAGACATTATGAACATACTTTTTTTCTGCAGGTGATTGGAAAATATACTGAGGGTTTATAATATTCTGAATTCCATAAATATAGGGGAAATTGGCAACTTTCTTTTAAAATTAGATAATAGGGATAGAGAAGACAGGTGGAGGAGACAAAGTGGGAGGAAACACGTGGAGAAGACAAGTGGTGGAGACAAAGTGAGAGGAGACAAGTGGTGGAGACAAAGTGAGAGGAGACACGTGGAGGAGACAAAGTGAGAGGAGATAAAGTGAGAGGAGAAAAAAAGAGGAGGAGACAAAAAGAGCTTAGGAGGCAAACTAACCATTGATCAAATTTACTAAGCCAACAAAAACAATTTATGCCACTCACATTGTCATAAAACAATTCATACAACTCACACTGTCATAAAACAACTCATACGACCCAATTTGTTATAACACTCTATACTCACAGTCTCTCCATACTCAGGAGTATAACGAGCACCTGATAGGGGGAAATTAAATTTGTAATTGCACCTCACAGTCTTGTCCAACAGGTTTAGGAGTTGATGTTAGATTGGGACTCCTTTTAAATTGCTTTGAGCACGTTTAGTTAGTAGATATTGCGCTATACAAAAAATGAAGAAGCTCTTGTAAACCCTATCCTGAAACAAGGACAATACTCTCCGGCCGCCTGTCTGCCTTAAACGTGAAATATTTATGTTTTTAAAGTTTTTGTAATTGGCTCAAGAGGGGTTCTGAGCCTGAAAAATTCAGTGTTTGGTGATTTGTTACTTTATAAAGCTGTATATTCATTTTTGTACATTATTTAGCACAGTCTAATTATTTAGTATACCAATTACGGGGAGACTGAACTTTTAAGCAAACACATCTGGCAATCCCACCAATCTGAACACTGAACTCCAGTGAAAAGTGCGGCTATGTGGTATGACACTCGTTTCGGATCGGATGGTCCTGAGTTTGAGCCTCGCTTGGAGCATAGTTGAGTCCCTGGAAAAGGCTCTTTACTCACATTCTCCCACCGTACTCAGGTGTAAAATGAGTACCTGACCGTTAACAGCGTTGTCTCTGTCATTTAGAAATGTAATATCGCCTAACAGGCATCATGTCCCGTCCTAAATGTTAAATGTTGCTGTTGGCCAGGGACCCCTTGTAATGCGCTTTAAGCACGTTTAGTGGATATTGGCCTATATAAAAGCTCAATTTAAAAATATTTTTTTTCAGTGAAAAAATATGTTAAGTGCTTACTTTTCCCCATTCACCAGGTGATTAAAAATATACTGAGGTTTTTTACAAAACGGAAAACCAACAGGCTTCCAATTAATTGGGGTTAAATTATTTAGAATGACAATAATAATCATTTCTGTCATTTTTCACCACTAACGTCATAATTAGTGTCCCACAATGCACCCATGACCTTTGATATTATTATTAGAAAATCTATTTCCCTTCCAGTGAACCTATCCACCATTCATCAATGACCTTTGACACTGTTATTATATTGTCTAATACGCTTCAACAGTCGTAACGTCACTTCCCTCGTAATGACGCATGGCGACTTAGTAACTAGCTCTAAACTATCGGAACAATGGCGGATGCCCGTATGAAATATGTCTCCGACGAGCATAGAAGCGTATCCAGAGGAAAAAAAAAACTTTTAAAATCTGATCATGTTTTGACTTTTACACATTCTGATTACAAGACATAGAAAAGTTCTAGCCAGCATGAAGAATAAAAAGTAACGATTTTCTTGTAACCACGATGGCCGCTGTTGCTGGGGGATGTGTCATCAGACTATTGAATCCAATTCACTTCCTCCTAAGGAATTATCTTCATGTGGATTAATCCACGAGTAAATATTTACATATCTGCACACACCTGACCCGCAACCTCACATACATATCATATGCATTTCTATTTTCAGATGGTGGCAGACTGGCTGAGCGATATGGTCTTTGCTTTATACCCAATAAGTACCGCATTCGACCACCCGTTGTGCTACCTGGCACTGTGGCTAATGTCTTGATTATTCCATTCTTCTCTTGGAATGAACCTTACCTCCTTCAACCCTAACACCGACTATATCCATAGTTTACCCAGGATATTTTAGCCCATGCATATTCATGACATTTTTCTGAGACAAATTATAGGCGTAGTATCAAAGCTAATGTTTTTAGATTTTGCACGTTAATGATAGGTGAATAAAACCATCTATGCTCATGCTCATTTTTAATACATTTTTTCCAATTTTGAAAAGTAGCAAACATTTCTAGGATTGAGTGAGTTAATTTCCCTTTTGGGATGAATACAGGGAAAAAAAGAAAACAAAAAAACCCCCAAACCCTTGAGCTTTTATATAGAGCAATATCCATTTTACAGGCTCAAAGTCCTTTACAAACAGCAACACTTTTAGTCGATATTACATTTTTTTCTGACAGAGACAACGCTGTTAATAGCTAAGTACTCATTTTACACCTGAGTACGGTGAGAAAATGTCATTTAACAGCCTTTTCCAAGGACTAAACCATGCACCGCTCAGGACATTCCGACCCAAAGGCGAGTGTCATACCACTGGACCACAAAGGGAAATTTCCTGTTGATTTTTGATTTTGTTGCAAAAGCAGAACCTACCAGGCACTGATCCATTCAGAACTCCTTTGCGCCAAAAACTTGTAAAAGTGGTGTAGAATCCAAACTGCAAACCCATTTGAGGTCCGACTACAACAAGCGCAGGAAATAGACCTCGATATAACCCTCTCATTCCGTCTTTTTGCAATATACACTTCACTGCAGCTGTCATATTGTTGTAGAGCTGTGATTGGGGGGGGGGGGGGGGGGGGGAGGGGGAGAGGGAGGGAGAGGGGTTAAAAAATGAAACAAAATCTTAAAAAACAGTCATTTGTCTACAAGTATATTCCAGCATGTACCAAGTATAGACTGATGTCTTTATCTAGCAATGGGGGATTCCTAGGAGCCAAGTATAAACTTATGTCTTTATCCTAGAGGCCAAGTATAAACTGATGTCTTTATCCTAGAGGCCAAGTATAAACAGATGTCTTTATCCTAGAGGCCAAGTATAAACTGATGTCTTTATCTAGCAATGGGAGATTCCTCGAGGCCAAGTATAAATTGATGTCTTTATCCTAGAGGCCAAGTATAAACTGATGTCTTTATCTAACAATTGGAGATTTCTAGAGGCCAAGTATAAACTGATGTCTTTATCTAGCAATGGGAGATTCCTAGAGGTAAACATATCGTTGTATCTATCTCATCTCATATTTATTTGGTGACAAATTACACAAAACACACAAAAGTAAAAAAAAAAATAATTAGAGATTTTATATAGCGCAATATCCACCAAACACGCTCAAAGTGCTTTACAAGGGGTCCCTGACCAACAGCAACATGTAACATGTAGAACGAGACAACGCTGTAAACGGCCAGGTACTCATTTTATACCTGAGTACGGTGAGAGAATGTGGGTAAAGAGCCTTTTCCAAGGACTCAACTATAGCGCCAGGACCTTCTGATCCAAAAGTGAGTTTCATACCACTAGACCACATAGCAACACAAGTGTAAGATTGAGGTATGAAAAGGTGTGTTTAGAACGGTGGCAGACAAAGCAGACAGAAAAACAAAAGAAAAAAATCAGCCCGTTATGAAGAGACATGGTGGGTTGTTTTGGTTTATGTCCAAAAAATTTGCAAAAGGTCCGAATAGATCCCATATCTCGTCTTCCATACAAAGTGTTGTTGTTGACTTGGGACTCCTTGTAACAAGCTTTGAGCATACTTTGGTGGATATTGTGTGATGTAAAAATGGACATACCCCCTCTTACAGATATTTGAACAAATTAAAATACATAAAATGAATTCCTTGAATGTACACGCTGTAGCCTCATGCTTCCGGAGGTTCAACATGGCTGTCCGTGTTTACAATAAGACGTTAGTTTTACACAACACAACACATCACAAGACCAAATGGCTAGAGCTGTCCCCAGGCTTTCAGGATTGTGTTGAATAAATTGGGGCACCCAGCATTGACGACCTCTTGTTTTCTACCTTTTGGATAGGACAGTAGTGTATGGCAAAGTACTTTGGTTGCTTGCTACCTTTTGGATAGGACACTAGTGTATGGCAAAATACTTTGGTCTTAATTAGACAGACCCACTCCTAATCAAGGCTGGTTGAACAGGTGTCAGAAAAACAATCCTGACTTCACTCGACATCAACACTTACTTATCCCTTTGTTTCTAAGGCCAGTGCTGTTGTAACCTTCTTCATCTTCATTTCAGTTATGTGACGATTAATATGTTTTTTCAAATCTGAACTGAAAGCAGTTCCATCTGACTATAGGCTGCCACAAATGCATACGTACACTTAATTATTCAGAGATGCCAACCTCTAAAATCATAAATGTGTAGTTTGGGAAGAAATAACATGTAATTTGGGAAGAAATAAATGTGTAATTTGTGAAGAAATAAATGTGTAATTTGTGAAAAATAAATGTGTAATTTGTGAAGAAATAAATGTGTAATTTGTGAAGAAATAAATGTATAGTTTGAGAAGAAATAAATGTGTAATTTGTGAAGAAATAAATGCGTAATGTCTAAGCAATAATGTGTAATTTGGGATTGAAATAATGTGTAATATCTCCCTAAAAAAGTGTAATCCAGCGTGCTCCCCATTGAGTAAAATTGAATATCGTCCATAGTGCCAGTTTTAAAACTGTATAAATCAGTGCTGATGGTGACTAAAATTTAAAAGGATGAAAATTTAATGATTGCTTATAAGCCTCATGTTCAATGTACTGTCCCTCGCCTTTAGAGCAATTGAGGTGATAAATTATCATTGATACTATAGCTAACCTCTGAACAGTGGGACACTACACCTGTTTGTTCAACTGCATATCAACTCTCTCACTGCCAATACATTGGTGGGTTGGTGTGTGTTGTGACGAGAGAGAGAGAGAGAGAGAGAGAGAGAGAGAGATAGAGAGAGAGAGAGAGAGATAGAGATAGAGAGAGAGAGAGAGATAGAGAGAGAGAGAGATGGCATTTCTTAAAAGGAGGAACTTCCTCTTTTCACGAGCTCGTGCAACGATTGGAAACACGACTGAAATTTCAAAGAGTATAAAAATTGTATATTAATCACATTTTAATACAAAGACAATGATGGTTTGCTAAAAAACCCGCAATTTTCAAAGATTGTTTGTATTTCCCATATTCTCATTATTTTACATAAAATATTTGTAACTTTTGTAACAAGTGGCATCTCTGCTAATGCCTGTATAAGTTATAATCAATTCAGCTGTGCAGTACAGGCAAATTGTTTTCACCTTAGGTTCCCCCTGGGCAACGAATCGTGTCCGTATAACATCCATTGGAAATGTGTACAACAACGGAGGGCCAAAACGAGTAAGATTTTGAAAAAAAATGCGTACAATCTAAATGGATAAAATAAAATAATAATAATGAATGCAAATTACGATGTTGGGCAATCAGATCATATTAGTATTGAAATTATAAATATATATATATATATATATACAGTTCACTCTGGATAATCGAAACTTTTGGTTAATCGCAACATTTCCCAAGAAACAGAATTAATTCTATATAAGAGTCACTGGTTAATTGCAACAAACTTCAGTTAATCGAAACAAATTTTCGCCCTCAACAAGTGGTAAATTCAAGAAATCAATCAAACAAAATATCATGATTAAATTTCATTATGGTTGAAATCGTGACAGGTTGAAAAATCGAGAGTGAGCGGGATTTAATGCTACATTAGTGTGTCACCACTCTATAGACAAAAGAGGGTGGGGCTTTGCAGTATGGGTTTGAACTGTCATCTGTGGTCATTAAATAGGAGGCAAGGGGGCTGGGTATAGTTTTTACAACAGGTAGACAATGACAGCTGTAAAGAGATATCCTTTGTTTTAGGATTGACAACTGTGCTTTGTGACCAACGAGTTTGGTGAGAGCTTATTGTAACTCCTCACGGCTAATCTCTTTGGCTCTTAAAATGTTGAGAACAAAAGAGTGAAAGTTAATCAAATCTGAATAAGATGTCGACTTGCATCAAAGCTGCTTTTGCTTGAAAAATATATACAGGGCTGCCATATAGTTTTTATTTCAATCATATTGCTCAGTATGTGGCGGACTAAGAACAATGTTTACAAATGGTTTGTGTATACGATATATGTGTAAAATGTTGCAATAGTGGACTGGAAACTCAACTTCGGTTAATCGCAACATTTTCACTGATCCCAAGGTGTTGTGATTATCCAGACTGGACTGTAATAATGAAAAAACTTACTCATTATTGACGATGTAAATAGTATAGACTTTCTGAATCTCATAAATCTGATACGACACAACCAAACAATACTTAATTAAACTCCCAATATGATTTTCCAGGTTATAAAACAAACTAAAGCATTTAATAAAACTCAAAAAGTCTATGATTTCTTTTCTTTTTTAAAATTTAAATGATAGAATAATGCGTACAATTCTCAAAAAAGCATGTACAATGAATAAAAATGTATAAGAAATATTTGCATTTTTATGTTAACTTGGAAAGATTGCCTTCTACAGTCAATCACCAAAAGAAAAACACCAAAAAACAAAACATGCTATTTGCCAACAATGTACGCTGTTTGCCAAAAACACATATCATTTGCTGACAAGACATGGCAAATAAATTTTTACCATCTGTTTGGTTTCGTTTTGTTATTTTTTGAAACTGCTTTATTCGTTTTTTTTGTTTTTTTTTTTGTACAATCACAGCTTCTCACAGCTTTTGCTGATACTAAGCTCTTGAAAGCTTTGTACTGTAAAAATAAATAAATAAATAAATAAATAACAATAATAATAATAATAATAATAATAATAATAATAATAATAATAATAATAATAATAATAATAATAATTAGTATAATAATAATAATAAAGTGTATTTACAATCGTTGCCAAATGAATGTATATTTTTGGAATAAACGCTGACACCACAAACTACAGAAAATGAAAAGGAAAGAAATACAAAAATAACAAACACACAAAACATCAAATTTAAAAAAACCAAAAAAAATTAAAACAAAAAAAATACCTGGAAACGGATTTTGAGAACATCTAAAGGTTGAAAAAGGGCCCTCGCTCCTGCACCACTCAAAGCCCCAGCAATAGCGTAATGTGTGTTGGAAAGATGGCCTTCTGCTTGAGGTGTGTAACCAACCATGATGCCGTCACACCCTACAATGTCTGCATTTTATGACATAATCAAAATAAATACAAACTTTGGAGCAAAAAGATATGATATATGAAATTGACAAGCTTTTCATCTGATCGATAATCATTTGTAAACGATGTAGGAACAGAAGGCAGTTTTTAATCGATAATCATTTGTAAACGATGTAGGAACAGAAGGCAGTTTTTAATGAAACTGATTATTTAAGGATGATTCTAAAAAAAAAAGAAAGGCGGTTCTGTAACTACAACTACATGTTTTCATTGTTGTTTTTTGTGTAGTGGTATGGCTGCATGTTAAGTGCAAATCTAATAATGCGTGTGTGCTGTGAAATATATTGGTCGCTACAAAGTGAATTTTTAATGGTTTGTCACCTGTAATGAATGGGAAATAACTGTGTAAATGCTATGTTGTGTGTAATAATGACAGAGTTATATCCCATGTATAAGTACCTTTCTTGAAGAGTGACTGCCCGTGTTTATTTTTATGTATCTTCCTTCCTGTTTGTAGTTGTTGTCCTTGACAGCATTACAGAAACATTTAACATGTAGAATGAGCTATGACGTCTGTTAGGCAATAATTTTTCTGACAGACACAATGCTGTTAATGAATGGCCAGGTACTCATTTTACACCTACGTACAGTGAGAAAATGAAAACAGAAATAGACATTTCTAGTTCTTGTGATGGCAGAAATGGTGTGTTTATTATCTACTATAACGTGTAGAAATTAACACTAAGTGTCACACATGTATCTATAGATATAACTTCTGCCTTATCCTCACACAATACTGATTTGAAGCTTTGGGTCACATATTCTCAAAACGGTGCTAGGTCAAGTTTCCTGGTGTCGGAAAGTTTCTTTTAAAATTAGAGATGATCGTAAATGTGGAGTCCTTCACCACTATTTGGCCTATGGAGACGGAGTTTATCCTGATTTCTATAGTATGAAACAGATAAAGCAATTGCCTGCTATTCTTTGGATAGGATGCCAGTCTATCGCGAAATGCTTTCCTCCAGAGCTGACAGACCCAGATACCCAATCACTGCCGGATGACTAGGAAGTAGATTAAAAAAAAAAGACAAAGCAAGAAAGAAAAATACAAGACAAAAACCATCCCAAAAAATCAGTCTACCTCGACTGGGGATTGAACCTCAGACTACTTCTGATTTTACCGATCAGATGTGCTACCATTACACATTTAGTCTGGTGTATTCAGCCAGGCTCCGTTCACAGAATTACAGTTTGCTTTGTCAATGGCAGTTATCATTCGTGCAAAAGTGAAGAGATGGGCCTGAAATTAAATATCAAGAAAACCGAATGCATGGTGGTCTCAAAGAATGACAACAATACGACCTTCCACTTGTCAAGCAAAGGAGAGACCATCAAACAAGTAAAGAAATTTAAATATTTAGGCACTATCATTACCCATGACGCACGTGACATAGAGGATATAAAACAAAGAATTGCAATAGCAAAAAACGTGTTCCATAAAATGCGACCAGTAGTGCCAAACAACAACCTCAAGTTATAGACCAGAATGAAAGTAGTAGAAAAATATGTTATAAGTACCCTTTTATATGGTTGTTTGTTTGTTGCTTTAGGTCTCTTCCAACACAATTGAGGTTATATGAGAGACCGCTGAAACAAAAAAACAAGCAATCTAACAAAAATAGTACAAATGTAAATCAAAATCATAACCTAAAGATATCATAAGCTAAATTATAAATAACCAAGAACAAACAGACAGAAGATTTACAGAAAAAAAAAAATCCACTGTCAAAAAATACAATCACAAACCAAAGAAGCAGGATAGGCTAGTAAAGAGAAGAAGAAACGACATCACTATTGGATCGTACACCCATGCGAACATCATAGGTATATGATTCAAGGGTGATGCTCCCATCCAACCACCCGCTTATATGATTGTGAAACGTGGACGCTTGACAAAGAATGCATGAGGAGGTTAGAGGCATTTGAGATGTGGATGTATAGAAGAATGTTGCGGCTATCATGGACAGGCAGGTACACGAACGAGGATGTGTTGGAGAAGTTGAGAAAGGGAAGAATGTTGATCGATACCATCAGACAGAGGCAGTTACGGTTTCTGGGACAGTGTGGAGAAGAGATGGAATAAAAAAGTTGGTCACATCTGGGATGATCGAAGGAAAGAGAGCTAGAGGAAGACAAAGAATGACATATCTAAACAACCTCAGAATGGCCAAATGTGATTTAAAAAGCAACACAGATTTCATGCGCACCGCAGAGGATCGTAATTCATGGAGACAGCTGACCAGCAACATGCTCAAGAGCACAAGCCACGATGGATGATGATGTGTTGACTTCCGTGTGATACAAAGCTGCTAGGACCTGGACTGTAACAAGTAATATACAAAAATGATTTTAACAGCTTCAAACAAGAACAAAATACCAAACATGTTAGTGTTAGGACCTGTGGACTTTAACAAGTACAGTCGACGCAGCTGAATTGCACATCCTCGGGAGTTCATGTTAGTGTGTCGATTAAGCAGGGTGTGCGATTAGGCGGAGAAGCTATTAAAAACATCTAGTCACCAGCTTTCATGTGCCCTTCATGTAGTACCTTCACCTCTGAGTTTTTCTATGGGCTTGGAGCGTCAGGTTCTAGACATGACCCCGACTATCATCAATATCTCCAAAATAGAGGTTAGAATAAACAAATTATACAAACAAAAGAAGATCAATAAAGTTAACAGATAGGTAGGTAGAGAAATTTTCAATGGCGGGTGGACTATGAACATATTTCCTGCTTAAGAAGATTTTTGCTGGTTGAAAAAAATAAAGGTGGATTTGTCAGTTTGACATTTTCTGTTCAAAATGTCAAAAACTTACATTGTATTGATGCCATTTGACTTTTTTAAAATGCTGGATTTGAGCACTGTTTACTTTCATTCGGTGTGTTAAATAGTACTTGGACCTGTTTTGCTTGTTCTGTACGTTGACCCTCAGTCTAAAATCATCAGAATTTTAAGTCTGTCTTTCCACCAATACGCTGATGATACGCAGATGTACTGCGTCTCCAACATGTGAAATTTACGATAAGTGTCAGCCATTGGTAAGAAATTGTATCCAAAGTGTTAAGAAACGGATGAATGAGAACAGACTGAAACTGAATGATGATAAGACGGATGTGCTGAATGTGGGGAACAGGAAGTAGAAAAGTGAATCAGATTAGAAGCCGGGGAATGCTTCCAATCAAATTGTTGACAAAGTGAAAAACCTTGGCACATTCTTAGACTCTGGACTGTTGATGGAGTATCAGGTTAATAATTTGGTTAGGTCTCTCTTTTCCAACTAAAAAAGATTGCTGCCATTAGACGGTTCATATCTGAGGATGTGACCAAACAACTGGTTGTGTCCCTCGAGCTATCGAAATTGGATTAATGTAATGCACTGATGTTTGGCGTTTCGCAATATAATCTGAGACGTCTTCAGATTGTCCAGAATGGCGATGTCAGACTAGTATTCATGAAGCATAGGTTTGATTCTGCCAGACCTCTGCTTCATGACCTGCATTGGTTGCCTGTTGTAAAAAGGATTAAATTCAAAGCTTGTGTAACATTGTCTTGAAAGTAATGCCCCTTCTTACCTTTCGGAACTAATTGAAAGATATTCAAACCCTGCCCGTTACGTTTGGCCAGTGATTCTACCAAACCACTTGTACATCGAATATGCAAAAATTTTGGAATGAGATACTTTTTGGACCCTCTGTTTGGAACGCTTTACCATAGAGCATTTGTGGAAAAGAATCGTTGGCTATTTTTAAATGTTCGTTAAAACATATCTGTTTCGATTTTAGTAGATGATATGAGTAGCAAGATAGGTGTCTGGTTCTGTTGTGTTGTGTGTGAATGAGTATGTTTCAACCAAAGTAATTTGTAATTTAAGCACTTGGAGTCTGGTGTCACGGAGTTATAGCGCTACAGAAGTTTTCAGCATTATATTTATTATTTATTATTATTAGTAATATTATTGTTATTCTGGAATGTGGATAAATATTTAAAAGAGCGGAGTTTAAAAAAGGCGTCTGAGTATAATCATCGCCCATCGTTATTGCCAGACACTGTCTGTCAATTCACGATGATCACAGCCCACAAAAATACCTTCCAAATAAATGTAGCTGCCATTAGCCAAACAAGCTTAAATGGCGTACATCTAGCCTGTCGACTATCCACGACATTCATGAAGACGTGAACATGAACGTGGCCTAACAGTAACAGGTTGGTTCATGGTGACTTTCACCGCGAACCTAGCCTGACCCTACCGGGCAAGCCCACAGCCACAGGCTACATTCAGGCGACGTCTTAGTCATCAGAAATTAAAAATGAAAATTATGACACAACTACTTCCAATAACAGAAAGCATATTCTTACTGCACGATTTCTAATAACAACGATCTTTCCTCGACTAGACAGTAATTGCCTGACGCAATCCTCTCAATCATCCAAAGTCAAATTCTTAACATTAACACACTCTCAACTCGTGCTTTTAATTAACGAACCTATTATATAATGAATGCTTTAAGAGATTGAAACACGACACATTCAGATCCCCATGGTCAATAACGTAGAAGTTTCTGTTAGTTGTGCAGCAAAACACATGAGCTGGAAGAGCTGTGGACACCAATGTTTTTTATCGCTGAAGTCAGTCATAGTCATAGCCATTTCATAGCCCTTGAAAACAAAAACGAAAGTTCGAAACGATTTACTTATTGCAGTTTGAGCAGTTTAAAATTGTCAACTCGTTAAATAGCTATTTCATCATCATCATCATCACCATCATCATCATCATCATCGTCATCATCATCATCATCATCATCATCATCATCATCATCATCATCATCATCATCATCATCATCATCATCATCATCATCATCATCATCATCGTCGTCGTCGTCATCATCATCATGATCTTCTTCTTCTTCTTCTTCTTCTTATTATTATTATCATTATTATTATAATATAGCATGTTTTAAATGCCCCAATAACGATTAATGAAATGAGAGGAGCTACAAAAAACAAAAAACAAATAAAAAGCAACAAAAAAAAAAAAAAAAAAAAAAAAAAAAAAAAAAAAAAACAACAAGACTACTAACTTTGGACCAGAGACATCATGAACAAGGGCACATACCCACAAATTTGGAAACATGCCAAAGTAATCGCCATATCAAAACCAGGCAAACCAATGACTGAACCATCCAGTTATAGACCAATATCTCTACTTTGTTGCTTATACAAGCTCCTGGAAAGAATCGTACTAGAGTGAATCACCCCATATGTAATCCACGCGTACCACCAGAACAAGCGGGCTTTAGACCACAAAGAAGCACAAGTGAACAGGTCCTTGCACTGACCTCATACGACATTGAAGCAGGCTTTGAGAACAAAAAGAAGACTGGTGCAGTCCTGCTAGACTTATCTCCAGTGTGCGACACTGTTTCGACAGGCGGACTTATATTAAAGCTTTCAAAAATGATTCCTTGTAGGAAGACGCTAAAACTGCTGTCTACCATGACTGACACAAGGCAATTTCATGTCATATTGGGAGAAAACAAAGGCAAAACACGAAAAAAAAATGGGATACCACAAGGATCAGTTTTAGGACCAACCTTCTTCAATGTTTACATCTCCGACATGGCAAACTGCGAAGCACTCAAATTTAGATACGCTGATGACTGGGCCTTAGCCTATCAATCGAAAAACTGGAAAGAGATTGAAGAAGTTCTAAGCAAAGACACCACCCGCCTGAAACAATACTTTGATTGGTGGTACCTAAAATGAATACCCCAAATCAGTATCCAAGAACTTCCACTTGAATAACCGAGAGGCAACAAAAGAATTGAAGATCACAGCCGGTAACTCCATACTACCCCATGCTCCAACACTAAATACATTGACATTACATTGGACAGACAACTAAATTATTGTAACCACATTGAGGCAACTGCAATTAAAATCACAAAAAGAAACAGTCTGGTGAGAAAACTCGCAAGTACCACCCGGGGAGCCTCAACATAGGTACTGAGAACGTCTGCTTTGGGAGAATACGGTGCTCCTGTTTGGATGAGGAGCCCACATGTAAATCGCATTGACATCCGATTAAGAGAATCAATGAGAATAATAGTAGAATGTCTTAAGTCAACTCCAACTTAGTGGCTCCCAACACTGAGCGGCACTGCACCACCAAGTCTTAGACGACAAGAAGCTAATCAAAGGATTCATGCAAAAATTGATGAAGCCACAGGTAACATTCCTATAAAAATAATCATAAAGGCAGCACCTTCAACAACCAGACTCAAATCGAGAAGACCTTTCCACCTAACAAAAATTATAGACCAGCGTGGGGGAGAACGGGAGAGAAATGTGGAACAGGCAAACACCAAGAGGAGGAAACATCATAAAAGATCCCACTAAAAGAGTGCCTGCATTCCACAACGCCAGGAAATACTGGGT
>NC_088364.1:63056180-63066180 GCF_034508935.2 Berghia stephanieae
GAGATTAAAGTTCAAAGACTATACGAACAGGCTACAAAAAGAAATAACGTACTCGAAATTTGTCGATTTTTGCAAAAAAATTGACTCATCTGCAGACAAACAGGCTATGTGGTCTTGTGGTATGACACTCGCTTTCGGATTGGAAGGTCCTGGGTTCAAGCCTCACTCGGAGCATAGTTGAGTCCTTGGAAAAGGCTTTTTACTCAAATTCTCTCAACGTACTCAGGTGTAAAATGAGCACCTAGCCGTTAACAGCGTTATCTCTGTCCGAAAAAAGTATGATATCGCCTAAAAGACGTCATGTCCCGTCCTAGATGTTAAATGTTGCTGTTGGCCAGGGACCCATTGCAAAGAGATTTGAACACGTTTAGTGGATATTGCGCTATACAAAAGCTCTATTAAAAAAAAAGCTAAAAAAAAACAAAACAAAAAACCCTAAAATACAAAACAGGTTGTTATAAACAGAATCAATAACCTGAGGTCGGCCTTCAGGAAAGAAGTAAAGTAAGTAAGTAGAGACGTCCGAGCTATCGGGTGCCAGTGGGGAAGATGTTTATGAATCCGTGTTGTCGTACTTGCCATATTTGACGTTCATTTATGGTCAAGAAATCCTTAGACCAGGACTATCCAACTTGGACTTAGGAAATTCATCGCATTCTTTAATTGTGGAAAGTGAGGTACCATTGTAAATTCATTTTGTTTTACATATATGTATCAATCCGCGGATTTTCCTCGTAAGATTTTCTTCTTCTTCTTCTTCTTCTTCTTCTTCTTCTTCTTCTTCTTCTTCTGATTAATATTATTACTATTATTTTTCATGTTGCTAATGTTATTATTATCGTTTGCATTAAAGATTGTAGACTTGAATAAAATCCTGAACACTGAATCCTGAACTTCTGACTTTGAACAATTTAAGATTTTTATAACTGACTAGACTACACTGGCAGCCAGGCTTTTTCTAATTCTAATCAAATTGTTGATGGAAAAATGACTGTCCATATCATTGCACCATTGAACGTGGAATTTGGTAACTGTCATTCATCGTGTCTTCTGGCTTATTTTTCCCCTTTTTGTTTCATGTTTAAGCTCGTGGGGAAATTCAATCAACTTATGTATCAATCGTTATAGCGCTTATTCACATTTCTTTCTTTCTTTCTTTCTTCCAGAGTTCACCATTTGTTGGTAAGCACGGTTTCAACGTTGTGTCTTATGTCAAAATCGCCAAATACGAAAAGGACAGCTCTTCTTTGCATCCTGACATTAGTTATGGCCCTAATACGATCTAGATATAATACTATTTTCAATTTTGGCTTGAAGGGGTAAAGACATCAGCTGAAAAAATGAATTTAAGATTTATTAATGTATGGTACTCGAGTATAATGTGCAAGTCCCATGAAAGAATCTGCAGTATGTGTTGTTTTTACTGATGATCAATGTGAAGAGCTTCGAAGCTTCGACATAAGCTCTATATGAATGTACGTCTATTATTTATTATTATTATCTTCTTCTTTTTGTAGCTTTCCGAGTTTTATGTCAGGTTGACCAGCAAGTAGAGAATTACAGTAATCATGGCGAGACCGTATCAGTGCAAAAACGGCCGTCTTCAGCAAATGGAGAAGAGTGTATTGTTTCATTCGATGGATTCTCTTTCATTCAAAATTCATGGTTTTGATCATCTGGTTTACTTGATGTTCCATGATGAAACAGTCGTCCATCATACGCATTGCACAATATCAGATGAAGCCGTTTGCATGCGTGATGGCACAGAAGAAGAAGAAGAAGAAGAAGAAGAAGAAGAAGAAGAAGAAGAAGAAGAAGAAGAAGAAGAAGAAGAAGAAAAGACGATACTGATGATGATGACGATGATGATGATGATGATGATGATGATGATGGTTATGATGATGATGATGATGATGATGATGATGATGATGATGATGATAATGATGATGATGATGATGATGATGATGATGATGATGATGATGATGATGATGATGATTTTAAACAGAAAAAAATGGAGGCTGGCTGAGACTAGCTTGTGTACATGTGGATGCCCAGAGCAGACGATGGCGCACATCCTTGGAGAATGCCAGGATGGGCCCAGCAGCATTTACCGTGACCTAAGAGTCTGTTCTCCAGGTGCTGTGGAGTGGGTTCGGTGTTGGAGCGACAAGCTATGATGATGACCTGGCTTTTTTGTTGTAATGAATCTCAAACCAACACGAAATATTTTCCATTAAACTCTGTCAAAACAAGCTCATAATATCATCAGACCTGCAAATATGTGCAAGACATACAAAAATAATTTTTCCAATTTGAAAAAAAAGAAAACGAGAAACAGATTAAGCATTTGATTATTTCCGCTGTTTAAAATCTTTTGCACGTATTAATTTCAATTTTCAGAGCTTTTAAATACAATGTCATGGCTTATGAAGATTATATTTTAAATAAAATCCAAATCAGTGGCGTCAAGTGCTAAATTATTCAATGTCTGCATGTGTCCCTTAAGCCATTTCCCTCTGTCTTCAAACTCCAATCAATATATTAAAGTTGAACTTGTGTGAAGACGTGAATCTCATTTAGTCCATTATGATGGCAGTTTTGAGGATTATTATCTACTTTTTCGAATTGAAAGTCTGGTATTGTATTTGGTAGAACAACAAAATATATGCGACACATTTCATTCCGATTTTGAAGTGCTCATTACATCAATTAAAAATAAAAGGTTCCTCTACCAGTGTTAACGCCTCTGGTTTTATGAATAATAAATGTATGAGTGAAAAAATATTCTTGCGAAATGAAACAGAAGCGGTTGAATTCTTTGATGGTTTGGTCAATTCACAAAGCTGATATCATATGTGGTTGCCCTTCGTAATTTCTAGAAACAAACTATTAAAAAGATTAGCAGGGATGAAACATCACCATGCAAATTTTTTTTACAAGTATGGAAGAAAGTCTTTTCTTTATTTTTTTCTCTTTCTTTTATATTTACAAATATAGCACGTTTAAGTCATTTTCTTCTTCGATTATGGCACCACTTTATCTGTATGAATGCACGCCGCTGATAATAATAATAATAATAATTAATAAATAATAATAATAATAATAATAATAATAATAATAATAATAATATATAATAATAATAATAATAATAATAATAATATATAATAATAATAATAATAATAATAATAATAATAATAATAATAATAATAATAATATATGCCAGTAGTCACTTTTCTCCAAATACGATAATCGCTTCAAACTGAAACACACACACACACACACACACACACACACACACACACACACTGTCTCATACAAGATTAATTTTATAAACACGATGACATCCTTCCCTAACGACACGTGTCTGTTAGAACCCCGAATATCTTCATTGTATTCATAAACACCAAGGGGTTTTCTATCACAACCAACCAATCAAATGTCACGATGGAAATTATCTTTGTAATCCCATCCAGAACGAGGCTAAGTCACTGACGCCGCATTCCAAAACACGAGTGTAAAAATGGAATGGTTGGGGGGTAGTGAAGGCACTGGGAAAAGAAATGACTTTTATGAGTGAATTAATCGTGATTTGTTACTTTATGTTCATAATATAGAACCATTTTCAGTTGTCTTAGTCGTATTGTTTGCCAAACAGTGATAAGAAACGTAGCCTGTACCTTGTACTCATGGTATAATAGAAGAAAATGTTACAACTTGAGTTAATTAACTCTAGTATATAAGATGAGAAATGAATAGTGTTACGGTACATATCGTGACAACCCTTAAGCATGATGTAAAAGGTGGCGACATTGACAAGATGAGGAAAATTACACACGATAAACATGATACAAATTGCCGCCATCATGGTCATGAGTCTTTTGTCACTGTCGACTTTTGTTTTCTTCTTCACGATCTCTGGCTTGCTGGAATCAGTTGTATCTAATTGTGTTGCAGTGTTGATGGTTGTGGGTTTAGAATCGGTGACTGTGCTGTCATCAGTGAATGTGCTTGCGGTCATTCTCTTTGATGAAGATGATGACTTTCTGAATTTTCTGTTGGATAATGACGTCAGCATCGTAGCATTACATATGACAATTATAATAAACGTGATGAATCGAAGAGAGAGGTTCAAAGTTCTCGCAATATTCGAAGCGATAACAAATTCAGCAGTGACATTCTCAAATTTTAGGACCGAGAGCATAAACATCCCGGAGAACTCATCAAAATGAATTGCAAGATTCCAGACAAAACAAAAACAAACGGTATATAAGCTTTTCATGGACGTGAAGATATACTTGACTTTAAACGGGAACACAATTGCAACAAATCTTTCTATCGCGATACAAGTTGTCAAAAAACAAGTTACTTGGTTGAAAGTTGCAATCACAGGTGTAAACATATCAGAAACAACATATATACTTGCCCCGCCGATGTAATATACACCTAATAAAGATATACCTCCGAAAGATTTAGTCCAGAGTTGTGCAAAACAATAAATCAAATCAGATATCGCCAATCCAAACAAGCTTACTGTGCTACTGTCGGAAAGAATTCCAATACGAGAGAAAACGATGAGGTTGATGACATTGGCGATGATTCCCCACAAAGCGATGAGAATGATGAACACGGTAATAAAAATTATAAACAAATCAAATATAACCCAGTCATACGGTTGTTTTTCACACCAATGCATTTCATATGAATACATTATAGCTGTATTATTACGAAATTCCATATTCCGGGACTGCTCTGGAAAAAAGAAAAGAAATACTTTACAATTAAGGACCGTCTTTAACTCATATATCTTTCCATAAATTTTTGTTCCACCTGATAAAAATCATGTCCTTTACAAGCTTCCAAATACCAATGGACTACAGATAAAAATATTTTCGAGTCCAATTGAATCTATGTACACACACACACACACACACACACACACACACACACACATATATATATAATTCTTATGAATGGTAGAGAGAAATGAGAAAAAGCGTAAGAAGTATACATAGAGAGAGAGAGAGAGAGAGAGAGAGAGAGAGAGAGCGAGAGCGAGAGAGAGAGAGAAGAGAGAGATAGATAGATAGAGAGAGAGTGATAGATAGATAGATAGATAGATAGATAGAAAGATAGATAGAGATAGAGATTGAGAGAGAGAGAGAGAGAGAGAGAGAGAGAGAGAGAGTTTGAGGAAGATATCAAATATGTATATAAACTCGAGCGAGGATGGAGGAAGTAAAATATAACACTAAAAATAATGTTAATATACTCTTTTTAAAAAACATCATCATCATAATCATCATCATCATCATCATCATCCTCATCATCATCATCATCATCATCCCCTCCTCTCCCCCCTCCCCCTTCTCCTCCTCCTCCTCCTCCTCATCATCATCATCATCAACTTTATATATTATTAAAAATACTATAAAAACTTGTTCCTTTCAAAACTCTTTATTCTGTAGCAAAAACTGCGCAGCCGGAAACATGGAATTTGTTAAAATGTTAAATAAAATGTTGGTGGCGTTTTCATGCACCTCCGTTGGCGGTGATGGTAAATTAATGAAAATGTTGCTGCATACGTCCGTGAAGTTTAAATAGTTTTAGATTGTAGTTTACCACGCTGCTTAGTGATTACCGATGATAATAAATTAAAGAATAATAACAATAATTTATAAATCAAAAGTAAAAAGAAACATGGCACACAAATACTGATCTCAAATAAATAAATAATTTTAGAAAATTAAAATCGAAGTTTTTTAAAAACATGATAAAAAGTTTTTGAAAAAAAAGAAAGAAACAAAAAGCAAACAAAAACAAAGTAAATCCAAAAAACAAAAAAAATGTCAACATT
Organism: Berghia stephanieae; assembly: GCF_034508935.2. NCBI lineage: Eukaryota > Metazoa > Mollusca > Gastropoda > Nudibranchia > Aeolidiidae > Berghia > Berghia stephanieae. The sequence continues at coordinate 63,062,035 of NC_088364.1, forward strand.
GGGAATCGAACCCGGTACTTTCAAGGCTGGAGTCTGACAGCTTGTCCACTGCGCTACGGAAGCCACTGACTGTTCATCACATTTAATAAGGTCTTTCTAAAACATTATTTTACCTTCAATGCAACATCTTTTTTCTGGTTTTATATTTCGATTTTTTAAATTATTATTATTTTTATCTAAATTTATTAACAAAAACATCCTGCAGATGTCACAATATAACTTTCGCCATGTCCAAATACAGAAACACAATATCGCTAATGAAATTGGGTGGAATGCGCATGCGTGACGGAGGTGTATAAAAACGATCCTTTAAGATACACCGTCAACGGAGGTGCATAAAAACACTACGTAAAATTTTAGTACTTTTCCATAATGTTCCAGGCTTTTCTGAATTTACGTCACAACCACAAATCAACATGGAGCAAACCGGCTTCAATGAATAATGAATAAACATAAAATGAACATGTCATCAAAACAAAATTAAATGAATCTATTCAATTAAACAGATAAATAAAACACACAAACTTATCACACTTGACTCATTTCATTACTTTTACAGATTCGTTACATTAGAATAAAACTCATCATGAACTACAAGAAATGTTTATGACTAAACCAAGATTAACACAACACAATTCATAAATCTAACATCACAACTAATACATTTGGTGAATTATTATTACATCACACAATTCATAAATCTAACTTCACAACTAATACTTTTGTTGGATTTTTGCACCACACAATACATTAATTTAACTTCACGACTAATATATTTGTTGAATTATTCCAACGCACAATATATAAATCTAACTTTAAAACTAATATATGTGTTGAATTGTATGACATCATACAATACACAAATCTAACTTTACAACTAATATATGTTTTGAATTATATTACATCACACAATTTTACATCTAACTTTACAAATGTATATACTTATTGAATTATTAAAATATCACTCAATACATCAATCTATTTTCACAACTATTATTTTGTTGAATTATTACATCTACACAATACAACAATCTAACTTTACAACTAATATATTTGTTGAATTATTACCTCACACAATACACCGATCTAACTCCATAATTGATATATTTGTTGAATTATCAGAATACCAAACAATACATCAATCTATGTTCACAACTAATATTTTTGTTGAATTATTAGAATACCAATCAATACCTCAATCTAACTTCACAATTAATGTATTTGTTGAATTATTACAATACCAAACAAAACATCAATTTAATTTGACAACTAATATATTTCTTGAATTATTATAAGAGCTGAGAAAACAAAATCATTAATCTATAGACTAGTCAAGGCTATACGAATGTAATGTGGTATTTTAGGTGGAGGTTAAATTGTAACATTTAAGAAAATTTATGTAATAATTCTCCACACCACACAAGCGTTTTACATAGGTTGTCAGCTCCTACACTCAAATAAAACATGGGACACGGTGATATCGTGTCGCTTTTTATCAATAAATATGTTGGAAAATGAAATTACTAGAAAACGTAAAAAAACCCCCAGACGTTTGCCCTTTTGAGTAAAATATTTCTAAAACTATCAAGAGCAGAGATTTTACCGTTAACACGTATTAAATATGTAATTAGGGCTACTATAGACCCTATTCCTACCCTGTCTGAAGGCACTCTAGTCTGTAAGACAGGCCAATTTAATAGTATAAAGGGCTAAACAAGCCTTATAATATTTAATAAAGTAGTCTAACATTTGAATGTTATACGTGAAGGCTCTTGAATATTTTAAATAACATATTTATAATGCTAACACACAGATAGCTTGAAGTAAACAACCGATAGGCACTCTGGTCTCAAGAAGTAGATAAACAAACTATATATTTGGAAACAAAGCAACTGTCACAAAAGTTTTTTGATTTGAAAAAAAAATACAATCAATCAGAAGTCACTCCCCTCTATTTTTCACTCTCACTATCACCCATTCAACCACTGATCACGCGTAACATTCCTTTACTTTTGTGACAGCCGAGCCTCTGTGTCTCTGACACAAACAAGCCATTCATATTATCATTATTATTATTATTATTATCATCATCTTCTTCTTCTTCTTCTTCTTCTTCTTCTTCTTCTTCTTCTTCTTCTTCTTCTTCTTCTAGTAGTAGTAGTAGTAGTAGTAGTAGTAGTAGTAGTAGTAGTAGTAGTAGTAGTAGTAGTAGTAGTAGTAAAAAGAACTTGGCAAACAACAACACGTAACATTTAGAACGGGACCTGGCGACTGTTAGGCGATATTACAATTATTTTGGACAACAACAGTGTTAACGGCCAGGTACTCGTTTTACACCTGAGCCTTCTCCAAGGACTCAACTATGCGCCAAGAGCGAGGCTCGAACCCAGGACCTTCCGATCCGAAAGCGAGTGTCATACCACTTGACCACATAGCCGCACAAAAAGTAGTAGTCGTAGTAGTTGTTGTTGTAGTAGTAGTAGTAGTAGTAGTAGTAATGGTAGTAGTCGTAGTAGTAGTAGTAGTAGTAGTAGTAGTAGTAGTAGTAGTAGTAGTAGTAGTAATAGTAGTAGTAGTAGTAGTAGTAGTAGTAGTAGTAGTAGTAGTAGTAGTAGTAGTAGTAGTAGTAGTGTGGTGGTAGCAGCAACGGCCGCCGACAATTTGTGTGTTTATGTGTGTGTCCTTGTGGGTGTGTGTCTGTGTTTAAGTGTTGGTAGTAGTAGTAGTAGTAGTAGTAGTAGTAGTAGTAGTAGTAGTAGTAGTAGTAGTAAAAAGAACTTGGCAAACAACAACACGTAACATTTAGAACGGGACCTGGCGACTGTTAGGCGATATTACAATTATTTTGGACAACGACAACAGTGTTAACGGCCAGGTACTCGTTTTACGCCTGAGTACGGTGAGAGAATGTGAGTAAAGAGCCTTCTCCAAGGACTCAACTATGCGCAAGAGCGAGGCTCGAACCCAGGACCTTCCGATCCGAAAGCGAGTGTCATACACTTGACACATAGCCGCACAAAAAAGTAGTAGTCGTAGTAGTTGTTGTTGTAGTAGTAGTAGTAGTAGTAATGGTAGTAGTCGTAGTAGTAGTAGTAATGGTAGTAGTAGTAGTAGTAGTAGTAGTAGTAGTAGTAGTAGTAGTAATAGTAGTAGTAGTAGTAGTAGTAGTAGTAGTAGTAGTAGTAGTAGTAGTAGTAGTAGTAGTAGTGTGGTGGTAGCAGCAACAGCCGCCGACAATTTGTGTGTTTATGTGCGTGTCCTTGTGGGTGTGTGTCTGTGTTTAAGTGTTGGTGGGTGTGTGCAAGGGGAGGAGAGAGAGTGATAGATAGATAAATAGATAGATAATAGATAGATAGAGAGAGAATGAGAGAGAGAGACTGAGAGAGATAGATAGATAGATAGAGAGAGAGAGAGAGAGAGAGAGAGAGAGAGAGGGGGGGGGGGTGTCAGTTGGGGAGATTGAGTGACAAGGAGAAGGAGTATCAAGATAAAATGTAAACCTAAATCGAAGTACCTATTTTAGTCGTTGATAGCTCAAAATATTGTCATGAGAAGAAGAAGAAGAAGAAGAAGAAGAAGAAGAAGAAGAAGAAGAAGAAGAAGAAGAAGAAGAAGAAGAAGAAGAAGAAGAAGAAGAAGAAGGAAGAAGAAGAAGAAGAAGAAGAAGAAGAAGAAGAAGAAGAAGAAGAGAGAAGAAAGAAGAAGAAGAAGAAGAAGAAGAAGAAGAAGAAGAAGAAGAAGAAGAAGAAGAAGAAGAAGAAGAAGAGAAGAAGAAGAGAGAAGAAGAAGAAGAAGAAGAAGAAGAAGAAGAAGAAGAAAGAAGAAGAAGAAGAAGAAGAAGAGAAGAAGAAGAAGAAGAAGAGAGAAGAAGAAGAAGAAGAAGAAGAAGAAGAAGAAGAAAAGAAGAAGAAGAAGGAAGAAGAAGAAGAAGAAGAAGAAGAAGAAGAAGAAGAAGAAGAAAGAAGAAGAAGAAGAAGAAGAAGAAGAAGAAGAAGAAGAAGAAGAAGAAGAAGAAGAAGAAGAAGAAGAGAAGAAGAAAGAAGAAGAAGAAGAAGAAGAAGAAGAAGAAGAAGAAGAAGAAGAAGAAGGAAGAAAGAAGAAGAAGAAGAAGAAGAAGAAGAAGAAGAGAAGAAGAGAAGAAGAAGA
>NC_088364.1:63071180-63076481 GCF_034508935.2 Berghia stephanieae
AACTGTTGAATTTATACAAGTTGATTGACGTTTTCAGTTACAACTAGATTCTTGACTAAACAGACGCCAAATGTAGGATTAGTGCTTACTTTATACAAGTTGATTGACGTTTTAAGTTACATGTAATAGAATATTGACTGAACAGACAAGTTAGGCAGGACAAGTGTTGAATTTATACAAGTTGATTGACATTTTCAGTTACAACTAGATTCTTGACTAAACAGACGCCAAATGTAGGATTAGTGCTTACTTTATACAAGTTGATTGACGTTTTAAGTTAAAAGTAATAGATTCTTGACTAAACAGACACAACGTATATAGACAACTGTTTTTTTATACAAGCAGCTTGACGTTAAATTACAAGTAATAGAATCTTGACTAACAGACAAGCATAGCACATGTATTTACTTTACACCAGTTTATTGATGATTTAAGTTACACGTAATAGAATCTTGTCTCAAAGAGAACTTACGTAGGATAGTATTTACTTTATACAAGTTGATTGGTGTTTAAAGTTACAAGTAATATATTCTTGACTAAACAGGCACACTTACGTTAGACAAGTGTTACTTTATACAAGTTGATTGGTGTTTTTAGGCACAAGTAAAAAATCTTGATTAAACAGTCACAATTTTCGATGTACACATGTTTACTTTAAACACCCTTTTAAAAATAGTAATAGAGTCTTTAATTGACTAAATAAACTCAAAATAGGTATTTTGTTCTCCTATTTCTGTCTATGTTAATAACTTATTTTACGGCCGCTTTTTAAAAAGAAAAAAGGAGAATAGAAGCAGGGCAAGTGAGTTAAAGTAATATTAGCGGTTATAGTAGCATTAATGGTTATATTAGTAGTAGTAGTAGTAGTAGTAGTAGTAGTAGTAGTAGTAGTAGTAGTAGTAGTAGTAGTAGTAGTAGTGGGAGTATTATTATTATTATTATTATATTATTTATTATTATATTATTATTATTATTATTATTATTATTATTCATCATCATCATCTCATCATTCATTATTATTTTATTATTATTATTATTATATTATTTATTATTATTATTAGTAGTAGTAGTAGTAGTTAGTAGTAGTAGTAGTAGTAATAGTGTAGTAGTAGTAGTAGTAGTAGTAGTAGTAGTAGTAGTAGTAGTAGTAGTAGTAGTAGTAGTAGTAGTAATAGCTTTAGTAGTAGTAGTAGTAGTAGTAGTAGTAGTAGTAGTAGTAGTAGTAGTAGTAGTAGTAGTAGTAGTAGTAGTAGTAGTAGTAGTAGTAGTAGTAGTAGTAGTAGTAGATAGTAGCAGCAGCAGCTAGTAGTAGTAGTAGTAGTAGTAGTAGTAGTAGTAGTAGTAGTAGTAGTAGTAGTAGTAGTAGTAGTATGTAGTAACAGTCGTATTAGTCATCATAGAGCTTGTCGCTACACCCTGGCATTCTCTAAGAATGTGCTACATCGTCTGCTCTGGGCATCCATATGTACAAAAGCTTGTCTCAGCTAGCCTTCACTTTTTCATGCTTCCAGCTGTTGTCTCAAGTTTTGCCCATGTTCTGTTCAGTGTTACCAATTTATTCCTGGGGAGCTCAGTTCCGTAGGGCAGTTCTTCTCTCGGATCTTTAACGTCTTCATTTGCATGATTGGAGGGATATTGGTCTGCAGCGATTGCTGCTATTTGGGTCTTTTCTTGGTTATATAGAGCTATCACTCTGGCTTCTCGCCAAAGCTTTGGTTATGTGCATGGTTCAACACAGTTGTTGATAAAGTTAGTGACCATGTGTTTGTTGAGTGACCAAAATGCTTTATCAGTTTTAACCGCCACAAATTCGATCTCAAAACACCTTGACCAAACGCCCTCGAATTGCGCCATAATCCTCTATGTCGACTTTTCGTCAGCTTTTAATGCGATAAACACATATATTTTGCTTCAAAAGCTGTGCAACATGGATATTCCAAATTACCTTTTTAAATGGTACAAAGACTTTCTAACCCATAGACCACAGTGTGTACAAATGGGTGAAAATATCTCCAACAAAAGAACGTTGTCGAACGGATGTCTCCAGGGCTGCGTGAGTTCCCCAATCCTGTGCATCTTATACACCAACGACTGCAGACCATCCTTTGAAAATTGTTTTATAGTCATATATGCAGATGATACTGCTATTTTTGGTTTAAAGATAAAGTTCGAAAAGAATTATTTAACATTATTCATCACTGTGGTGTAAACAAATCAGCTTAAATTAATTTAAAAAATGTGGCTATGTGGTCTAGTGGTATACTCGCTTTCGGATCGGAGCTGGGTCGACCTCGCGCGATAGTTGAGTCTGGAAAAGACTCTTTACTACATTCCTACCGATCAGGTAAATGAGTACCTTAAAGCGTTGTTTGTCGAAAAATGTATTCGCAACAGCGTCGTTGTCAATGTTAATGTGTGTGACAGGCCTTGTAGCATTGAGCACGTTAAGTGTTTGCGCTATTAAATTTTTTTAAAAAAAAATCGAGAGCAAGTTGGATACAAGAACGACTTAAAAATGTGTGACGATCAGTAAAGATGAATATTTTAAATATTTAGGACTAACTATTGATAGTTCTGTAATTGCATTTGGCGGATGCCGATTAAGACAAATCAAAAATTTAAAAATCTATCAAAGAGGCAGCAAAAATAATAAACCATCCTCTTGATGGAGTAGAAAGATTCTTGGAAAAGCAATAGAAAGGAAAGCATTCGCAATTGCAACAATAAAAAAGCATATTTTATACCATGAATTTAATCTTTTACCATCTGGGAGAAGGTTTTGTCATTTAAAAGAATAACTAACATGTACAAATCAACGTTCGTTCCTTCAGCAATAAAAAATTGAATATTTCATATGGTACAGCAAAACCAAGGACTGCTGTGTTGACTGATTAATCTATTTAATGTTAGATAATTTGACCAATTGATAATGATGATAATAATTGGTGTGGAATTGCAACAGTTGTAACAATTGAAAACGAAATTAATCTGTATATGTTGTGTATATCGCACGCGTCAAAGAAAGAGAGGACGAGTGTGTGTATGTGTGTGTGTGTGTGTGTGTGTGAGAGTGTGTGTGTGAGAGAAGATAAGTAGAAGTGATTGTTATGTATGTATGTAGTTAAAGTGTTAATTTATTGATGAATTGATATTATTATTAGTGAATTATTGTTATATATTAATATTCATATTATAATTATTAAATCTATTATTATTATTATTATTATTATTATTATTATTATTATTATTATTATTATTATTATTATTATTATTATTATTATTATTATTATTATTATTATTATTATTATTATTATTATTATTATTATTAACGCGATGAACACTGCCATATTGTTGACCAAACTACGTGCCATATATATACCAGACTGCCTGATTGGTTGGTTCAGGAGTTTTCTAACACAGAGACCACAGTGGGTAAAGATGAATGGGCATGTCTCAAGTATGAAACATCTCTCAAATGGCTGTCCCCAGGGATGCGTTTGCTCACCAATTCTCTACATACTATACACTAATGATTGAAGAGCTTCATTTGAAAACTGTCAGGTAATTAAATATGCTGACGACACTGCTATACTAGGTCTCATAACAGATAATAATCTGAAGCAGAATATTTCAATCAAGTTAATAAATTTGTTGACTGGTGCCAGCACAATTTTCTTGAAATTAATACCTCAAATACTAAAGAACAAATTTTTACCAACAACAGAAAATACGAACATTTTAAACAGGTTAAAATAGGAAATGTTGATGTAGAAATTGTAGATGATTTTAAATACTTGGCCATAACGCTCAGTCACAATTCGAATTTCAAACATTATATCGACACTATGGGTAAAAAAACTAACACAAAGAATGTATATTCTGAGAAAATTAAGATCCTTTGATGTCAACAAAAAGACTATGCTGCAAATTTACAACTCCTTCATTATGAGCGTTATTACGTTTGGCATTACAGTGTGGATGTGGGGCATGGTGGATGTGGGGTAAGAGAAAAGTCAAAGATAATTAAACTTATCAAAGAATCGAGTAAAATAATAAATTCCCCTCTGGATGGTGTTGAACATTTGCATCAAAAACATCTAATTATAAAGCTGTTTCTATCATTAATAACAAAAACCATGTGCTTCATCAAGAATTTAAAATTCTCCCATCAGGTAGAAGGTATGCTCTCGCACACTGCAGAACCAACAAATACAAAAGGACTTTCGTTCCTTCTGAAATTAAATAAGTAAATGATTCATAAGTCTGAAAACGTCTTAACAATGTATTAAATAAGGGGATTGATAGAGGAAAAGAGAGATGTGTAGATGAGAGAGAGAGAGAGAGAGATAGTAGATAATGATAGATGTAGATATGATGGAAGATAAAGAGCAGATAGTAGATCATAGATAGATAGATGATGTATAGATAGAGAGGAGAGAGAGAGAGAGAGAGGAGAGAGAGAGAGAGAATGAAGGGTGGAGTTATGATTGATGTCGTTTCTGTGAGGTGATAATAATAGTGTTTGGCACCCAAATAATAATCTAAAATGTAAATTTGATGAGGAAATCTCATTATATGCAACTTTACTATAACTTTTTTTTCATATATTATATATATATATATATAATATAATATATATATATATATATATATATAATATATGTATATATTTTTATATATAAATTTATTATTATATATATATATATGTGTGCGTGTGTGTAGAGAGAGAGAGAGAGAGAGAGAGAGAGAGAGAGAGAGAGAGAGAGAGAGGGAGAGAGGAAGAGAGAAGGGGAAATTGTTCATTGGTGTGTTCATGTGCATGCGTGTGTGTGTGTGTGTGTGTGTGTGTGTGTGTGTGTGCACGCACTCATGATAGTATGACATATGAGAGTATGATTAGGACTCAAAATTTATTTAGAGTATAATAGAGAGAGAGAGTGTGTGTGTGTGTGATAGAGAGAGAAAGAGAGAGAGAGAGAGAGAGAGAGAGAGAGAGGAAGGAGAGAGAGAAAGGAGAGAGAGAGGGAGAGAGAGAGAGAGAGAGAGAGAGAGAGAGAGAGAGAGAGAGAGAGAGAGAGAGAGAGAGAGAGAGAGAGAGGAGGACCCAGGCTTTCCCTCTCATAGCTTGTTACAGGAATAATAATATAATATGGAGTATGATGAAGATGGTGAACGGTGTTATAGGGGAATGGTGAGAGTGAAGCATTGTAACGAAAATATTAGGAAGGTTGTTGTGATGATGATGATGATGATGATGATGATGATGATGATGATGATGATGATGATGTGTTGTGTGTTGAT
>NC_088364.1:63081581-63086581 GCF_034508935.2 Berghia stephanieae
TATGATTGTAGGAATGAATTCTATTTGTCTCGTTAGTCATAAGACTGCTGTATTTTGTGATGGTGTTGATGATGATGATGATGATGATGATGATGATGATGATGATGATGATGATGATGATGATGATGATGATGATGATGATGATGAAGCGTGGGTGTTTTTTAAAGACAAACTAAAATGTATAGAATCTAAACACATTCCATTAAGACGTAATAAAAATGTTTGATCTAATAAACCAATGCGGTTGACAAAAAACGTTAAACGTACAATTAATAAGAAACATAAATTGTATAAGAAATTCAGAAAGTATCCTACAACAAATAATTTTCATATGTATGTCAAGGTTAGAAATAACACCAAATACACGGTTCAAAATGCTGTGAAAACGGATGAATGTACTTTGGCACACGAATTTAAGAATAGTCCGAAAGGCTTTTGGAGATACGTCAACAGAAAGTTGAAAAGAAAACCAGGTGTTAGTGTCTTGCTGAAAGATGATGGTACCAAGGTTACTTCTGATATAGATAAAGCTAATGTTTTAAATAATTATTTTTCATCTGTGTTTGTTCAAGAAGACACTACAAATATGCCAACTTTATCAACAACATATAATAAGTCTCTTGAATCTGGTACCTTACCCATTGAATGGAAACAAGCCAATGTTACTGCCATTCATAAAAAGGGCAGCAAATTGGATGCTGCAAACTATAAACCTATCAGCTTAAATGCATACTCTGTAAGGTTGTGGAGTCTATCTTGAAAGACCGAATAATGGACTTTCTTGAAAGTCATACGATGCTAACCGATAACCAGAATGGTTTTAGATCAAAGAGATCATGCATTACTCAACTTTTACAGGTGATGGAGGATTTACCAAGTTAATTGATCGTGATCAATGCATTGGTGTTGTTAATCTTGATTTCCGTAAGGCTTTTGAAACTGTGCCACATGAGAGATTATTCATTAAACTAAAAGCATATGGATTGAAAGGGGATATCTTTAACTGGATTAAAGAATTTCTTAATAATCGAATACAAAGAGTCATTGTCAATGGGGTGGCGTCGGATTTTAAGAATTTAATTAGCGATGTACCCCAAGGAAGCGTATTGGGACCACTTTTATTTCTTTTATATATAAATGATTTACCATTAAAATTTAAATGGAAAATCTCACCGGGCACTCAATGCCCATGCGGTCACCCCAGACAGACCATGGACCACATCCTGTCCGAATGCTCGCTGGGACCTCACTGCACCAATGCTGACCTGAGGGAATGCAACCAGACTGCCCGGGACTGGCTGACTCACTGGCGCGACAAGATATGATGATGATGATTTACCATGTGGCAGAAATTCAGCCTGCAAACTGTTTGCAGACGATGCAAAGATCTATAGTACAACTGAACATCATAACATTCTACAAAATGATATATTTTCACTTTTCAAATGGTCTACAACACGGCATTTGGATTTTAATGTTTCGAAATGTAAAGTATTACATATAGGAAAAAATAATCCATGTCATGATTATTTTACCAATACTTCTATGTCAAATCCTACTTTCCGCTGTGCCTTATGAAAAGGATGTGGGAGTTACGTTTGATTCACTTTTGAATTTTGATGTACATATTGATAATTGTGTAAGCCGTGCAAACAGAATGATGGGAATAATATATAGAACCTTTATAAGTCTTGATAAAACCATATTTTTATATTTGTATAAATCACTCGTTCGACCAATTCTAGAACACGGAAATTTCATCCTGAGCCCATTATATAAAAGGCAATCTATTAGTATTGACAGTGTACAGAGGAGAGCTATCAAAAAGATTTATGCAATACAGCATTTATTTTATAAGGAAAGGTTAGAATTTCTTGACTTACCAAGTTCTAAATATAGAAGAACTCGTGGGGGATTTAATTCAGGTTTATAGATTGGTACATGGTCTGGATAGTATAGACTTTTCTGATTTTTTTTTCATATTCTAATATTACTTTTGTTTTGTCCAGAAATGGAATAATTTTAAATTTTAATCAAAGAATGCAAAATCTATAGACTATTTCAAGGTGTTAGTAGACAGGGAATTATATGATGGGAGATTTATATATGACGAATAATACTTTTTTGCACTACTGTTGACAGGGCTTTCAGTCTTGTATGTATATATTATGCATTGTTATATTAATATGGTTATCTTCTATATGCGTGTGTATTGGGGGGTGTGTGTGTGTGTGTGTGTGTGTGTGTGTGTGTGCTTTTCATGTCACGGTTAAAGATATATGTTTGTACACCACATTTACATGAGTTCATTTAAGTTGAAATACTATCTTTACCTGTGTATCATTATTGTAATCTTTAATCAATAGAATTATGACATTACTTTTAATATTAGGGCATTCAAGAGATTTTATCCTAGTTTGCCCTATACCATATGTTATGTTATGTTATATTATGATGATGATGACGATGATGATGATCATGAAGATGGTTGGTGGTTCTAAGGTGGATAAGGATGGTGATAATGAGTAGGAGGTGGATAATGGTCACAATAATGATTATATTATTTGTGATGATGATGATGATAATACGGATGTTATTACTATTATTATTATTATTATTATTATCATTATTATTATTATTATTATTATTATTATTATTATTATTATTATTATTATTATATTATTATTATTATTATTGTCATTATTATTATTATTATTATTATTATTATTATTATTGTTATTATTATTATTATTATTATTATTATTATTATTATTATTATTATTATTATTATTATTATTATTATTATTATTATTTCTTCTTCTTCTAGGTTCCATGCCTGGTCCAGGCTTCGGATACTGCATGAATTATCTCTCTCCATTCCTCCCTGTCTCTTGCTTTTTCAAACAGCTCTTGGATTGTTAGGTTGGTGAAGCCCTTCAGTTGGTCTATGAGTGTTTTTCTTTGTCTCCCCCGGGCGCGTTTACCAGGTATTTTTCCACAACTTGCCAGGTATTCATTCTTATCTTTCCTTACTATGTGTCCGAAAAAGGATAGTTGTCGATCCACTATTAAGGGCATTAGTTTCCTTTGTTGGTATGTTTGTTTTAGCACTTCTTCGTTCGTTTTGTGTGCAGTATACGATATTCTCTGCATCCTTCTCAAGCACCACATTTCAAAAGCTTCAATGTTCTTTTGTGTTTCTGCATTTGTAGTCCAGCGTTCGCATCCGTATAACAAGATTGGCCACACGTAGCACTTCAAGACTCGGAATCTAATCCCGAACGACATCTGTTTGTTTTTCAAAATGTTTCCCAGGTCCATGAAGGCCTGTTTGGCTTGAGTTATTCTTGCTCGTATGTCTCGGTTACATCTTCCATCTTTTGTCACTATTGAACCTAGGTATTTAAAACTTTCTACGTTGGTAAGCTGCTCGCCGTGAATCGTTATATCGCAGGTGTTGTTGTTTTCGGGGTTTTTCTGTATTACCATGCATTCCGTTTTGGTGATATTCACTTCCATTCCCTTGGCTTCACTATCTACTACCACTTTGTCAACAATCTTTTGAAGTTGGATTTCTGATGTTGCAATGAGTACCGTATCGTCTGCGTATCTTATATTATTTATGTTGTGACCTCCTACTTTTATTCCCTCCATATTATTTATGCCCCTCATGATTGTTTCTTGGTATAGATTAAACAGATCTGGTGAGGCAACACACCCTTGACGGACTCCTTTCTTAATAGGAATGGAATTTCCTGTAGAGTTTCCGATTTTGATAGATGCCTGCTGGATGTAGTATAATGTTTGCATGAGTCGGAGGTCTTTCTCATCAGCGCCAATGGAGTGCAGTTGTTTTAGTATTTCTTCGTGGCGTACTCTATCAAAAGCTTTTTTGTAGTCGACAAAACAGAGGTATAGTGGGGTCTGAACCTGTATAGCTCTTTCACTTAAAACACGGAGGAGGTATATTGCGTTCCTTGTCCCTCTGTCAGGTTGGAATCCATATTGTTCTTCTGCGATTTCGGGGTTAATCTTATTCCTTAGCCTGTTGATAATTATACGCAACAGTAGTTTGTTGATGTGGCTTATTAAACTTATAGTTCTAAAATTTTCGCATCTGACTGCACCTGCTTTCTTTGGTATTGCTATGAAAATAGAGTTACAGAGATCTTCTGGAATTTTCCCAGTATTGTATATATTGTTGAATAATATGTGAAGTTCATCAATTGCTAGATCTCCTAGGCTTTTTAATACCTCTACAGATATTTCATCAGGGCCTGTTGCTTTACCATCCCTCATTCGTTCCAGGGCATGTTCAATTTCACTTTTGGTGATGTTTGGTCCGCTTAATGGTTCTTTGAATTTCAGTGGTGGTTCATTTCTATTTGGATCATTGTACAGTTCGCCTATGTATTCTACCCATCGGCTTTCTATATGTTGTTCTTCAAATAGCAGTTCCCTTGTTTGTTTTGGATACAACTTCCTGCTGCTTTGCTTTTCCTTTTCCCTGATAATTCTTTTATTCTTTGGTGAGCTTGTTGGGGGTTGGGTTTGTATTCTCTTTCGATTTCGCAGCATTTCCAGTCTAGATAGTTCTCGTGTGACTCGATGCATTTGGATTTAATGTGGTTGTTCAATGTTTGGTATTCTGCAGACCCTCTGTTGCATTTTCGTCTTTCTTCAAATAGGTTTAGAATTTCATTTGTCATCCATTCCTTTTTGCTGTTTATTTGAGATATTGGTAAATGCTTTTCTGCAGTTGCTTTGACACACTTTTGGAATATATCAAATTGTTTTTCACATTTTTTGTTATCAGGTTCACTTTGGCTTTGTATCATGAGTGCACTTTCAAATTCTTCTCTCATTTTTGTTTGTATGCCATTGTCTTTGCATAACCTGTAATCCCTCTTTATTCTACCAGCTGTTCTCTGAATAGCTTTAAACTTTATCCTTACTGTACAAACAACTGGGACATGGTCACTGTCTACATCGGCGCCTGG
>NC_088364.1:63091581-63101581 GCF_034508935.2 Berghia stephanieae
AAGTCATTTATATGGATCTTTCTTCTTCTACTTTCTCTTCTTTCTTTAAAATGACTTTTAATTCTTTATTATGAAGAATTTCATACTTTGTAGCATAAACATTATTCAAGGTCACTAGCGTTTAAACAAAATATCTGATAGCGTTAAAATAGAGAAAATGCAATTCACAAGAACATCATCTTTATGACATAGACTTTAAGAATCAAAACTGAATGGCTGTAAAAAATTAAAGCGTATCATTGACTGTTTTGCAAACTGTTGTAATTAAGGAAGATAGTTAATAATATCGTTTGAAATGGCCTCCAATTTTAAGGTCCATGAAATCAAGTCATAATCGAAGATAAACATTTTGGTAGGTCAGGAAGAGGAGGTAGTGGAGAGGTGGGTAGGTGAAGGAGGGGGGAGGAGAATCAGGAGGATGGAGGATACCCCCTACTGAATGACAATATAGTGGATGTATCATTTATGTGGGTCCCTTCTCTTCAAATCTTCTTCTTCTTCTAGGTTCCATGCCTGGTCCAGGCTTCGGATACTGCATGAATTATCTCTCTTCATTCCTCCCTGTCTCTTGCTTTTTCAAACAGCTCTTGGATTGTTAGGTTGGTGAAGCCCTTCAGTTGGTCTGTGAGTGTTTTTCTTTGTCTCCCCCGGGCGCGTTTACCAGGTATTTTTCCACAACTTGCCAGGTATTCATTCTTATCTTTCCTTACTATGTGTCCGAAAAAGGATAGTTGTCGATCCACTATTAAGGGCATTAGTTTCCTTTGTTGGTATGTTTGTTTTAGCACTTCTTCGTTCGTTTTGTGTGCGGTATACGATATTCTCTGCATCCTTCTCAAGCACCACATTTCAAAAGCTTTCAGCACATTTTGCAGGGTTGCCATAATGAATGCCATATCTCCATGCATCTGGGCTCAGAACATCCTCCTCCTCCAGGCCCAGTTCTTTTATATCGGCCTTTACCCTATCCATCCATCTTCTAGTCTTTGGGCTTCCCCTTTTTCTCTTTTCCTTTAATTATATATGTCCAATGCTTTCCTTCCCACGTACTCCCTATCTCGTCTCGTAACATGCTTCCAGCTGTTCACCCAAGTTTTGCCCATGCTCTGTTTAGTGTTACCCATTCATTTCCGGGTAGTTCATTTCGATAGGGCAGTTCTTCTCTCGGATCTTCAACGGCCTCATATGAATGATTACCCACTCCCTTCATGTGGAAAGTCTATAGACAGCTGCATCGTCAGGGTTGATGCTTTCTTCCCTCATTAACCTCTTTCAAGACTTCAGTCTACTTGTCGTTGAGTTGTGATCACGGAAGGGGTGCGTTGGGTCCATTTCATGTTTATATTTCTGAGCTTTAGAAGCAGTGGTTCTTCGAATGTGGGGAGGTGCAATGCCAGCCAGTTAATGTTTATGTCTGGTTTTATGCTGATTGAGAAGACGACACTTGGTGGTGACTGAAGTGGACACAGAGTAACAATAAATGATGTGGGAAAATGGGAAGGACGGGCAACCACTAACATCAGTGTTATTAAAGATAAACGGTTTTAGGTTTCAGACAATATAGTAGTAGTAGTTGTAGTAGTAGTAGTAGTAGTAGTAGTAGTAGTAGTAGTAGTAGTAGTAGTAGTAGTAGTAGTAGTAGTAGTAGTAGTAGTATCGTTCGGCTACACTTCTATGTTCAAGGTATCAATCCAGGTTTGGAAGTCATCATCACATTTGTTGATGGTTTTAAATCCCCCTTCCAGTTTTGTCTCTGGGCAATCTAGTACGAGGCGGTTTGTATCTTGTGGTGCTCGATTGCACTTTGGGCATGTTAGTGATTCTTGGAGCCCCCATTTGTGCATGTTGGCAGCTGTTCTTGTTTGTTTTGACCGTAGTCTATTTGCAGCTACCCAGTATTTTCTTGGTTGATCCTGTAGACCTGGGAGACTTTTACAGGGATTTTCAATTAGTTCCCTCCAGTTGGTTTATTCATTTTCCATTCTTTGCACCAGGCTTCTTGCGTGTTGTAGTTTTCTTTCTTTGATAGGTAGAAAGGTGAACGAGATTTTAGTCTTGATGTTGGGGGCGCAGTTTTGTATATGGTTTGCAGAGGAGTTCCACTATCTTCTTCAGCTCTGGATATCCATTTCTGTGTTGCATCCTCTCTCCTCAAGTGGGTTGGTGCTATAGCGCTCATGACTGGCAGCCATTGTGTTGGAGTTGATTTCAGGCATCCAGTTACTATTCGCATCAAGTCTCTTAGTTTCGCATCAACAAGGTTTGTATGGACACTTCTCGTCCAAACAGGAGCACAATATTCTGTCAAGGGTCAGGGTTGATGTTCTGAGAAGAGTTTGCGATGCTCCCCATGTTGTTCCTGCCAGTTTTCTGAGTAGACAATTTCGTTTCCCTGTCTTTCTTGCTGTACCCTCAAGATGGGTTCTATAGGTCAGCCGTCTATCCAGTGTCACTCCGAGATATTTTGGATTTTGATCAGTTGGTAGTGTTGTGTCATCAATCTTGATCATCAGTTTTCGTTTTGATTCCCTGTTGTTAAGATGAAATGCAGTTGCAACTGTTTTGTCGTATTCATTTTTGAATACCATCTGTCAAAATACCTTTTCATTGCCATGGTGTCTTTGCTAAGCGTTGTTTCTATATCTTCTCAGTTTCTTGATTGGTATGCTAAGGCCCAGTCATCTGCATATGCTAGTTTTGTGGAAGTTGTTTGAGGCATGTCGCTTATGTAGCCGTTTAACAATGCTGGTGCTAAGACTGAGCCTTGTGGTACTCCATTTTTTATTCTTCTGACTTTGCTGGTGTTGCCACCAAGTACCACATGGAAATTCCTAGGTCTTGTCTTGTATGAGAGCAGTTTCAAGATTTTTCTGCATGGGATTATTTTTTGCAAGTTTCAGCATCAAGCCACCAGTCCACACTGTGTCATACGCAGCTACCGGATCAGCACGTCGCCGTCGTGCAGGAGCTTGCGTGCCCCAATGACCCTGAAGGTGATACCAGCTTGGATGCAATTGTGCTGGAACAGCAACAGGATAGGGACCAGACGAAGGATGATCCAACCGGCGTTCAGACAAGGCTTGCCTTTTCCTGACCCACACTTCTAATCAGACAATCTGATGGATAGCATCAAATTATAAACATGGTACCTACACTATAGTCTATGGGTCCGCTAATAATAACCAAATGCCTTGAATGTGCCAAGGGTCTGTATTGTTCCGTCCACACTATCCGATAATAATATGGCTACAATTGTAGACTTGCCCCGTATCTATAAAGAATAGACAGCATCAAATTATAAACCTGGTAGGCTACCTAAAAATATGGACTATAGATTTGTTAATATTAACTACATTTCCTGAATGAGCTCAGTGTTTATTTTGTTTCGTTGACTCAATACTCTATCCGATAATCTATCTGGCTATAATTCTAGACTTGACCAAATTTTATAAAGATCAAATAACAAAAATCTGGTATATAAACTATAGACTATAGATCCGATTATATTATGATGTGTGTTGACAGATCAACAAACTATATTTCTTTAACATCAGGTAAGGTACGGCTTGAATGGAGTCAGAGTTTCGAAACGTTTTATTTTCAATCTTATCTTTAAGCGCCTAGAGTCTGGTGTCTCGGAGTTATAGCGCTATATAAGTTTTCAGCATTATTATTATTATTATTATTATTATTATTATTATTATTATTATTATTATTATTATTATTATTATTATATTATTATTATTATTATTATTATTATTATTATTATTATTATTATTATTATCCTCTCCCATAAATCATATTATCATAGTTTGAAGATTTCATTTATTTCATCAAAAACGCTGCATGTATGATGGCAATTCAACATCATCTCTGACACAGCGTTTTTGGTGAAAACAGTCAGATTGTGTGGCAACTCAGATTACAATCAAAACAGTTAAATCATATAAAGGGTAAATGACGCAAATTACAAATGAGGATCACACATAAATTGACTGAAATCTTAACACTAAAATACCCCACTCTTGTCAATTATTTTTAACTAGTTATATGGATTATTTGGTGGAAAGTCTAACTAAAATTAATCATTTATCAACTTTTTACCAAAACATAACTTATAGTCAGTATTTCAATTTGACATTCCACTTACAATCATTACCTTGTCTTTACACAAAATCAGACATCTATGTTCAAATTATAAAATAACATACAATCATTACCTTGTCTTTACACAAAATCAGACATCTATGTTCAAATTAGAAAATAACAGACTTAATATGATCCCAATAAAATGTCTTATGAGAAATTGTTGGAGGAGGTAGGTGATCAGAAATAATAGTTAACATTGGATCAGCTGATGAATCTGGTGGCTCCATTAAGCCTGATGCTCAACTTACCTAGAAATAACATTTGTGTGACTCTCAAGCCCTTTAATACCGTGTTGCAAATTACAAAGAACGCTTTCATTCAAAACGAAGAAATATCGACAGGAAAATCATCACCGATATTTCTTCCCTCTTCGTGAAAACGGTAATATCTGAATTCGTGTTGAAGTCAAATCAAAGGCAGTAAGCTAAGGGAAGCTGTTGAATAGGTGAGAATCTCAAACCGGCTTCAAACTTTTAACAGTTAAGAGGTTCATTCCTAACACTTACAGTTTACTACGACACACTAACAGGGAGAGATGTTCATCCATAAGACTTACAATTTACTACGACATAATATCAGGTTGGGAGGTTCATCCATAAGACTTACAGTTTACTCCGACATAATAACAGGTTGAGAGGTTCATCTATAAGAGTTACAGTTTACTACGACATAGTAACAGATAGAGAGGATCATCTATAAGAGCTACAGTTTACTCCGACATAACAGGTTGAAAGGTTCATACATAAGACTTACAGTTTACTACGACATAATAACAGGTTAATATGATAAGTCATATTTAAGGTTATGGTTTGTTTTTTTTTAAAAAAAAACAAAAAAAGAAGACTTAATTGAATTTCGTTTATATATCAAGTGGTTTTTTAGGTGACATAGACTGCAAGGAAAACCATCCATATTGCCTTAAGCTGCGTTCAAAGAACAGGTATGGAATGTGCCATTGCAAAGAAAACCATCAAGATAGCGCGTTCAAAGAACAAGATGTTGATATTGTCAGTCATAGGATTTGAACCGGGTTAATCAAGTAAGTGCCAATGACAATGGATTGTCGATGTTATCAACAGTTCTAATCACATCTTTTTCTTGCCAAGTGATGGTGCTGAATTGTATTTCTCAGTTCTAAGATCTGTCAAAGAGGATTTTATTCCCATTTCTTTGATGTAGAACAAAGTTGCTAATGTTCAACAAAGTGCTTTCGCCATAAATAAAAAGACCCAGCTGCTCAAAGACTTCTACTCAGATGGAATAAGAATAATTGTCTCAAATTGAAAACGAAACTAGTCCATTCGCATAAGAGTATTCTGCCGATTGAGCAATGTTTTCCCTTCAAGTTTTGCAGACACTTTACTATAACTCACTCTTAGCAATTGTCAATACCTACTAATTTTTGACTGTAATATTATTGAGATGTCATGGAGTCTGATATCTATCCTTTAACAACGAGGCTAATATTTTCACCAAAAATTTATCTCATTATCTTACCTTTGAGAATGTTAATAAATCTTGATTGTTTTATTCCAATCATGCAATTCCTTTCTCACGCTTAAGGTCTATTAGACTAAGAATAATTCAGATGTCTTCTTGCCGAAGATGAACAGGCAGAATGGACAGCCTGTAGGAATCGTACAATTTAAGAGAATATTCAGTCATCAAAACAAAATTTGATATCTAGGAATAAGTTAATTAAGATCATTGGTCAGTCGATTGTAAAGATTGTAAGAGACTGTTATCGGTTTGCCGTTGTCTTGAAATGTCCTGATGAAATCAGATTGTCTTGAATTTCGTTGAAATCCCAAATGTCTCTCATTATCCATCTTGATGGTATTTGTGAAATTCATCGTTTTTCCCAGAAGTTAAAAACAGCGTTTAGACGTTCACATAATCGCTCTTTCTCTCTCCTTAGGAAAATCGGTGAGAACGTAAGTCCTTTCAGAGTAAAAAGAAATCAGCTTACAATATTATTTTTACCATTTTTTCCTCAAAAAAATATAACCAAACCGCATATTACTGGAAACAAGCTAAAGGATAAAATAAGGCAAAATAGAGTGAGATTGTTGTGTGGTACAGAAATGGCCCTTTGTGTAAATATCGCCTAGTTACTGAAACAGATTTGTATGGAAACATGAGGCAAAATTGACAAGATGAGTCATAGGTAGAGTGCTGGAGTTTTGAAAAAGGATTCCTATATAATATTAGTGATCTCAAGAATATCAAATAGAATAAGTGTAAACAAATCACTTATAAACATTTCATAATTGAACAATCTACATTTAAAAAACCATTGATAGAAGAAAGAGAAAACATGGAGGAAACTCTAATTTTGACTAAAGGGGCGGTTTTGGGTCTAAGTATTAGTAAAATCCTTCAAAAATTTGATTTTGAGATTTTGGTGGAAAATGATATTTTATTATCTTAGAAATAATATAATTGAAGTCCAAATTCTTAAAGTAGACTATAAAGGTACGAAATACACAGTCGAAAATGGTACAAGTAGTAAGAAATGTGTGAAAAACGGGAAGCCATTTTGCTATTTTCTCAATATATCATTTTTCTAAGGGTATGGGAAACTGTGTCAAACGTTTCTCAGAATCTATTCAATGAAATTGTCTGAAAATTTCCACAGTTATCACAGCGATAATCTATTATGTTATCATAGAGAGATTTTTTAAATACACAGATAATTAAAATTTTTCACCATAAATTTTTTTTTTACATATATTGACGATACAGAATGATTAAAACCGCCCAATATAGGTAATTAAATTTTTTTTAGAAAAGACCGAAACAGCCCCTAACATTGAAAATGTTTTGTCAATGCAATCGGTGCAATCCATCTGGAAGTCTGTTTTTTTTTCAAAATTTCACATACTCTCTTTGAGCACTTTATTCTATATTGCTCTATATAAAAGCTCAATAGTTATTATTACTACTACTACTACTACTACTACTACTACTACTACTACTACTACTACTACTACTACTACTACTACTACTACTACTACTACTACTGCTACTTCTACTATTATTATTACTCCTACTCCTACTACTATTATTACTACTAGTACTACTACTACTACTACTACTACTACTACTACTACTGCTGCTGCTGCTGCTACTGCTGCTTCTATTACTACTACTACTACTACTACTACTACTACTACTACTACTACTACTACTACTACTACTAATACTACTACTACTACTAATACTACTACTACTACTAATACTACTACTATTATTATTATTATTATTGCTACTACTACTACCACTAATGCTACTACTACTACAACTAATACTAATACTATTACTACTAGTACTACTACTACTACTGCTACTACTACTACAACTACTACTACTACTACTACTACTACTACTACTACTACAACTATTACTCTTACTACTACCACTATGACTCCTACTAATGCTACTAATACCAGTTACCAACCACCACAACCACCACCACCACTACTACTACTACTACTACTACTATTATTACTACTACTACTACTACTACTACTACTACTACTACCACTATTACTATTGCTACTATTATATTACTATTGCTACTATTATTGCTACTACTACTACTACTACTACTACTACTACTACTACTACTACTACTACTACTACTACTACTTACTACTACTATATTATTATTATTATTATTATTATTACTACTAGTACTGCTACTACTACTACTACCACTACTACTACTACTACTACTTCTACTACTGCTACTTCTACTATTATTATTACTCCTACTCCTACTACTATTATTACTACTAGTACTACTACTACTACTACTACTACTACTGCTGCTGCTGCTGCTGCTACTGCTGCTTCTATTACTACTATAACTACTTGTAGCAAGTGTCCACGGCTTGTCCTTGGAATCCCTCGCTGGATACTGATTACTACAACACTCACAACACCAACAACAACTCTTCCATGGTCAGGATGGTAAAAGGATAGCCCCTTGGCCCTCGCCATGGACAACTTTAAGATCGTTGACTCACAAGACTGTGTCACCAAACATCCTTGGCATGTAACATGGCAGAAATATTCACGACAGCGCTATCTACGCCAATAGTCCAATGTGATATATGTCTACAAATATCCACCAACTCTATTCAAGTTTCCAATTACATCCACCACTAGTGAAAAACCAACCAATGATTGTGATAGGTGACTTTAACAGCCACAGCACCAAATGGGGATACAATGATCACACGTAAAAGGGAGATACTATTGAGGAATCGGCTGACCAATATAGTCTGACACTCCTCCATGACGCAAAAGAGAAATCATCATTTTCAAGTGCTCGCTGGAGAAGAGATTGCAACCCAGACCTTGTATTTGTATCTTCCAGACATCTCCAAAACTTTCAGAAATCTGTCGGCAACCCCTTACCAAAATCACAGCACAGACATATCGCCATTGAGGTAGGACCAGCCATTAGACCCCGCGAGAGCAAACCTCTACCCAGATTCAATTTTTGGAAGGCAAAATGGGAAAAATACTCGTCATAAATGACAGCATCAACACCATCGATCCAGTTCCCAAAAACTATAAATAGTTTCAGAAGCTTGTTTGGAGTTTTCCAAAAACACATACCTAGAGGTTGCAGGAAATCCTATATACCATGCCTACAGCAAGACAACAGGGAACTTGATAAACATTATGTGGAGGTTTACGAAACAGATCTATTTGTTGAAGAAAACTGTCCAACTTGGTGATACCTTAATGACTTCCATTGCCGAAACAGTCAGAAAGATAGAAGAAAATGTTAACCAGCACAAACATGACCCATAACTGCAAGAAAGTCTGGTCAACTATGAAAAAAATAAATACAGAAAATTTACATTTTAGATTATTATTTGGGTGCCAAACACTATTTAATTTTATCAACACATCAACAGAAACGTACATACAAATTCATAAAGCTCCAGCTCCCTCTCTCTCTCTCTCTCTCTCTCTCTCTCTCTCTCTCTCTCTCTCTCTCTCTCTATCTATACATCTATCTATCTATCTATCTATGTATCTATCTATCTGTCTCTTTTTATCTATCCATCTATATGTCTATCTATCTATTCATTTATCTATCTATCTCTCTCTCTCTCTCTCTCTCTCTCTATCTATCTATCTATCTATCTCTTCCTCTATCCAATCCCCTCCTTTATTGTAATACATTGTTAAGACGTTTTCAGACTTATGAATCATTTACTTATTTAATTTCAGAAGGAACGAAAGTCCTTTTGTATTTGTTGGTTCTGCAGTGTGCGAGAGCATACCTTCTACCTGATGGGAGAATTTTAAATTCTTGATTAAGCACATGGTTTTTGTTATTAATGATAGAAAACAGCTTTATAATTAGATGTTTTTGATGCAAATGTTCAACACCATCCAGAGGGGAATTTATTATTTTATCGATTCTTTGATAAGTTTAATTATCTTTGACTTTTCTCTTACCCCACATCCACCATGCCACACTGTAATGCCAACGTAATTAACGCTCATAATGAAGGGTTGTAAATTTGCAGCATAGTCTTTTTGCTGACATCAAAGGATCTTATATTTTCTCCGAATATACATTCTTTGTGTTAGTTTTTTACCCATAGTGTCGATTATAATGTTTGAAATTCAAATTGTGACTGAGCGTTATGCCCAAGTATTTAAAATCATCTACAATTTCTACATCAACATTTCCTATTATAACATGTTTAAAATGTTCGTATTTTCTGTTGTTGGTAAAAATTTGTTCTTTAGTATTTGAGGTATTAATTTCAAGAAAATTGTGCTGGCACCAGTCAACAAATTTATTAACTTGATTGAAATA
>NC_088364.1:63104081-63106581 GCF_034508935.2 Berghia stephanieae
TAATAATAATAATAATAATAATAATAATAATGATAATAATAATAATAATAATAATAATAATAATAATAATAATAATAATAATAATAATAATAATAATAATAATAATAATAATAATAATAATAATACTCCCACTACTACTACTACTACTACTACTACTACTACTACTACTACTACTACTACTACTACTACTACTACTACTACTAAT
Organism: Berghia stephanieae; assembly: GCF_034508935.2. Lineage (NCBI taxonomy): Eukaryota > Metazoa > Mollusca > Gastropoda > Nudibranchia > Aeolidiidae > Berghia > Berghia stephanieae. The sequence goes on from NC_088364.1 coordinate 63,104,287, forward strand.
ACAACCTTTAATGCTACTATCTGGGTACAGTTCATCATGGGCGATTTTAATGCCAAGGTGGGCCGAGAAAGAATAGAAGATATTGTAGGCCCACATGGTCTGGGAGACAAAAATGACAGAGGTGATCGTCTTATTCAATGGTGCCGTCAACATGATCTGACAATCACAAATACTTGGTCAACAAACCACAATAGAAGGAAGTGGACATGGAAAAGTCCTGGAGATGGAGTGAGAAACCAAATAGATTACATACTCATCAGCAAACGTTTCCGAAACTCGGTTTTGTATGCCAAATCTATGCCGGGGGCTGACTGTAACAGCGATCATATACCTGTGCTATGCCCCATACGAGTTAAATTGAAAATCTGCAAAAGAGCAAAGGCTAAACCTAAATACCAACTAGACATTCTCCGGGAGGAACAGAAGATACAAGAAAAATTTGAACTATCAGTAAGAAACAAGTTTGAAGTGCTTGGAGAACTAACAGATATAGAAGAGAAATATGAGCAGTTTAAAGACAGTGTTGCTGCATCATTAGAAGAAAATGTTCCAACCACACTTAAGTTGCAGAAGAAGAAATGGATTACTCCAGAGATATTAGAACTAATGAATGAGAGAAGAAAGGCCAAAAATCAGGAAGAAAAATACAAGACTCTGAACAGGCAGATAAAAAGAAAATGCAACGAAGCTAAAGAAGACTGGATAAATGAACAATGTCACTATATAATGTCCTGCAAAGAAAAAAATGGCAAATTCTTCCATCAGAAAATCAAAGAAGTGACAAACAAAACTAAATCAGGTGCTAAAAGTGGATGCATCAAAGACAAGCGTGGAAACACCATCATGGACAAAGACTGCATTCTAAACAGATGGTCAGAATATATTGAAGAACTTTTTTTTGATAATCGAGGAGAAATGCCTATGATAAAAGAACTGGAAGGGCCTTCTATAATGAAAGATGAAGTTAGGAACGTCATGAAAAGCATGAAAAATGGAAAAGCTGCAGGACCTGATGCCATAACAATTGAAGCCTTGACTGGCCTGGGTGAATGGGGGATTGAATTCATCACAAACCTTCTAAATCAAGTGTATGACACAGGAAAAATGCCAACTGATATGAAACGATCCATTTTTATAGCACTACCAAAAAAGCCAGGGGCAGTTGATTGTGAACAACACAGAACTATTAGCCTAATGAGCCACCTCACAAAAATTCTTTTGAAGATAATTTTACTAAGAATAAGAAATAAAATACGACCTGAAATTGGGGAGATGCAATTTGGTTTTGTTGAGGACATGGGTACCAGAAATGGAATATTCACATTATCAATGCTGATGGAAAGATGTATTGAAGTAAATAAAGATCTGTATATGTGTTTCATCGACTATTCAAAAGCCTTTGATAAAGTACAACACGAAAAACTATTCAAAATTCTATCATCCTTGGACATTGATGGTAAAGATTTAAGAATATTACGGAATTTGTACTGGGAACAAGAAGCAGCAATGCGTGTTGACAACGAACTAAGCAGTTTTACACCTATTAGAAGAGGAGTTAGGCAGGGGTGTGTTTTGTCTCCAGATTTATTCAACCTCTATAGTGAAATGATATTAAGAGATATCGAACATAAGAAGGGGTGTGTATTGGAGGAAAGAATGTAACAAATCTGAGGTATGCAGATGATACGGTTCTACTGGCAGAATCTGAACATGAACTACAAGAATTACTGGATGTTGTAGTCAGGAGTAGTGAAAATATGGGACTGGAACTAAATATATCTAAAACAGAATGTATGACGGTATCTAAAAATAATAACCCACCAGCCTGTGTAATAACAAGCAGAGGACAAACAATACAACAAGTTGAATGTTTCAAATATTTAGGCTTCAATGTAACATCCAATGGAAAATCAGATTGTGAAATAAAGAAAAGAATAGGTATGGCGAAGAATGCATTCAACCAGCTGCATACAATTATGAAAAACAGGAATATTAGCATGAAAACAAAAATCAAAGTCCTGGATTGCTATGTACTGTCTGTGCTGCTATATGGTTGTGAGAGCTGGACCATAAACAAGACCATGGTTAAAAGACTGGAGGCAGTGGAAATGTGGTTTTACAGAAGAAGGATGAGGGTGTCATGGATGGAAAGGAAAAGAAATGAAGAAATTTTAGAAATGGCAAACAGAAAAAGATCACTGATAACAAAAATCATCAAACGCCAAATGGAATTTTTAGGACACATTATCCGCCACCCTGGTTTGGAAATACTCGCCTTGACTGGAAAGATGAATG
>NC_088364.1:63111581-63123996 GCF_034508935.2 Berghia stephanieae
TGGCGCTGACGATAACAACGACGACGACGACAATGGCAGTCGACTTGGCTTTAGATCGACTGTTGTTTATGTGGGTGGGGGTCGTGATGGTTTGTAATGGTGGGGTCGATATGGTCTGTGGCCAGCGAACATTGGGATCGCCCTTTATTTTCTCGTTCTACCCTGTACGAATTTGACTCAATGCCTTAACAAGAGACGATGGTTTGTGACGGATTTGATAGTACAACGACAGTTTTAGAAATAAAAGTGGTGAATAAACTCCCGTAATGTGAAGAAGAAAAGGATTTGTAAAAAAAAATTTGGACTATAATATCAATTTTGAAAAATGAGAATATCCCATGCCCAAAAATAGTTCGTTTGAGAATAAAATTGATTTCCGAAAATTAAACACAACACCGTCAAAAGATAATCCATATAAAAATCCACATCGAAGAATAAAAATGTTAACCTTGAGCTCTTCCTTATATAGCGCAATTTCCACAGGGTCCCTGACCAACAGCAACACTTAACATATAGGACGTGACATGCCGCGTATTAGGCTATATTACATTTTTTCGGACAGAGACAACGCTGTTAACGACCAGGTATTCATTTTACACCTCAGTGAGGTTCGAGAATGTGATTAAATAGCCTGTTTTCAAGGACTCAACTATGCGCCGAGAGAGTCTCGAACCCGGGACTTTCCGATCCGAAAGCGAGTGTCATACCACAAGTCCACAAAGAAAGACACAGGTTAATAAAAACATGTCCTGTTACAATTCTTCTTCTTCTTCTTCTTCTTCTTCTTCTTCTTCTTCTTCTTCTTCTTCTTCTTCTTCTTCTTCTTCTTCTTCTTCTTCTCTCTTTTCTTCTCTTCTTCTCTTCTTTCTTCTTCTTCTTCTTCTTCTTCTTCTTCTCTTCTTCTTCTTCTTCTTCTTCTTCTTCTTCTTCTCTTCTTTCTTCTTCTTCTTTTTTCTTCTTTCTTCTTCTCTCTTCTTCTTCTTTTCTTCTTCTTCTTCTTCTCTTCTTCTTCTTCTTCTCTTCTTCTTCTTTTCTTTCTTCTTCTTCTTCTTCTTCTTCTTTCTCTTCCTTCTTCTTTTCTTTCTTCTTCTTCTTCTTCTTCTTCTTCTTCTTCTTCTTCTTCTTCTTCTTCTTCTTCTTCTCTTCTTCTTCTTCTTCTTCTTCTTTCTTCTCTTCTTCTCTTCTTCTTCTTCTTCTTCTTCTTTCTTCTTCTTCTTCTTCTTCTTCTTCTTCTTCTTCTTTTCTTCTTCTTCTTCTTCTTCTTTTCTTCTTCTTCTTCTTCTTCTTCTTCTTCTTTCTTCTTCTTCTTCTTCTTCTTCTTCTTCTTCTTCTTCTTCTTCTTCTTCTCTTCTTCTTCTTCTTCTTTCTTCTTCTTCTTCTTCTTCTTCTTCTTCTTCTTCTTCTTCTTCTTCTTCTTCTTCTTCTTCTCTTCTTCTTCTTCTTCTTCTTTTCTTTCTTCTTCTTCTTCTTCTTCTTCTTCTTTCTTCTTCTTCTTCTTCTTCTTCTTCTTCTTCTTCTTCTTCTTCTTCTTCTTCTTCTTCTTCTTCTTCTTCTTCTTCTTCTTTCTTTTCTTCTTCTTCTTCTTCTTCTTCTTCTTTTCTTCTTCTTCTTTCTTCTTTCTTCTTCTCTCTTCTTCTTCTTCTTTTCTTCTTCTTCTCTTCTTCTTCTTCTTCTTCTTCTTCTTCTTCTTCTTCTCTCTTCTCTTCTTCTTCTTCTTCTTCTTCTTCTTCTTCTTCTTCTTTCTTCTTCTTCTTCTTCTTCTTTTCTTCTCTTCTTCTTCTTCTTCTTCTTCTTTTCTTCTTCTTCTTCTTCCTTCTTCTTTCTTCTTTTCTCTTCTTCTTCTTCTTCTTCCTTCTTCTTCTTTCTTTCTTCTTCTTTCTTCTTCTCTTCTTCTTCTTCTTCTTCTTCTTCTTCTTCTTCTTTCTTCTTCTTCTTCTTTCTTCTTCTTCTTCTTCTTCTTCTTCTTCTTCTTCTTTCTTCTTCTTCTTCTTCTTCTTCTCTTCTCTTCTTTCTTCTTCTTCTTCTTCTTCTTCTTCTTCTTCTTCTTCTTCTTCTTCTTCTCTTCTTTCTTCTTCTTCTTCTTTCTCTTCTTCTTCTTCTTCTCTTCTTCTTCTTCTTCTTCTTCTTTCTTCTTCTTTTCTTCTTCTTTTCCTTCTTCTCTTCTTCTTCTTCTTCTTCTTCTTCTTCTTCTTTCTTCTTCTTCTTCTTCTTCCTTCTTCCTTCTTCTTTCTTCTTCTCTCTTCTTCTTCTTCTTCTTCTTCTTCTTCTTCTTCTTCTTCTTCTTCTTCTTCTTTCTTCTCTTCTTTCCTTCTCTCTTCTTCTTCTTCTTCTTCTTCTTCTTCTTCCTTCTTCTTCTTCTTCTTCTTCTTCTTCTTCTTCTTCTTCTTCTTCTTCTTCTTCTTTCTTCTTCTTCTCCTTCTTCTTCTTCCTTCTTCTTCTTCTTCTTCTTCTTCTTCTTCTTCTTCTTCTTCTTCTTCTTCTTCTTTCTTCTTCTTCTTCTTCTTCTCTTCTTCTTCTTTCTTCTTCTTCTTCTTCTTCTTCTTCTTCTTCTTTCTTCTTCTTCTTCTTCTTCTTCTTCTTCTTTCTTCTTCTTCTTCTTCTTCTCTTTCCTTCTTCTTCTCTTCTTCTTCTTCTTCTTCTTCTTCTTCTTCTTTCTTCTTCTTCTTCTTCTTCTTCTTTCTTCTTCTTCTCTTCTTCTTCTCTTCTTCTTCTTCTCTTTTCTTCTTCTTCTTCTTCTCTTCTTCTTCTTCTTCTTCTTCTTCTTCTTCTTCTTCTTCTTCTTCTTCTTCTTTCCTTCTTCCTTCTTCTTCTTCTTCTTCTTCTCTTCTTCTTCTCTTCTTCTTCTCCTTCTTCTTCTTCTTCTTCTTCTTCTTCTTCTTCTCTTCTTCTTCTTCTTCTTCCTTCCTAGTCTTAGGCGTCTTTCCCACGTGAGAGAGAGAGAGAGAGAGAGAGAGAGAGAGAGAGAGAGAGAGAGAGTTTGAGGAAGATATCAAATATGTATATAAACTCGAGCGAGGATGGAGGAAGTAAAATATAACACTAAAAATAATGTTAATATACTCTTTTTAAAAAACATCATCATCATCATCATCATCATCATCATCATCATCATCCCCTCCTCCTCCCCCCTCCCCCTTCTCCTCCTCCTCCTCCTCCTCATCATCATCATCATCAACTTTATATATTATTAAAAATACTATAAAAACTTGTTCCTTTCAAAACTCTTTATTCTGTAGCAAAAACTGCGCAGCCGGAAACATGGAATTTGTTAAAATGTTAAATAAAATGTTGGTGGCGTTATTAAACCAGAAAATAGATGTTGCATTGAAGGTAAAATAATGTTTTAGAAAGACCTTATTAAATGTGATGAACAGTCAAGTGGCTCCGTAGCGCAGTGGACAAGCTGTCAGACTCCAGCCTTGAAAGTACCGGGTTCGATTCCCAATGTTGACATTTTTTTTTGTTTTTTGGATTTACTTTGTTTTTGTTTGCTTTTTGTTTCTTTCTTTTTTTTCAAAAACTTTTTATCATGTTTTTAAAAAACTTCGATTTTAATTTTCTAAAATTATTTATTTATTTGAGATCAGTATTTGTGTGCCATGTTTCTTTTTACTTTTGATTTTATAAATTATTGTTATTATTCTTTAATTTATTATCATCGTACATCGGTAATCACTAAGCAGCGTGGTAAACTACAATCTAAAACTATTTAAACTTCACGGACGTATGCAGCAACATTTTCATTAATTTACCATCACCGCCAACGGAGGTGCATAAAAACGCCACCAACATTTTATTTAACATTTTAACAAATTCCATGTTTCCGGCTGCGCAGTTTTTGCTACAGAATAAAGAGTTTTGAAAGGAACAAGTTTTTATAGTATTTTTAATAATATATAAAGTTGATGATGATGATGAGAGGAGGAGGAGGAGGAGGAGGAGGAGAAGGGGGAGGGGGGAGGAGGAGGGGATGATGATGATGATGATGATGATGAGGATGATGATGATGATGATTATGATGATGATGTTTTTTAAAAAGAGTATATTAACATTATTTTAGTGTTATATTTTACTTCCTCCATCCTCGTCGAGTTTATATACATATTTGATACTTCCTCAAACACTCTCTCTCTCTCTCTCTCTCTCTCTCTCTCTCTCTCTCTCTCTCTCTCTATCTCTTCTATCTCATCTCTTCTCTATCTATCTATCTATCTTCTATCTATCTATTATTATCTATCATCACTCTCTCTCTCTATCTTCTCTCTTCTCTCTCTCGCTCTCGCTCTCTCTCTCTCTTCTCTCTCTTCTCTTTCTCTCTCTCTCTACTTCTTACTTTTTCTCTCTCTCTTATACTTCTAAGAATTTTTCATTTCTACATTATAAATTATATATATATATATATATAGTTGTTATATATTATTATATGTGTTTGTGTAGATGAGAAATGAGAAAAAGCGTAAAATATAATTAGAGACAGGAAATTGGAAAGGCTGAAAGGACATGAAGGTTAAGAGGTAGAACGAAAGATTAGGAAGAGAATATGATTAATAGAAGGATCCTAAGTAAGATATTATTTGCTAATTAGAAAGTAGATAGAATTCGAATAATAAGCTATAATGATCAGAGAGAATGCATGGTGAGAAAAGAAGTAGATGACGGTTTTGAGGTTGATTAAATTTTATTACCGTTCAGCATGAGTAACGTTATGGAATATCAAAAATATGTTAATATCTTTTTTAAAATTACATTCTTCTCACATAGCAATCACTCTTATTGCGCATACTCCTATTTCCCTCTTGTCTTGCCAACTCTGACCTCATCATCGATCATATCTTTATTATTATTATAAATCGGGGAAAATGTATCATTAAATTTTTGATTGTTACAACCTTGCCAGCCTTCAACAAGAACTTGTTTTTGACAACTTTTGATAAAAGTTGGTTGTATTAATTCCGATTTAAAATTTTAAGTAATATTTCACGTTGAAAGATTAGTAATGTTTGAATGTCATGGACTCCGTAGCGATCAGTGATCAAGCTCCGACTTGTCCGTTAAATCTGGTTGAATTCCATTGTGAATTTTTTTTATCTTCGGATATTACTTTGAATCTTTGTTTCTTCTTTGATTCATCCTTTTTTTCAAAAACTTTTTATCATGTTTTTAAAAAACTTCGATTTTAATTTTCTAAAATTATTTATTTATTTGAGATCAGTATTTGTGTGCCATGTTTCTTTTTACTTTTGATTTTATAAATTATTGTTATTATTCTTTAATTTATTATCATCGTACATCGGTAATCACTAAGCAGCGTGGTAAACTACAATCTAAAACTATTTAAACTTCACGGACGTATGCAGCAACATTTTCATTAATTTACCATCACCGCCAACGGAGGTGCATAAAAACGCCACCAACATTTATTTAAGATTTTAACAAATTCCATGTTTCCGGCTGCGCAGTTTTTGCTACAGAATAAAGAGTTTTGAAAGGAACAAGTTTTTATAGTATTTTTAATAATATATAAAGTTGATGATGATGATGAGGAGGAGGAGGAGGAGGAGGAGGAGAAGGGGGAGGGGGAGGAGGAGGGGATGATGATGATGATGATGATGAGGATGATGATGATGATGATTATGATGATGATGTTTTTTAAAAAGAGTATATTAACATTATTTTTAGTGTTATATTTTACTTCCTCCATCCTCGCTCGAGTTTATATACATATTTGATATCTTCCTCAAACTCTCTCTCTCTCTCTCTCTCTCTCTCTCTCTCTCTCTTCTCTCTCTCTCTCTCTCTCTCTCTCTCTCTCTCTCTATCTATCTATCTATCTATCTTTCTATCTATCTATCTATCTATCTATCTATCACTCTCTCTCTATCTATCTATCTCTCTCTCTTCTCTCTCTCGCTCTCTCTCTCTCTCTCTCTCTCTCTCTCTCTTTCTCTCTCTCTCTCTATGTATACTTCTTACGCTTTTTCTCATTTCTCTCTACCATTCATAAGAATTATATATATATATATATTATATATATATATATATATATATATATGTGTGTGTGTGTGTGTATGTGTGTGTGTGTGTGTGTGTGTACATAGATTCAATTGGACTTGAAAATATTTTTATCTGTAGTCCATTGGTATTTGGAAGCTTGTAAAGGACATGATTTTTATCAGGTAGAACAAAAATTTATGGAAAGATATATGAGTTAAAGACGGTCCTTAATTGTAAAGTATTTCTTTTCTTTTTTCCAGAGAAGTCCCAGAATATGGAATTTCGTAATAATACAGCTATAATGTATTCATATGAAATGCATTGGTGTGAAAAACAACCGTATGACTGGGTTATATTTGATTTGTTTATAATTTTTATTACCGTGTTCATCATTCTCATCGCTTTGTGGGGAATCATCGCCAATGTCATCAACCTCATCGTTTTCTCTCGTATTGGAATTCTTTCCGACAGTAGCACAGTCAGCTTGTTTGGATTGGCGATATCTGATTTGATTTATTGTTTTGCACAACTCTGGACTAAATCTTTCGGAGGTATATCTTTATTAGGTGTATATTACATCGGCGGGGCAAGTATATATGTTGTTTCTGATATGTTTACACCTGTGATTGCAACTTTCAACCAAGTAACTTGTTTTTTGACAACTTGTATCGCGATAGAAAGATTTGTTGCAATTGTGTTCCCGTTTAAAGTCAAGTATATCTTCACGTCCATGAAAAGCTTATATACCGTTTGTTTTTGTTTTGTCTGGAATCTTGCAATTCATTTTGATGAGTTCTCCGGGATGTTTATGCTCTCGGTCCTAAAATTTGAGAATGTCACTGCTGAATTTGTTATCGCTTCGAATATTACGAGAACTTTGAACCTCTCTCTTCGATTCATCACGTTTATTATAATTGTCATATGTAATGCTACGATGCTGACGTCATTATCCAACAGAAAATTCAGAAAGTCATCATCTTCATCAAAGAGAATGACCGCAAGCACATTCACTGATGACAGCACAGTCACCGATTCTAAACCCACAACCATCAACACTGCAACACAATTAGATACAACTGATTCCAGCAAGCCAGAGATCGTGAAGAAGAAAACAAAAGTCGACAGTGACAAAAGACTCATGACCATGATGGCGGCAATTTGTATCATGTTTATCGTGTGTAATTTTCCTCATCTTGTCAATGTCGCCACCTTTTACGTTATGCTTAAGGGTTGTCACGATATGTACCGTAACACTATTCATTTCTCAGCTTATATACTAGAGTTAATTAACTCAAGTTGTAACATTTTCTTCTATTATACCATGAGTACAAGGTACAGGCTACGTTTCTTATCACTGTTTGGCAAACAATACGACTAAGACAACTGAAAATGGTTCTATATTATGAACATAAGGTAACAAATCACGATTAATTCACTCATAAAAGTCATTTCTTTTCCCAGTGCCTTCACTACCCCCCAACCATTCCATTTTTACACTCGTGTTTTGGAATGCGGCGTCAGTGACTTAGCCTCGTTCTGGATGGGATTACAAAGATAATTTCCATCATGACATTTGATTGGTTGGTTGTGATAGAAAACCCCTTGGTGTTTATGAATACAATGAAGATATTCGGGGTTCTAACAGACACGTGTCGTTAGGGAAGGATGTCATCGTGTTTATAAAATTAATCTTGTATTAGACAGTGTGTGTGTGTGTGTGTGTGTGTGTGTGTGTGTGTGTGTTTCAGTTTGAAGTGATTATCGTATTTGGAGAAAAGTGACTACTGGCATTATTATTATTATTATTATTATTATTATTATTATTATTATATTATTATTATTATTATTATTATTATTATTATTATTATTATTATTATTATTATCATTATTATTATTATTATTATTATTATTATTATTATTATTATTATTATTATTATTATCAGCGGCGTGGCATTCTTACAGTATAAAGTGGTGCCATAATCAGAAGAAGAAAATGACTTAAACGTGCTATATTTGTAAATATAAAAGAAAGAGAAAAAAATAAAGAAAAGACTTTCTTCCATACTTGTAAAGAAAATTTGCATGGTGATGTTTCTATCCCTGCTAATCTTTTTAATAGTTTGTTTCTAGAAATTACGAAGGGCAACCACATATGATATCAGCTTTGTGAATTGACCAAACCATCAAAGAATTCAACCGCTTCTGTTTCATTTCGCAAGAATATTTTTTCACTCATATATTTATAATTCATAAAACCAGAGACGTTAACACTGGTAGAGGAACCTTTTATTTTTGATTGATGTAATGAGCACTTCAAAATCGGAATGAAATGTGTCGCATATATTTTGTTGTTCTACCAAATACAATACCAGACTTTCAATTCGAAAAAGTAGATAATAATCCTCAAAACTGCCATCATAATGGACCAAATGAGATTCACGTCTTCACACAAGTTCAACTTTAATATATTGATTGGAGTTTGAAGACAGAGGGAAATGGCTTAAGGGACACATGCAGACATTGAATAATTTAGCACTTGACGCCACTGATTTGGATTTTATTTAAAATATAATCTTCATAAGCCATGACATTGTATTTTAAAGCTCTGAAAGTTGAAATTAATACGTGCAAAAGATTTTAAACAGAGGAAATAATCAAATGCTTAATCTGTTTCTCGTTTTCTTTTTTTCAAATTGGAAAAATTATTTTTGTATGTCTTGCACATATTTGCAGGTCTGATGATATTATGAGCTTGTTTTGACAGAGTTTAATTGAAAATATTTCTTGTTGGTTTGAGATTCATTACAACAAAAAAGCCAGGTCATCAACATAGCTTGTCGCTCCAACACCGAACCCACTCCACAGCACATGGGGAGCAGACTCTTAGGTCACGGTAAATGCTGCTGGGCCCATCCTGGCATTCTCCAAGGATGTGCGCCATCGTCTGCTCTGGGCATCCACATGTACACAAGCTAGTCTCAGCCAGCCTCCATTTTTTTCTGTTTAAAATCATCATCATCATCATCATCATCATCATCATCATCATCATCATCATCATCATCATCATCATCATCATCATTATCATCATCATCATCATCATCATCATCATCATCATCATAACCATCATCATCATCATCATCATCATCATCATCATCATCGCCATCATCATCAGTATCGTCTTTTTTTCTTCTTCTTCTTCTTCTTCTTCTTCTTCATTTCTTCTTCTTCTTCTTCTTCTTCTTCTTCTTCTTCTTCTTCTTCTTCTTCTTCTTCTTCTTCTTCTTCTTCTTCTCTTCTTCTTCTTCTTCTTCTTCTTCTTCTGTGCCATCACGCATGCAAACGGCTTCATCTGATATTGTGCAATGCGTATGATGGACGACTGTTTCATCATGGAACATCAAGTAAACCAGATGATCAAAACCATGAATTTTGAATGAAAGAGAATCCATCGAATGAAACAATACACTCTTCTCCATTTGCTGAAGACGGCCGTTTTTGCACTGATACGGTCTCGCCATGATTACTGTAATTCTCTACTTGCTGGTCAACCTGACATAAAACTCGGAAAGCTACAAAAAGAAGAAGATAATAATAATAAATAATAGACGTACATTCATATAGAGCTTATGTCGAAGCTTCGAAGCTCTTCACATTGATCATCAGTAAAAACAACACATACTGCAGATTCTTTCATGGGACGTGCACATTATACTCGAGTACCATACATTAATAAATCTTAAATTCATTTTTTCAGCTGATGTCTTTACCCCTTCAAGCCAAAATTGAAAATAGTATTATATCTAGATCGTATTAGGGCCATAACTAATGTCAGGATGCAAAGAAGAGCTGTCCTTTTCGTATTTGGCGATTTTGACATAAGACACAACGTTGAAACCGTGCTTACCAACAAATGGTGAACTCTGGAAGAAAGAAAGAAAGAAAGAAATGTGAATAAGCGCTATAACGATTGATACATAAGTTGATTGAATTTCCCCACGAGCTTAAACATGAAACAAAAAGGGGAAAAATAAGCCAGAAGACACGATGACAGTTACCAAATTCCACGTTCAATGGTGCAATGATATGGACAGTCATTTTTCCATCAACAATTTGATTAGAATTAGAAAAAGCCTGGCTGCCAGTGTAGTCTAGTCAGTTATAAAAATCTTAAATTGTTCAAAGTCAGAAGTTCAGGATTCAGTGTTCAGGATTTTATTCAAGTCTACAATCTTTAATGCAAATGATAATAATAACATTAGCAACATGAAAAATAATAGTAATAATATTAATCAGAAGAAGAAGAAGAAGAAGAAGAAGAAGAAGAAGAAGAAGAATAAGAGAAGAAGAAGAAGAAGAAGAAAAGAAGAAGAAAGAAGAGAAGAAGAAGAAGAAGAAGAAGAAGAAGAAGAAGAAGAAGAAGAAGAAGAAGAAGAAGAAGAAGAAGAAGAAGAAGAAGAAGAAGAAGAAGAAGAAGAAGAAGAAGAAGAAGAAGAAGAAGAAGAAAGAAGAAGAAGAAAGAAGAAGAAGAAGAAGAAGAAGAAGAAGAAGAAGAAGAAGAAGAAGAAGAAGAAGAAGAAGAAGAAGAAGAAGAAGAAGAAGAAGAAGAAGAAGAAGAAGAAGAAGAAGAAGAAGAAGAAGAAGAAGAAGAAGAAGAAGAAGAAGAAGAAGAAGAAGAAGAAGAAGAAGAAGAAGAAGAAGAAGAAGAAGAAGAAGAAGAAGAAGAAGAAGAAGAAGAAGAAGAAGAAGAAGAAGAAGAAGAAGAAGAAGAAGAAGAAGAAGAAGAAGAAGAAGAAGAAGAAAAGAAGAAGAAGAAGAAGAAGAAGAAGAAGAAGAAGAAGAAGAAGAAGAAGAAGAAGAAGAAGAAGAAGAAGAAGAAGAAGAAGAAGAAGAAGAAGAAGAAGAAGAAGAAGAAGAAGAAGAAGAAGAAGAAGAAAGAAGAAGAAGAAGAAGAAGAAGAAGAAGAAGAAGAAGAAGAAGAAGAAGAAGAAGAAGAAGAAGAAAGAAGAAGAAGAAGAAGAAGAAGAAGAAAGAAGAAGAAAGAAGAAGAAGAAGAAGAAGAAGAAGAAAATCTTACGAGCAAAATCCGCGGACTGATACATATATGTAAAACAAAATGAATTTACAATGGTACCTCACTTTCCACAATTAAAGAATGCGATGAATTTCCTAAGTCCAAGTTGGATAGTCCTGGTCTAAGGATTTCTTGACCATAAATGAACGTCAAATATGGCAAGTACGACAACACGGATTCATAAACATCTTCCCCACTGGCACCCGATAGCTCGGACGTCTCTACTTACTTACTTTACTTCTTTCCTGAAGGCCGACCTCAGGTTATTGATTCTGTTTATAACAACATGTTTTGTATTTTAGGGTTTTTTGTTTTTTTTTTTTTAGCTTTTTTTTAATAGAGCTTTTGTACAGCGCAATATCCACTAAACGTGTTCAAATCTCTTTGCAACGGGTCCCTGGCCAACAGCAACATTTAACATCTAGGACGGGACATGACGTCTTTTAGGCGATATCATACTTTTTTCGGACAGAGACAACGCTGTTAACGGCTAGGTGCTCATTTTACACCTGAGTACGTTGAGAGAATTTGAGTAAAAAGCCTTTTCCAAGGACTCAACTATGCTCCGAGTCAGGCTTGAACCCAGGACCTTCCAATCCGAAAGCGAGTGTCATACCACAAGACCACATAGCCTGTTTGTCTGCAGATGAGTCAATTTTTTTGCAAAAATCGACAAATTTCGAGTACGTTATTTCTTTTTGTAGCCTGTTCGTATAGTCTTTGAACTTTAATCTCCACAATCACGGAAAAGTTATTTATTGTTCTAAACTTGTAATAAAAAATATTTTCTGTTCCAGACCGGCAATATGAAGGCGATATAAACGCGCTGGTACCGTTAGACTTCACAAACGTGATGTGTTGTAACTGTTGTCATTAGCTAGAGAGAGAGAGAATGAGAGAGAGAGAGAGAGAGAGAGAGAGAGAGAGAGAGGTGGGGAGGGAGGCTTCGGTTCGAACCTGGTTGCGGAGAGAGAGAAAAACAAACGAAATTTTTTAAAATCTGGCAAATCATGTCATTACAATGAAAATTACGGACATCGGAAAATTAATTTTCCTCTTACTGATTTATCATAGACAATTTTGATTTGGTGTGAAACGCATTATAATTGTTACGCTAATCAAGAACTTGAAGAAAAACGAAACATTTTATTCATCTACCTCTCCCTGACATAAAATTTATTTTTTAAAATTTTAGAATATTAACAAAGCATTTATATAGAGAAATATCCACTAAACGTGCTCAAAGTGCTTTACAATGGTCTCAAACCAACAGCAACACTAAACATGAAGGACAGAGACATGACGCCTGGCATTTTACACCTGAGTGCGGTGAGAGAATGTGAGTAAAGA
>NC_088364.1:63124096-63141901 GCF_034508935.2 Berghia stephanieae
TTTTGAAACCTTTCTTACAAATACTACTTGATTACCCGATTCCCTACAAATGCCTACCTTGGTAACCCCGATTCCTTACAATGCCTACCTTGGTAACATCCGGAGCAGAAGATTCTCTGTCTTTTCTTCTCTTTCCGAAGTTGCTCCGTCCTTTCCTTGACAATCGTCTCTAGATTATCGGCGTAAAGCTCCATTCTGATGGAAAAGGTATTATAAAATACTATAGATTATCGGCGTAAAGCTCCATTCTGATGGAAAAGATATTATAAAATACTATAGATAATCGGCGTAAAGCTCCATTCTGATGGAAAAGATATTATAAAATACTATAGATTATCGGCGTAAAGCTCCATTCTGATGGAAAAGATATTATAAAATACTATAGATTATCGGCGTAAAGCTCATTCTGATGGCAAATATATTATAAAATACTATAGATTATCGGCGTAAAGCTCCATTCTGATGGAAAAGATATTATAAAATACTATAGATTATCGGCGTAAAGCTCCATTCTGATGGCAAATATATTATAAAATACTATAGATTATCGGCGTAAAGTTCCATTCTGATGGAAAAGATATTATAAAATACTATAGATTATCGGCGTTAAGCTCCATTCTGATGGAAAAGATATTATAATATACTATAGATTATCGGCGTAAAGCTCCATTCTGATGGAAAAGGTATTATAAAATACTATAAATTATCGGCGTAAAGCTCCATTCTGATGGAAAAGATATTATAAAATACTATAGATTATCGGCGTAAAGCTCCATTCTGATGGCAAATATATTATAAAATTAGATTATCGGCGTAAATCTTCCTTCTGATGGCAAAAATAATATTATAAAATACTAACAAAATGGTGAAATGGGAAGATTTTGGATTGGAACAGTACAGACATTGGACGTTCCGGTTACAAACCCCTCGTCAGCACAACAATAAAAAAGGAATGTTCTCTCTCTCTCTCTCTCTCTCTCTCTCCTCTCTCTCTCTCTCTCTCTCTCTCTATCTATCTATCTATCTATCTATCTCTTCTCTCTCTCTCTACCTCTCTTTCTCTCTCTCCCTCTATCTCTCTCTCTATCTATATATCTATCTCTCTCTCTCTCTCAGTCTTTGTATACACACACACATATACACACACAATGTAATTATATATATATATATATATATATATATATATATATATATATGTGTGTGTGTGTGTGTGTGTCTGTGTATATATATATTATATATTATATTTATATATGTATATGTTTTTGTGTGTGTGTGTGTGTGTGTAGGTGCGTGTGTCCTCTAATACAAATAGTGACGAGTATAACAAAACGCCCACTCACAATGACACATGTTGCTTGGGTTTGAACCGTATCCCTATAGTGTACTTGAAATCTGGCCTGGACCCAGGGTCATCTGCCCAGCACGACTGGATCAAGTTGATTATACTAGGGTCACATCTCAGGCAAGACGTATCGGGACGGAACGCCTCGCCGATAGAAGGGCTCAACAACTTGTCGATTATTTCTGATGGCAAAGGATAGAGTTTTATAGTAATGACCGAGTCGCACCAAAACATCAACAACAACAACAACAACAACAACAACAACAACATCAACTACAACAACAACAACAACAACAACAACAACAACAACAAGAAACAATTTAAAATTACAAAAAGTAAACAAAAATAAAACACTTTTTTAAACAAAAAAAGCAAGAAAAAAATCCGAAAAAAAAATACCCAATAAAAACCATTAAAAATTATTTTTTTAAAATAAAGAAAAACAATCAGTACACAGGCTGCTACTTTCACAAATGACAAAAACATTTTATTTTTGGAATTTAAACTTAACAAAATAAGGCAAAACAAACATGAATTTAAAACACTCCACTCACTTTTATGAATTACTATTGACTCAATATAGATAGTATGAAGTTGCGTCACTCAGGTCTTTATTATTGCTTTATGCCATCCGCGTTTATGAGTAATTCTCACATAACCGTATATAGATAGTTCGAAGATGACGTCACTTATGTCTTTGTTATTGTTTTTTGCCATCCGCGTTTATGAATAATGCTCACTGGACTGTATTAACCCGACTATAAACGTTCATGGATACACACAGTGTTGTGTGTTGGTCCGTTATACTTCAGGATGGCAATGTTATGAGCTTCTTAGCCAAGCGCGTACTATCTATACCGCACTATAAGCGTTAGGTTACACATGGTTTTGTGTGTTGGACCGTTATCTTGCCGAATGGCAATGTGGTAAGCATCTAAGTAAGCGAATACTATCTATAGATAGTATGCGCTTGGCTAAGAAGCTTACAACATTGCCATTCGCAAGTATAACGGACCAACACACAAAACTATGTGTAACCTTGAACGCTTATAGTCTGGATAATACAGTTTAGTGAGAATAAACATGGATGGCAAAAAAAAAAAACAATAACAAAGACCAGAGTGACGTCGTCTTCGTTCTATCTAGAGTCTGATTGATAGAATTTAGTGAGAACTACTCATAAAAATGGCTGGCTATAAACAATAACAATGCGATGAGTGACGTCAATTTCGTTCTGTCTATTACTAACCTCTAGCCGTGAGATCGATGTCCCCCCAAGGCCCCCTCTGGCCGTACAACTCATACAGAATGATGGCGAATGAATACACGTCTCCTTTCTGTTGGGCCTGGACGTCTATGGGGCATCTGTCGGCGTCGTGATTGTTGCTGGTAGAGATTTGTTGCTGCAGGGAGCTGAACGTACGACTTGGCCTGAGACTATGACTGGTGGTGCTGCTGTTGTTTTGGCTGATGTAACTGTTGGAACTTGTAAACCGTCTCTGTAGGAACTCTGGGGCTGTCCATCGGAGCTCTTTAGAGGAAGTGATCGGATTAAGGAAGGTGATAATAATCGTGATAAGTATAAGAATGTATAGTATGGTGATGAAGAAAATAATTTATTGATTAATAAAATGTTTTTGTTACAAGTAAGAATGAATACAATATTAGTAATGATAATGATACTAATAGTGAAATAATAACAATGTAAAGAAGAAGAAGAAGAAGAAGAAGAAGAAGAAGAAGAGAAGAAGAAGAAGAAAGAAGAAGAAGAAGAAGAAGAAGAAGAAGAAGAAGAAGAAGAAGAAGAAGAAGAAGAAGAAGAAGAAGAAGAAGAAGAAGAAGAAAAGAAGAAGAAGAAGAAGAAAGAAGAAGAAGAAGAAGAAAAAGATAGTGATAATAGCAATTATAATAAAGCAACGATAATAAAAACGATAAAAACAATGATAAAACAACGATAATAAGAATGATCATAAAAAATGATAACAAAGATAATAAACAGTGATAAAAACGATAATAACAATGATAAAAGAACTATAATAACAATGATAACGATCCTAGCACTCACTTGCAAATGCCCGTTCATCCTCCCCCACGGCTGGAGGTGGAGGGCCGATTGCAGTGAAACCAAAATCTGTGATCTTTAACGTCCAGCGTCTGTCCACGAGGCAGTTGCTGGACTTGAGGTTGCCATGGTAACCAAGGTCACTTTCGTGGATAAACTTCATTCCCTGAAACATTCAATTTAATGTTTTTAAAACACATCTGAACAGGCCAACGTCGATATAATTACAGATCTGATAACCCAATTTAAACGGTCTCCTCCATTACCATCATTATCATCTTCATCATTATCATCAGTATCATCACCTTCATATTTTGATCATTATCACATATGTCTATATTGACATGTGCTAATTTAGTTAACTGTAAAAAAACGCCTTACATTTCCACACAAACTCAGTACAGATTCATATCAAACGTAACAACGGCATTCCTTTACCTACTAGACATTTCAACATGACAATTTTGAGAGAGAACAAAGAAGAAAAAGAAGAAGAAGAAGAAGAAGAAGTAGAAGCAGAAGAAGAAGAAGAAGAAGAAGAAGAAGAAGAAGAAGAAGAAGAAGAAGAAGAAGAAGAAGAAGAAGAAGAAGAAGAAGATTATTGAAGGATGGGATGAGGGGGGGGGGGGGGGGGAAGGAAGTGAAAACACAAGTCTTACAGTTATCAAATCCTGAACCAGTGACGTAATGAACATCTCTCCCTGTGGTAATTCTTGTTCTGACAGAATGTCCTGCAATCAGTACATATAGAATAAAGGTGAACCCGAATCAAACTCAGGGTGGGTTGGGTGAAAAATTCAATCCGATATTTTTTGTTAGTAATTTAAGTCTAGCGGCAGATGCGAGTATTTTCCTTAACTCTCTCTCTATACCAACTGTAGGAAAACCATTACAAACAACAATATAGAAAGAACGAAGTTGACGTTACTCAGGTCTATGTTATTATTTTTTTAGCCACCCATTTTTTATGAGTAGTTAAATTAATCAGACTATAAACGTTCAAGGTTACCCATAGTTTTGTGTGTTTCGATATTTCCGGCTGGCGAATGGCTGTGCTCAAAGCATCAATTCTTATTCAGATTCATGTAACACATCACACCATTTGCTGAAGGATTTTGGTTATATTTACAAGATCTTCTTATTGCTCTATGTTTTGTGACTTGTTTTGTTTATGCATAGATAGAATGAAGTTGACGTCACTCGGGTCTTTATTACATTATTTTTATTTTGTCATCCATGTTTATGAGTAATTCTCGCTAAACTGAATTAACCAGACTATAAACGTTCAACGTTACAAATAGTTTTGTGTGTTGGTCCGTTTTACATCCGGATGGCAATGTTGTGAGTTTCTTATCCAAGCGCATGCTATCTATAGCATGTACTTTTTGCTCTTTTAAATTTGATTTTAAAATTCAATTGGGGATCCTGATTGCTCAGTTGGTAGATAGAGCACTCGCTTCACAATCAAAGGGACTATGATCGATCCCGGGTGCAGTCGAGACTTTTTCCTGATCCCCGTGTCTACCAGGATTGAATGGGTAGTTGGGTCTGTTAAATCTGGAGGAAAGTACTTTTCGATAGACTACCTTGCTATCCAAAGGATAACAAGCAATTGCTATTGTCCGTTTCACGCTATAGAAACCGGGATAAACTCCGGCTCCATGGGCCTTTGGCTCTGAATAACAACTTTTAAAATTCAATCTGTGTGTTTTGGGTCGTTTTGAAATTTCAGTAGAAATCTTGAAAATTGGCGGTAGAGAGAGAGAGAGAGAGAGAGAGAGAGAGAGAGAGAGAGAGGGGGGGGGGGTAGAGAGAGAGTGAGTTAAACGCATTTCGTCAACACAAGCCCATTCCTGCTTACCTCCAAACTCTTCCTGCTATAGTACTGGGTGACAATTCTGACTTTCGGCGTATCGATGCACGCTCCAACGAACCTTGCAATGTTGTCATGAGTCAGCTCTTTCCTCCTCTGGAATTCTTCTTTCAAGGTTCTGGTAAGTTCCAGGTGCTTTCGAGTCAGCTGTCCAATGAGATTTATGGGGGGGAATTAATGGTCAAATCGCAATGTCGCCTTCGTCATTTGTATCATCAAGATCAAATTATCATTATCATCATCGTGATTATCCTCCTCCTCCTCCTCGTCCCCTTCCTCCTCTCCTCCACCTTATTCTCCTCCTCCTCCCTCTCCTCTTCCTAATCCTCTTACTCCTCCCCGTCCTCCTCCTCCCCATCCTCTTCCTCCTCCTCCTCCTCCTCCTCCTCCTCCTCCTCCTCCTCATCATCATCATCATCATCATCATCAACATTACAAACATCATGGCAGTTGTTATGATATTCTTCCATGTTTGTTTGTTTGAGCGGCTATGTGGTCTTGTCGTATGTCACTCGCTTTCAGATCGGAAGGTCCTGGGTTCGAGCATCGCTCGGCGTATAGTTGAGTCTTTGGAAAAGCCTCTTTACTCACATTCTCTCATCGTACTCCAGTGTAAAATGAGTATCCGGCCGTTATCAGAGTTGTCCCTGTCGGAGAAATCGTGGTATCGCCTATCAGGCGTCAAGTCTCGTTCTACATGTTACGTGTTGCTGTTGGTCAGGGACACTTTGTAAAGCGTTCTGAGTACCTTTAGTGGATATTGCTCTATATAAAAAGTTTTAAAAAAGCAATTCAGTTCATTAGCCAATATGAAATATACATTTACATAGAATTTCCAATCAGTGCGGCTATGTGCTCTAGTGGTATGACACTCGCTTTCGGATCGGAAGATCCTGGGTTCGAGCCTCACGCTCGGCGCATAGCTGAGTCCTTGGAAAAGGCTCTTTACTCACATTCTCTCACCGTACTCAGGTGTAAAATGAGTACCTGGTCGTTAATAGCGTTGTCTTTGTCCGTAAAAATTGTAATATCGCCTAACAGGCTTCATGTCCCGTCCTACATGTTAAATGTTGCTGTTGACCAGGTACTCCTTGTAAAGCGCTTTGAACACATTTAGTGGATATTGCGCTGTATAAAGCTCAATTTAAAAAAAATTAATTCAGGTAAAATCAATAGTGAACCAAAGGAAACTACCAAAAATAATTAAATAGATAATCCTATATACCAATAAATCATCAATCAATCACAATTTAAATATAGATCAGTGGGTATACAAGGCAAACATAAGATTCATCCCCATTATATGAACCAACCCATAATATTTTTGAAGCTTTTTTATATCGCGCAATATCCACTAAACGTTCTGAAAGTGCTTTACAGGGTGTACCTGGCTAACACCAACACTTAACATTTAGGACGGGGCATTACGCCTGTTAGGCGATATTACTTTTTTCGGACAGAGACAGCAGCTGGGATAATGTAGAACGAGACATGAAGCCTGTCGCTGTTAACGGCCAATTACTCATTTTACACCTGGGTCCGGTGAGAGTATGTGAGTAAAGAGCCTTTTCAAAGGATTAACCTATGGACCTTCCGTTCCGAAAGTGAGTACCATACCACAAGACCAAATCGCCACAAAAGGTGCTCAAACCAAAGGTTGTCAAAGATGCTACTGGGTTCCCAGCCAACAGCAACATTAAACTTGAGATTTTGTATAGCGCAATATCCACTGAACGTGCTCAAAGCGATTTACAATGGGTCCCTGGCCAACGGCAACACTAACATTTAGGACGGGACATGACGCATGTTAGGCGATATTACAATTTGTTTTTTTTTCGGACAGAAACAGCGCTATTTACTGCCAGGTACTCATTTTTACACCTAAGTACGCTGAGAGAATGTGAGTAAAGAGCCTTTCCAATGACTCAACTAAGCGCCAAGCGAGGCTCGATCCCAGGACCTTCCAATCCGAAAGCGAAGCGAGTGTCATACTACAAGACCACATAGTCGCAACATTAATTTAACATAATATTATGAACGAGACATGACGCCAGGAAAAGGTAACTCCAACCTGTTTGACGAAGACGGTACATCCCTTGTAGTTCCCAATGGGAGATTCCTCTGTCGTGTTGCCCTTGGATTCTGAGGTGTCCGTCTGGTCAGAGAGCAGCAATGAAGACAGTGTCGTATTCATGATGGACTCCTTTTTCTGTGGAAAGGGGAGACAATCTTCAGCATAATGTTCCAAAGCGTAATTTGAAGTCGCATGAGTCAAAATCGTTAGTTGTATCGACAACAATTCTTAAGAGCTTTGGTGATAGATCATTTTCTTAATTTGGACTCACAATATATTAGATGAAGAAGAAGAAGAAGCAGTAGTAGTAGTAGTAGTAGTAGTAGTAGTAGTAGTAGTAGTAGTAGTAGTAGTAGTAGTAGTAGTAGTAGTAGTAGTAGTAGTATTAGTAGTAGTAGTAGTTGCTGTTATTGTAGTGTTATAATTATCATTATTATTATTATTATTATTATTATTATTATCATTATTATTATCATTATTATTATTATTATTATTATTATTATTATTATTATTATTATTATTATTATTATTATGATCATCATCATCATTATTATTATTATTATTATTATTATTATTATTATTATTATTATTATTATCATCATTATTATTATTATTTCATGATGTGTTTTCATTACATAATAATGGGAACTTGAAATCCAGAGGACAGGGGAAGGGAAGTAATCTAGTAGTTACATTCAAAATATGCAGATTAATGAGTTGTCTCCCTTAATCTACAGTCACTGATAATTAATATACCACCTCCTCTCCCTCTCCTTCATCCTCCCGCTCCTGTATTCCCCGTTATTTTCTCAATCAAAGCAAATCAAGTGACAAATCGGGGAACAGACGCTGGTGTCACATAAAGATATGATAAAGTGTGTACATAACAGTGCCAGACGATGCAAGATAGAAAAATACAAGAATAAATCGTCTCGACAAATCAGTCATCCTCGATTGAGGATCAAACCTCAGACCTCTTAATGGGGATGATCAATAAAATTACCTTTCCATGAATTATGATCAATAATATTACCTTTCCTTCTGCTCGAAGTCATGGGCCACATGGCAAAATGTGCTCAAAATGACCCATATAGTGAAAAGTGTTCACAGTTTTTCATATTTCCAACATCACGATTTGTCATTTTGTTCAGCTTGACGCATGGGTTTGTTTACAACTTTCATAAACAACTCAACGTGTTTACATTTGTTGAGAAATGTCCAATCGCAGGACAGCAACAAATAACGTGATTGATGACTAGGCTGGTCGAAAACGTGACTATAGTATGCGCTTGTCTAAGACGTTCACAACATTGCCATCCGGAAGTATAACGGACCAACACACAAAACCATGTGTAATCGTGAACGTTTATAGTCTGGTTCGTACGGTCTTTACTTCGTACCCGGAAGGTACCGAATTCGATCACCCGCCCCTGCGCTGAGTGGCCTTGAACAAGTCACCTCGCCCTAGCTCAAGTTGCGGCTCTGCACGGCGGCTAACGTCTGAGTTACTCCAGTCTTCCCTTGGAATAGACACTAGAGAACAATTGCCTCTATAGGATGAATAATGGAATTTTTTAAAAATTACCCTTGGCCTTGGGGTAGACATATCATTGATCTGGGCCGGGTCCATGAAATGAATTTCATCAATGTCGATCTTCCACAACAGTCTGTCCAATTTCCGGTCATACGTGAAACGTCTGGAAAGAAAGAAATCAGATCGTGTTTTTGACCATTCATTGGGCGGATATGTGGTCACGAAATTATTTCAAAATATCAGTTACAGTGAATGACATAATCAGTCGGATGGTGAATGTTTGAACTGAGATATTGCCAAGTTTAGTCAGAAGGCCAATTTTTATCAAAAATGAGTTCTGGTCATAAAGGATTAAATCAACACTTTTTGTACATCTTCAGAAAATATCAAAGCTTAATTTCACTTCTAAATATGTATGACAGCTAGTCAAGTTGAAAAAGTATGAAATTTGAGAAAAGTTCATGGATACCTTTCCCATACATCTTACCATAACTTCATGAAACATCACCCGATTTACTTCAAATAAAGATCAAAATCCTCTGGTGAGCAGATGCTTTCAGAAAATGCAAAAAATATGCAAACCACTGATTATGTCACGCGTTGACATGGCTCAGAAATATTGGATCCGCGCGGAACCTTATTGATGAAGTTTTAATTCAGAAAAATGAGTGGAGCAGGCCCATATTTTGATAATAACAAGAAATGAAGTGAGTAGAAAAAGTGCCAGAAGACAACAGAGAATAAAAACTTCGCGGAGGCGATGGGGGCTCGAACCCGCGACCTTACTGTTACGACAACGCCGCCTGTTCGGGGGAATTGTGACTACACCGGATGAGCTATCCACGACAGGCTCATAGTTGAGTCTAAGAATAAGGTTCTTTGCTCACATTTTATCACTGTATTCAGGTGTACAATGAATATCTGGCGGTAAATAACGTTGTCTCTGCCAAAAAAATAAACGTAAAAACGCCCTACGGGCGCCCTGAATCGCCTTACATGTTAAGTGTCTCCGTGAGCACGGTTAGTGGATATTTCACGATACATACATAAATGATTCACATTTTTTTCTGTTTGTTAAAGTGTCTTACCTGTAATGAAACCAAAATAGTAAAACTACGGCAGCACACAACACCACGAGCACTGAGCACACCGACAAGGCAATGTACTCACTGGAGTAGGAATCTGAGAAGAAAAAAAAAAACATTCGTGAATTAGACACATATATTACTACCACAAAAACAACAACAACAACAATAACTTTTATTACAACAAATAGTACCACAACAACTACTACAAATACTACTACTACTGCTACTAGTACTACTACTACTACTACTACTACTACTACTACTACTACTACTACTACTACTACTACTACTACTACTAGTACTACTACTACTACTATTACAACAACAACAACTACTACTACTACTACTACTACTACTACTACTACTACTACTTCTACTACTACTACTACTACTACTACTAATACTACTACTACTACTACTACTACTACTACTACTACTACTACTACTACTACTACTACTTCTACTACTAATATTACTACTACTACTACTACTACTACGACGACGACGACGACGACGACGACGAGGACGACGACGACGACTATTAATAATAATGATAATAATAATAATAAAAATAATAATCCTACTGCCACTACTACTATTGCTACTACTACTATTAGTACTACTGCCACTTCTTCTACTACTACTACTACTACTACTACTACTACTACTACTACTACTACTACTACTACTACTACTACTACTACTACTACTACTACTACTACTACTACTACTACTACTACTAACTAATACTACTACTACTACTACTACTACTACTACTACTACTACTACTACTACTACTACTGCTGCTGCTAGTACTACTACTACTATACTACTACTACTACTACTACTATACTACTATACTACTACTACTAACTACTACTACTACTCTACTACTTACTACTACTAACTACTACTACTACTACTCATACTACTACTACTACTACTACTACTACTACTACTACTACTACTACTACTCTACTACTACACTACTACTACTACTACTACTACTCTACTACTACTAAACTACTACTACTACTATACTACTACTACTACTACTACTACTATACACTATACTACTACTACACTACTACTACTCTGCTGCTCTACTACTACTACTACTACTACTAATATAATATACTATTACTACTACTACACTACTACTACCTCTACTACTACTACTACTACTACTACTACTACTAATATACTACTACTACTACTCTCCTACTACTACTACTACTACTACTACTACTACTACTACTACGACTAATGTATTGTTATTATGATTAACAATCTCTCGGTACAGCAGCAGCACTATATTATATATATAGTAGTATGTATTAGATAGTGGTAGTAGTAGTAGAGCAGTATAGTATAGTAGTAGTAGTAGAGTAGTAGTAGTAGTAGTAGTAGTAGTAGTAGTAGTAGTAGCAGTAGTAGTAGTAGTAGTAGTAGTAGTAGTAGTAGTAGTAGTAGTAGTAGTAGTGTTGTGTAGTTGTATGTTGTTGTTGTTGTTGTTGTTGTTATGTTGGAAGAAGAAGAAGAAGAAGAAGAAGAAGAAGAAGAAGAAGAAGAAGAAGAAGAAGAAGAAGAAGAAGAAGAAGAAGAAGAAGAAGAAGAAGAAGAAGAAGAAAAGAAGAAGAAGAAGAAGAGAACATATATATATATATATATATATATATATATATATATATATATATTATATATATATAGAGAGAGAGAGAGAGAGAGAGAGAGAGAGAGAGAGAGAGAGGGGAGGGGAGGCGAGATAGAGAGCAGACTTACTCTTGGATGGGTCCTCACACTTCTCACCACGAAATCCACATTCGGGTTCACTGACCGGCGCCTGACTTTTCACCCATATCGGGAATTTATGTGAGTACATCTGGTTACATGGAAATATTACATAAACACCAAAGTTAACGCAGGAATTAAATATGTTTATCTATTTATCTCAAAAAGTTACTTACGAATAAACTTAAAGGTAAATTATTTATAAAATAAAAATGTTAGTCTTTTGCCACGATGGAAACTACATTAATTCTGTACAGACTATGGGTGTACAAAAGTACAGCACAATGTCAAATTGATAGTGACAATCATGGACAGATACCTGACCGTTCTAAGCGCGTACAATAATAAATTAATTATTTGGCGAAGAATAAAGAGAAGAGGAAAGAGAAGAAGGAAGAGAGGTAGTAGTAGTAGTAGTAGTAGTAGTAGTAGTAGTAGTAGTAGTAGTAGTAGTAGTAGTAGTAGTAGTAGTAGTAGAAGAAGAAGAAGAAGAAGAAGAAGAAGAAGAAGAAGAAGAAGAAGAAGAAGAAGAAGAAGAAGAAGAAGAAGAAGAAGAAGAATTGAGGACATGAGGGCTACAGCGGACATGGAGTCTCTGGAGGTGTTATCACATCAAAAGGAAAAGATGACGATGGTCGAGGTATATAATCTGTCGCAAACCTGGTTGCGCATTGACATGGAGGACCCTTCCATTGACATACGAAGGAAAAAGGAAGCGAAGCCGCTACAAATGAAGTCTAGACATGCAGCTTGGTTCTTGTGCCAGGCTATAAGTTACCGATTGCTACGTTCCCAGTCCGTAGATTAGGAGGTGATCGCCAATAGATCAAGTCAGTCAAGTCTGCGTGGGTAGTGTCTTGATTTTTTCTTAAACTTCACCTCATCTTGCCATTTTAAGGTTTTAAAGCTTTATAGTTTGTAAAATTAGCGTTAATTTAAGTCAATAAAATAGGTGAAACTAACTGCTTGGGGGAAAAATGCTAATAACGCTTAGCCAAATTTTTGCAAGCCAAACTCCTTTTGTTTTAAACGTCAAGCTTTTGGAATTTGCCATTAAAAACGCCAAATGGTCAAACATGTACACCATGCCTATCACCAACTTACCAAATTTCCCTTGTGGGTGTTAAAAGAACCGACGACAAAAAGAGCATTCCCGTGGCTTATTGAGTCATCGCTGACGTCATCGTTGCGAAGGATGTGCCCTCTGACCTCATAATTATCTTCCGTCTCTCCGTTGGCGTGTATTGTGATTTTGTACCCTTGTTTGCCTGTGGTCCATGGCGTGGGAAGGGGAAGAAGGGGGGAGTGGGGGGGGGGGGGCAAGTAGATGGTAGATAGACGATTAATATATTATAATACTGTTATTATTCAGCCCTCTCAATCGAAAACCCTAGTATTTCTTAGTAAATACGTAATCGTTGTATAATACTTTGAACGCGTTGAATACAAAATTTATTCAAAGATTGCAGAATATTTGCACACCGTTTTTGCTGTGAAATACGGTGCAAAAGATTGGCGATTAAAAATAACCGTTTAGTGCGCATGAATACGAGCCCAACGCTTTTGTACCGATCCTTGTGATCTCCATCTGCTTTTCTTCCCATCCATTTCAACAAAAGAGCGACGGTTTGATAAAAGGGATTTTATTATTGCAACTACTTTTGTGTTACGAGTTATACTTTGCAACCTTTAGGAGCAATTTCATATTATTTACTGTGTCAGGTTCACGAACACAGCCTTTGTAATTTGTTTGTTCTCATAGCCATCTTCGATGTTTTGTGTCAAGTTCAGGGTATACTGGATTAGCCCAGGCGTCAGCAAAGTGAGCAAGGGCGAGTTGACTTGCTCAAGGCCACACAACGAGGCACGTAGTCGAACTCGATAACTTTTGGGTACGAAGCAAAGACCGTACCGTTGACTCACGTTGCCCTTAGATCACAAGATCAACAAGAGCCTAAATTAAATGCACGACTCAACAAACCAAATAGACGGCACAGAAATATGTATTTGCCTTTTATTGATGCTGTGGTTGGCTGAAGAAGGGTTTTCAGGCTGAAACATCCCGTATATTTTTTCTTTTCTTTTTTTTTTTTTTTTTTTTGATCTGTTGTATTCATTTTTTTTTTGTTTATTACTTGACTAAAATCGACTTTGTGCTCGTCAGTTTTGCGCGCTAAAAGACATTCAGTGACCATCTCTTTGTTCTATAACTCTATGAGTGTTTCTAATCAACATCTCATGCTGATTATTACCCAGCCGGACACCGTCACACTCTCAAACCCTGAAAAAAACACGTATTAAAAATTTTGGCCAGATAATCCGTCCTTCAAATATTGATCGATCAAAAGGACTCACATCTTGGCAAAATTTTCCAAATCTGATTGTTAAAGCACGGCTCAGGTTTGACCGTTTTTGACAAGTTGAGGGCCATTTTAATCAATCGATAATAAGAGGACGTGTTTTCTGACTAAAATTGAAAATACGTGATTTTTCGGAAAACAACAGCGTACTCAACTTGAGTCAAGAAAAAAACAAAAAGGATTTTCTGACACTGTCGAAGGACGGGTGTTGACAAGTTTGTAGAAACCAGGGCCTGTAGACTAATTAGTACTCGTCACGCGTAGATGCTCATTGAAAGACCTAATCACGCCTTCTACAAGGAAGAACAATGGCGGAGTAATACACACCATGCCAATTTAGTTCCCGGAAGCCGCAACAGGTTCTATGAATACGAAGCCTTCAGACATTAAAAAATGTGTTGATGCTTCTATGCATTTAGGAAAACTCCTCACAACATCCGACAGCCGGAAATGACATTCCAGCACACAAAACCATGTGTAACCTCGAACGTTTATAACCTGAGTGAGAACTAATAATTAAAATGGCTGTCTATAAACAACACAAAAGAGCTGGGTGACGTCAATTTCGTTTAGATCTTTTGAAAAAAATATAATAATTAGAGCCTGAGGGAAATAAAACTTGAAAAGTAATGAGAAGGAATATTTCCATTTCGATAAAAACCCAGTGCTCAATAGGGTTCAACAGTCGTGAAGTCATTTCCCTCGTAATGACGCGTAGTAACTATTTCTAAACTATCGGAACAATGGCGGACGCCATTATCTCCACCACCGCCTTTATGAAATACTTCTCCGGCGAGCATTAAAGTGTATCCAGTGGAGAAAAATAAATTTGATCATGTTTTGACTTTTATACATTCTGATCACATGACATGTGAAAAAGTTCTAGCCAGCACGGAGAATAAAAAGTACCGATTTACTTTGTTTAGAATCAAGCTGCTGGTTTCTGGGCAGACGTGTCAGCGGACTATTGAATCCTATTGTGGCCTTCAATGGAAACCAAGCTGCTGGTTGCTGGGCGGACGTGACATCAGACTATTGAATCCTATTGTGGCCTTCAATGGAAGATAATAAGATGTCTACTTACTACAGTGTTGTCTGCCCTTGATGTAATGGATGACTTGAGATGTGTTGGTGGGGTCAGCACCTTTGGTACCCATCAGGGACATGACAGTCAGGCCAAATATAAGGGTGGCATCGTAGAGATGATACACTTT
The DNA here is from genome assembly GCF_034508935.2 of Berghia stephanieae. Taxonomy (NCBI): domain Eukaryota; kingdom Metazoa; phylum Mollusca; class Gastropoda; order Nudibranchia; family Aeolidiidae; genus Berghia; species Berghia stephanieae. The sequence goes on from NC_088364.1 coordinate 63,139,435, forward strand.
CTTGTTCATTTCTGGAATCTGGGAGGAGAAAATGGCATTTTATCAGATGCATTCAATAAATATGTGGGGCTATGATATAGATGATGTACGCTTGGCTAAGAAATTCATATCGTTCCCTCACTGTACTCAGTTATTATTATTATTCAAGCTTACTCACAGTCTTTGCGTGTCGGTACGTTACATCCAGCTGGTGGATGTTGTGCGTAATTTACCTAAACGCTTAGCATCGTTAAATTCATCGCGAATCCCTCCACCCTCTTGTCATGTAAAATGAGGCATTTGTATAATTGGAATAACATAATTAATATTACCCCATGTACTAGGCGAATGGCTTTATCTGTGGTCGCAGGGTTGGTCCAGATCATCGTTATCCTTGTAATTGCCAAGATTGTCCAAATTGATAGAGAATAAATAATCCCTTGATGCCATGGAAACTATCGGATTAATTACTTTATTGGCTTAGATAAAAACCCAAACGCATTGGAGACGATAAGATCTCGCTTATTAGAATAATAGGTGTGTGTGTGTGTGTGTGTGTGTGTGTGTGTGTGTGTGTGTGTGTGTGCGGTTTTGAGAGAGATAAAGCAATCAGAGATATGAGAGATAGGGAGATAGATAGAGAGAGGGGGAGATGGAGGAAGAAAAGAGAGAGAGAGAGAGAGAGAGAGAGAGAGAGAGAGAAAGAGAACGGGAGAGACACAGAGAGAGAGAGGAAATGGAAAGAGAGAGAGAGAGAGAGAGAGACAGAGAGAGAGACAGAGAGAGAGAAGAGGGGGGGGGGGTGGAAAGAGAGAAAAAAAAATAAAGAATAAAATATGGAAAAGGATATAATATATATATATATATATATATATATATATATATATATATATATATATATATATATATATAATTCAAAGCAGTAGATCAAGGCACAGTCCCCACTGTCAGTACTTTCCTGTTGGAAATATAACTACAATAATGGCATAAAGTTGACGTTTCGAGTTTCTACTTCGTTATCAAAACGCGATGAATGACAGGGTCTGTGTCATCCTGTTTTGTTGACAAAGGGAAGCCCCGAAACGTTGACATCATAAATTGCCCTTGTAAATTTAATAAAAGGCTCTATTATATCCGATTATTTCTTTGAAATTTCTTCTAGCTTCAAACAGCAATATTTACCAAGAAATCCCAGGTTATAGAATTCTGCTGTTGTGTTTGTTTGTTTTTTTTGTTTTTTTGTTTTTTGTTTTTTTGTTTTTTGTTTTTGCCAAGATGAGGGTTATTTTAAATGATAGATATTTGAAGGACGAACTTCCTGGCCAAATTTTAAATACGTGGTTATTTTCAAAGTACGGCATAGTGTCTAGTAAAATGTTAATAATAATAATAATAATAATAATAATAATAATAATAATAATAATAATAATAATAATAATAATAATAATAATAATAATAATAATATCATTTATCCACTTCACATCAATAGACCGATCTGTTACAATGAAGGCATCACGTGACAATATTCAAGAATTTGATTGGTTCTCTGTTTGTCGATCTCCTCGGATTGCTAATGTTCCAATGTTTGGCCACCTCATTCACATCTCCTCTACAGACATCACGCGCGCAGACATGAGGGGGCGACTCCTTTGTTTAGTTTATGGAATTCTAATCAAAATATGTGAGAAAACCAACAACAACAAAAAGCAACCAAAAAAAAAAAAAGAAGAAGAAAATAACGATAACTACATGGCCAAATTTTGACAGAAAGAAAACTTATTCATTTTGGCTATAATTTTTTATTTCCAATATTATATAGATGGTGTGCGATTGGCTAAGAAGGTCACAACATTGCCATCCAGAAGTATAACGGACCAACACACAGAGGTATGTGTAACCTTAAACGTTTATAGTTTGGTTAATACAGTTTAGTAAGAATTACTCATAATAAACGCGGATGGCAAAAAAAAAATCCTTGGAGTGACTCGTCTTTCTCAATAATCCAGCAATGTTAAGAGTGATAAGAGGCTGGAGAGGTGACAATGATTGTGTAAAATTCTGGCCCCGAGGTTGAAGTCCTTTGGGAAGATACTTTACAGTAATATCCATTAAACATGCCCAAAGCGCTCAACAGGTGGTCCCTGGCCAACAGCAACATTTAACATAATATAGGAAGGGACGACGCCTGTTAGGCGATATCACAATTTTTTCGGACAGAGACAACGCTGTAAACGGCCAGGTTCTCATTTCACACCTGAGTACGATGAGAGAATGTGAGTTAAGAGCCTTCTCCGAGGGCTTAACTATGCGCCGAACCCAGGACCTTCCAGTCAGAAAGCGAGTGCCATACCACTAGACCACATAACCGTACTATCAACATAAGTGCCTGCTCCACTCACTATTCTGAATAAATATTTAAGGAGTCGATTTTCAATATCGTTTTAGTCGCATTTTCATCATTGAGAGAAAAGTGCAATTATTTTTGTCA
>NC_088364.1:63142001-63147001 GCF_034508935.2 Berghia stephanieae
GTACTAGAGTAGTCCCTCAGAGCCATTGGGCCCATGAAGCCGGAGTTTATCCGGGTCTCTATAGCGTGATACTGACAATAGCAATTGCTTGCTATCCTTTGGATATGACGTTAGTTTATCGCAAAATACTTTCCGCCAAATCTAATAGAATCAGCCACCCATTCACTGCTGGGTAGACAAGGACGTCCTCTGTATCTGGCTCCTTGTTTGAAGTAATCATCCACAGCACCCGGGGTGGATCTTGGTCCCTTTTCGTGTGAAGAGTGTGGTCTACCAACTGATCTATCGCGACCCCGCTAAATGAGCGAACTGGTCGGAAGTAATTGCAATCGCCGGTTGATCTAGATGAAGGACTGTCTTCTAAGCCTTGTCGCTTCTTCGCATGAGTTAATGTGATATTTTTGATTTTTTATTAAATTTGCAAAAACCATCACATCTTGAGAAATACTATTCCTTGTGTCGAACTCATTCTCATAATACGGGGTGTCCATAAAGTCTGGGCACAGGGCAATAGTAGAAATTCCTCTTTAAAAACACAATCTTATTCAATTTGGGATGTAAAGGGATTGTATTTTAACATCACTTGACTTCTTCTTCAATGAAGAAAAATATATTTCAGCCAAATCTCCTCAATCTATAACAAAAATGAATAAATAGAAAATAGATAGTGATTTGTAACATACCCAAACGTTGTGAACATCACGTTAGTATCCGCTGTGTTGGACACAACATCATCATCATCATCATTGCCTTTTTCACCCTGGGTCAGGGTATAGGCCACAGACCTACAGTTTCCATCCTTCTCTATCCTGGGCTAACTTTTTTTATCTCATTCCAGGTCTTACCACTTCTCTGTATATCAGCTTCTTTCGGCTTTGTCTGTTGTCCTTCATAAATTCTGTAATTCCAGAAACTCTTCGGTCGCCCAACAAAGAAACATAATTTACGACAAACGCATTTCCCTAATATAATCTGGACTGCATCTTGGATGGATTCCAATTCTTTTGGTTGGTAGTCAAATTAGTGCCCGATATTTCAGCTCCACACCCCCACCCCTCCTCTACCCCACCTTCTCCACATTTCTACCAATGCTAATAAGAAATACGCAATCAGGCCTCCTGATCCCATTGGACGGTTGTCAGTTTCATTTGGAAGAAAATGCCAAACGAGTCATAGAAAATGCCAAATAGTATTTTTAAAAGGCCAAACTAGTCAAGGTATGACATCTTCTGCTAAAATGCATATAAAAGATTAGATAAATCCAATTTTCTTATCCCAATACAAAGATTAATTAACTTGATTTAATAAACATTTCATCGCGTCTTGTCAGCTTAGGGCTAAAATTTTGCATTTATTTTGCGAAAGTAGTGTTGATCTGTCTTTATATATAATATGTGAAATCAATTGATTTTAACAAAGTGCCAAAATATGAAAAATAAATGCCAAACCCATTGTCCTTTGAAAAACAGCATCATAAATATTTAAAATGTGCAAAGGCAAGAAACAAGACAACTTACTGTGTTGGAGTCCATGTCATATGATGAAGGATTATAACTCTAGATTTCTCAAGTTTACAATATAGAAGGGTTCGTTGCGATTTAATTCAGCTATATAAAATTGGTTGTTATTTGTATGATGTGGATCCAGTAGTACTCTTTAAATTTACTCCTGTTATTTTTTGAAAGATGTGAAAAGTTTAAAACTTATATTTATTTCAATGTGTAAAATTATATTTAGATTTAAAAATTTAGTTCGTCAATACTAAACTTTAATACCAGCATTACATATGAAATTACAGGGAAAAAACACTGGTTTTGTTGAGCAATTTAGGAAATTTATAAACAAAAGCTTGAATTCATTAAAATGCGAATATGATTAATGTTTGTCATAATCAAAATCAAATGTGGTTTATTACGTATGTCATGTATAAGACACTGAAGTGGTACATTGTCGTAAAGCCTTTTATTAGACACATTAAAATAAAATAAGATAAGATAAGAAAAATCGCCGGTTGTTTGGGTTTAGTTGTTTTTTATTTGTTTTTTTTTCTTCTTTTGTTGAAATTTGGCATTAAAACGCCCAAACTGGCAACCGTGGCCCATTGACCGTTCTCCACACACTAACTCAATTCCAGTCCTAATCTGATAACCTGACCTTTATCATTATAAATGACATCACCTGACCCCAGTACTTGTTTACATCTTTCGTCATAGATCCAGCCACGTTTGCTTCTTGCTAGAGCTCTTTCAGAATTGGATTCAATAGTCTGATGTCACGTCGCCCAGCAACGGCAAGCAGCGTGGTTCTAAACAAAGAAAATTGGTACTTTTTATTCTTCATGCTGGCTAGAACTTTACATAATATGTCATGTGATCAGAATATATAAAAGTCAAAACATGATCATATTTATAATGTTTTTCTCCTCTGGATACACTTTTATGCTCGTCGGAGATATATTTCATAAGGGCGTCCGCCATTGTTCCGATAGTTTAGAGCCAGTAACTAAGTTACCATGCGTCAGTACGAGGAAAGTGACGTCATGACTTGAAGTCAACTAGTTGCGTTCACATTAACAACGCTGTCTTCTATCTTTGAAGAAATGTGTCACAAACTGATGCAGAAAAATCGAGAAAGAAAGCTTTATCCGATTGATGAAACGTTTTGAAAATAACCTTCTCTTATATTGTTTCTAAAAATGTGTTTTTTTTCGTCACAAAGATAATTCCGCGATCTATCGCGCATCCTAACTTTGAACACAGAAAAGGTTAAAGCACCCACCCACACACAGGCACACAGGCACATACACACACACACACACTCTCTATCTCTCTCTCTTTCACACACACACACACACATACACACAATCTCTCTCTCTCTCTCTCTCTCTCTCTCTCTCTCTCTCTCTCTCTCTATTGCCATTTCTCCTTTTCGACTTTAGAACACTAGCTCATCAAACAGTGATAGTTTTAACGCCATCATATTATATCTTGTTTCAGTGTCCTGGTGTTTCTTTGGAAAAAAAAAAAAAACAAACCCAAAAATCAAACGGCCTTATTTTCGCTCTCCTCGTCTCTCTTCATTTCCTCTGCCCCACCACAAACCCAATAAATGTTCCTTTTTCTACTCGTCTTTATCCACAAAGCTGTTGTACTCTGGTAAAACAAAGTTAAAGTTTTGGCCAGAAAACTCGTCCTTTAAATATTCTATCAACAAACATATCACGCTCGTCTTGTGAAAAAACCCTCAAAGTGGGACTTACAAAGTCCTCAAAGACGTCCCAGGTTTGATAGCATTTGATAAGGTGAGAAGGACGAGATTTCTAGCCAAAATTTTTTCAGAGCAAGTCGGAAAACACAATTAATAACCCCCCCCCCCCCTCAATCATCCCCGCCACCCCCACTCCCACCCAACACACCTACCCCTCACTCCCCCCCTCTCCCCCCCCCCCCCACATACACATACCATTCCACTTTTTTAGTCATTAAAATAAACAACGGGAAACAAAATGACACGTTGATATCGCGTGATGTCCTACTACCATTTCATTGCGTGACCTATCCCTTACACTTAGATAGCCTACTTGGCAGACACCTATTTACTTCCAGAAAATAGATTAGTCTGGGAATCTTTCAACTACAATTTAAGTGGCTTTCTCGTACGCATTTTTTTTTCTGTACTCAGGCTGCTTCATTCTGTTAGAAAATTGATAATATAAATAATTAAAAAAAAATACAGATCTCTATCCATCCCCCGTGGGAGTTTTTTGTGTGTGGCTATAATGTGGTCTAGCGGTATGAAACTCGCTTTCGAATAGGAAGGTCCTGGGTTCGAGCCTTGGATAAAGATCTTTACTCACATTCTCTCACCGTACTCAGATATAAAATGAGTACCAGGCCGTTAACAGGGTTATCTCTGTCCGAAAAAATTGGAATATCGCATAACTACATGATAAATATTGATGTTGGTTCCGAGATATAACGTTCGCGTTCGGTTCCCGTTCGGTTCGACAACTAAAAACGAGTGAGTTGCGCTCACTTTGCAATGATGATAAAACAAGAGACCGACTGAGGGGAAAGGTCAAATGGAGGGCAAGACGGACCGGAGTAGAGTGGAAATTAACCAGTCGATTTGTGACCAATCAAAAAATAAATTTTTGTGACATACCTTCACACGTTCTCGGACAGACATAGTTGGTTGTTTATAAACAATAACGTGAATGAAATCTACCCCTCTCTGATCATTATTGTTGTTTTTATATCGCCAAATGGGTGACTAGTTGTCACATAATTTTCGCGATCATCTCTTAAACGTTTGAATTTAAACATAGTTTTCTGTGTTGGCTCATTGATCAATCGGTAGAACAGTGGGTATTTTACTCAGACACGTACCATCGATTGTAAAACCTGTGTCGTTTGATGTGTCTATCAACCACTGCCATTATTTACAGTATGACGGCTGTCCGAGAGGCGTGGATATCAAGGTGTCTATAGATAGTATGCGCTTGGCTAAGAAGCTCATAACATTGCCACCCGGAAATATAACGGACCAACACACACAACTGTGTGTATCCATGAACGTTTATAGTCAGGTGAATACAGTTCAGTGAGCATTACTCATAAACGCGGATGGCAAAAAACAATAACAAAGACATGAGTGACGTCATCTTCGAACTATCTATAGATATTGTGCACTTGGATAAGATGCTCACAACATTGCCATTCTGAAGTATAACTGACCAACACATATAGATAGTTCGAAGATGACGTCACTCAGGTCTTTGTTATTGTTTTTTGCCATCCGCGTTTATGAGTAATTCTCACTAAACTGTAATAACCAGACTATAAACGATCATGGTTACAGTTTTGTGTGTTGGCCAGTTATACTTCCGGATGGCAATGTTGTGAACTTATTAGCCAAGTGCATACTATCTATAGAGGTCTAATTATCGATATAACCTTAACCATTTAAAGTCTGATTAATACAGTAAGAATAACTCATAC
>NC_088364.1:63152001-63190048 GCF_034508935.2 Berghia stephanieae
CAGCAGCAACATGTAACATATAGAACAATTCATGACGCCTGTAAAGGTTAATTACATTGTTCCCCCGACAGAGACAACGTTGTTAACTGCCAGGTATTCATTTGAAATCTGAGTACGGTGAGAGAATGTGAGAAAAGAGCCGTTTCCAAGGACTCGACTATGCACCGAGAGAAGCTCGAACCCAGGACCTTCCGATCCGAAAACGAGTGTCTTACCACAAGACCACATAACCGCACTAAATATACTGATGAATGGTAAGTGTATCCATGTCTATAAGTTGACCATGTTGCTGTGGAATTGAGACTGCTGGCTAAACTATTGAAAGTCTTTCTGTTAGTTTTTGTTGTTGTTGTGATTGGTCGTTTTGTTTTACTTATAATATAAAATGCAAATTGTATTTGGAGTAGCGCTTGAAAATCATGTTAGAATTATGCAGCATCACGCAACATGTTTGGGATTGGCCGGGGTGAGGGGGGGGGGGGGGGGGTGGCACTTCAATTACATTTAAATTCTTTGCGATCAAACTAAAATAAAAAAGAACAAAAAACAAATAAACAAACAAAAAAAAACAAAAAAACAAACAAACAAACAAACCAACCAACCATAAAAAACAAAAAACAAAACAAAACAAAACAACAAAAAAACAAAACAAATCTGTACCGCTCTGTTTGAGACACTGATTACAATAGGGTTCAACTGTTGTGACGTCATTCCCTCGTAATGACGCATAGCAACGGGTTCTAAACTATAGGAACAATGGCGGACGCCATAATCTCTATCACCGCCCTTATGAAATGATTCTCCGACGAGCATATACGTGTATACAGTGGAGAAAAAAAATATAAATCTGATCATTTTTTGACTTTTATACATTCTGATCACATGTGAAAAAGTTCTAGCCAGCATGAAGAATACAAAGTGGCGATTTTCTTTGTTTAGAACCAAACTTCTGGTTGCTGGGCGGACGTGACATCAGATTATTGAATCCTATTGATTTGGAAATAGATTCAACACAGATCGGCTTCTGTTTTTACTTGGGAATCTGATGTTGAAATCTTTAGGAGCTGCTGGACCAGTGACACACACACACACAAGAGTAAAATCCATCTTACTTACTTACTTACTTATCCGAACCAGCGACCACCTGAGCTCTAGCCCTTCCGTCTTGTGCCATGACGTAGAAGTTAGATGTCTTTTGTAGTTGTTCCAGGTGACTATAAAATGTGTTACTGATGCTTGGATTTGGTGGGAGAAATGTGCATCTCAGGTCTTCAAGAGGTTGACATTCAAGCAATTGGTGTGTTACTGTTTCACTGGGGTGTTGACATAGGGGGCAGGAAGGGGATGTGTCTTTTGTAATTTTGCTTAAATGGTTGTTGAGCGGTATGTGTTGTGTTCTTAGTTGAAAGATGATGCTTTGCTGGTGTCTTCTGAGGTAAACTCCATCATATCTGTAACAACACCAACGACATTGAGATCATTTTAAAGAATTCTTTAAAAACTAGTACATCGTCTATTTGTATTTCTAGAGTCGAAATATCACTCTAGAATCTCGAACAACAACAACAAAACATACCAAAAAAAAAAACCCCAATAAATAAAACAATAAAAAAAAACAAGCAAACCAACAACAACAACAAAAAAAAAAAACAAAAAAAAAAAAAACCCCATTACAACCCCCCCTCCCCCAAATAAAAACAACAACAAAAAACAAAAAAAAAAACAAAAAAACAAAACACCAAACAAAAAAAAAAAAAACCAAAAAAAAAAAACCCCATTACAACCCCCCCCCCCCAAATAAAAACAACAACAAAAAAAACAAAACAAAACACCAAACAAAAAAAAACAAACAAACAAAAAAAAAAAACAAAAAAAAAACAAAACAAACAAACAAAAAACAACAACAACAAAAGAGTTATACATAAATTAAACTTGAGCTTGAGCTTGATATAGAAATGTGAGTGGAGAAGGCCCTTATGTTGATAATAACAGGAAATGAAGTGAGTAGAAAAGTGGCAGAAGACAATAGAGAATATAAATTTCGCGGCGATGGGGGCTTGAACCCACGACCTTACTTGCACTTTTCTACTCACTTCATTTCCATCTTTTATATAGCGCAATATTCACTAAACGTGCTCAAAGCGCTTTAAAAAGGGCATAAAACAAATATATTCAAAAAAGACATGATGCCTGTTAGGCGATATTACATTAATTTTTTTCCGACAGAGACAAAGCTGTAATCATTTTACACCCAAGGGCGGTGAGAGAATGTGAGTAAATAGCTTTTTTTTTTTTCCAAGGACTAATGTATGCGTCGAGCGAGGCTCGTTCGAGCCCAGGGCCTTCCAATCCGAAATCGAGTGTCATGCCACTAGATTAAGTGGTCACAGAATTTTAACAGAGCAAATTTTAATGAACATCAGAACAGTAGTGAAACCAAGACATTGACATAAAATTGTGATGGTCGTGGTGCTGTGAACAAATATAACTACAATATAGAACAGGTAAGTGGGGTGGGTGTGGAGGGGGGGGGGGGGGGGGGGGGGGGGGAGGGGATGCCTAAAGATGCCTATTTATTGACATAATGGCAGGACAGCGTTCATTCCTGACAATAGATAGAATGCGCTTGGCCAAGGAGTTCACAACATTGCAATCCGGAAGTATAACGGACCAACACACAAACTCTGTGTAACCATGAACTTTTATAGTCTAGTTAATACAGTTTAGTGAGAACAACTCACAAACGCGGATGGCAAAAACAATAACAAAGGCCTGAGTGACGTCATCTTCGAACTATCTATAGGCCGTGTAATATACGATTCTTACACTCTTGCTTTTTGGAATAGGCTTCAACAGTCGTGACGTCACTTCCCTCGTAATGACGCATAATCACTTAGTAACTGGTTCTAAACTATCAGAACCATGGCGGATGCCCTTATTTTCCGACAAACATAAAGTGTATCCAGAGGAGAAAAACATTATAAATCTGATAATATTTTCAATTTCAAACATTCTGATCACATGAAATGTGAAAATGTTTTAGCCAGCATGATGAATAAAAAGTACCGATTTTCTTTGTTTCGAACCAAGCTGCTCGTTGCTGGGCGGACCGAACATCAGACTATTGAATCCTTGGAATAAAAATAGATGGAAGGAGGATGACGTCATAATACTGAAGCCAATCGTTGGCCGCTTCCGCCATATTGGGAAGACCAAAACATTCCTTCGTTACGGCCATAGTTACGGTGATTCACTAATCGGTGGAAATCCGAATCGCGATGATCAGTGGATGTTAAGAACAAAGGGGGGTTGCAAATTCCTTCTAGTGGAGTTATTTATGTCTGTTTAATTTCTGAAAAGCATTTCAGAATATATGTTGCAACTGTAGGTCAAGATCATTTTCATTTCAATCGATATGATTGCCATAAACTTTTGCTAAGCATCATGAACTTCATGATGAAGTCTTTCGTCAATAAACCCGTTTTTTCTACATTATTTCATTCTCATATGTTTGATCATGAGGGGACTGAGAATCATTTTATTCTTCTACTAAAAGCAATAGCTGAGATATATATTCAGGTCAGGTATTTCTATGCTGGTACACTGTACAGTGAACAATTGAAAAAGAAGCTAATGTGTAAAAGCCGTCAAGTTCTTAACAAATTCATTTTATTTACAGGGCAGTAACAATGTCATGATTAACTTGTGTGATTTTTTTAAAGAGGCAAAAAATGTTTGTGTATAACCCTTTCCTGGCTAGGCTGGATTTCACCTCAAACATCATTCCATCCGCTACAACTTTCACCTCGAGCACTCGGAGGGCTCGAGTCGCATCACAGGGGCTAATTTCTGAACTGTAGAGGATTGAATGATGAATGACGTAAAATCCAGTCTCGCCATGACAGACTTCTGTAATAACTATTAATGATGAACTAGTAATGAAATTGCTGGGATTTTTGTTTTATTTTGAAATCTTAGTGAATTATGATCAAACAATGAACCTTTTTGTGTGACCGTGATATTTTGTGTAATAATGTCTTCTTTTTTGTCACTTTACACAAATAAATATAAAATGTAAATAGCATTTTGTGACTTAATTTTTGATGAATTATGGTAATTCATAGCTCTAGTAGCGGGGGTCCCGTTAGTTCAGTTGGTAGAGCATTGGACTGTCACGCCAAAGGTCTCGGGTTCGAGTCCCTTTGCAGGAAGAATTTTTATCCGGTTCCCCCTGTCCACCCCGCAGCAATTAGGTAGCTTACTCTACTACTGCTATAGCTGCAGTGGTACGTCCACATTTTAAGTTGTCACCATTAACCCTTTCATGGCTAGGTTTGAGTTGAACCGAACCAAAACCAAAAGTACGTTTGTCTATACATGACTGACTTATGCAGTTTCACCTAGAAATAGTCCATGTGATGCGACTCGAGCGCGCTTTAGACTAATCTGTGATGAAAACTGTACAGGATCGACTCATATTTGACGTGAAATCTAATCTAGCTGTGAAAGGATTAATAATTGTGGTCGTGTAGTGGTGGCCTGGTTTTAAATGTGATTCCTACCCCGAAACTTTGTGCTGTAAGAGTCAGCTAAAAGTGGTGGGTGGTTGGGAAGGCCTCCTGCATTCTTGCAGGAGATGTATGCTTTCTTCTACTTTTATCCCCTTATCTTTTGTAACGTCTGCTTTCTGCACTTGTCCTTGACCGAAATAGCTCGGTTGTGGTTGGGTTCATGTGGGGGTTTTCTGCTTTTGAGGAATATGACGCGGCCGGGAACCGAACCCCAGACCTCCTGGTTACGAAGCCAACGTTCTAACCAACTGAGCCACTGTGACCAGTTACAAGTAAAGATTGGTACCGGATGACCGAATGGTCTACTTGCTGTTCTCTCTTCTTGGCCAAGCGAAATATGCCGTCTCGTGGCACGCAGGTTCGATTCCGACCGGATCCACTTCTCATTTTTCGATATCTTTAATTCGAGCTTGCACTTCCATTACTTTCTGTGCGGTTGCTTGATATTTTACAAGTGTTTACTCATACTCATACTCCTCCCTTTTTCCTTATATTCATGTCATAACCAACAAGCAAAGCAAATCTAACCGTGCGTAGTGATAGTGCTTTGGCTTCAGAATTGAACGAAGAAAATAACTTAATTAATATTGCCTTTGCAAGGTATTTTACAACATCATAATGACTAAATTCCCTTAGTAGGTGAGTGTTTTAATCGGCAACACAAGATGATTTCCATCACTCAAGTCTAATGATAAACAATCGTTTCCTGGGCTTTTCAATATGGCGGATAAGCTCCGCCCACTGGCATCAACTTTGCGACTGCGCGAACGAAGCCGCCTACCTTCCATGTATTATTATTCCAAGATTGAATCCTATTCCGGACGTGTTCCGAACCACTGCACGAGCTTGCGAGTGCGCGTTGGGAGCAAGTTCGAATTCCAAAATGCAAGAGTGTAAGAAATCATTTATTCTATCACTCAATCAATCCGGTTTTGTCATCTTTGAATAAATGATATGTTCAAAAACACTTAAATAAGATTTCTGTTTTAAAGAATCACATTTTTATTGAAATTTACGCTTGATAATCTGACGTCACAAATTGTTAGTGAAAACATGATATCATTACGCGTTACTACGAGCATTACAAGGAACGTCAAATGAAATAAATGTTTGGTTGGGTTGAAAACATTCCAAACAAATTGTACCCGAGACTGGAATTCGTAGTTAGGGAGAGGGGTGGAATAATTATCATTTTGACATGGAATCGATTCTATATTCAGATTTTCATCCAGCCGAGTCATCGATCACATGACTTTTTTCTGTCCAACGATTTGATATTGCTTAATAAATGTAAACACGATGATTTGTTTATCTATATAAGTTATACGAATATCCAATTGTCAAGCTGAACAAAAGAATTTATTGCGATTTTGATTATTTCTAAAACTGTGAACACTATTATTATAGTGGTCATTTTGAGCATATTTTGCAATAAGACCAATGACTCAACCACATAGAAAAGTAATTATTGTTCGATCTCGGTCTCTTGGGTTGTGAAACGAGTGCTCTATCAACTGAGCTATCGGGACCCCCGTCAACATTTAGACACTACACGATCTCTGAATCGGAATCTGAATGTTACTTGAAGTCGACTCATTTGGATTCAATAGTCTTTGTCACGTCGCCCAGCAACGGCGAGCAGCGTGGCTCTAAACAAAGAAAATCGGTACTTTTTATTCTTCATGCTGGCTAGAACTTTTCATTTGTCATGTTATCAGAATATATAAAAGTCAAAACAAGATGATATTATTTATAATGTTTTTCTCCTCTGGATACACTTTTATGCTCGTCGGTGAAATATTTCATAAGGGCGTCTGCCATTGTTCCGATAGTTTAGAGCCAGTTACTAAGTCACCATGCGTCATTACGAGGGAAGTGACGTCAGGATTGTTGAAGCCTAATATCTGAGTATTTATTTGTATTCGAGGGCGGAGAGAGTTGTTGAATGTGACAGCAGACATTGTTGGTATTTAGGCTGAAGAATGTTGATAATCTTCGTTTGAATGTCCCTAAATCTGTTGTGTTCACATATGATTCGGGAAGATCTCCCGTTCCATTCTTTGATAGTGCAGGGTGTTTCGATTCACACAATTTTAATGATAAGTCAACATACATTGCACACTGAACTCAGATCACATAATATGTTGAATATCAACAGACAAATCTAATGTGCAAACCTAACGAGGATTTTGTCGCACTTTGAAAAAAAAAATATTGAAAATTTTGGCCAGAAAACTTATCCTTCGAATATTGATCTATTATAACACCCCTTTTGAAGTCACTAATAGAAAAAAAAACCCAGTGAAGCTAAAATGTATTGATGACCGCTTGTGATGTAATCGTGTTATCGGCTTAAACAATTTAAATCGAAGGTAATGGTAAGCAGCCAATTATCGAAAAATTAATGACTTTCGACCTTCACCTTTTAAAACAAATTTTCCGTGCTCTGCACCGAACTGAAGTTGTATTGAATTAATGACGTCTGATTTTCACTTTTAAAAATAAATTTCCTTGCTCAGCACATAACTGAACGTGTATTGAGTTAGGTCACCAGTAAGTTTTTACGTCACTTAAATGATAAAAACAAGGGGGAATAATCGGCAACACTCTGATTTTGTTTTGTTTTGTTGACACTCTTAATTAATCTAAATTCTACTTCTAATCTCGACTTACTTGAAAATTATATTTACTTTTCTCATATCTTCATATTTACAGACTTCGATCAACGACGATTCTATAGATAGTTCGAAGATGACGTCACACAGGTCTTTGTTATTGTTTTTTGCCATCCGCGTTTATGAGTAATGCTCACTGAACTGTATTAACCTGACTATAAACGTTCATGGATACACACAGTTTTATGTGTTGGTCCGTTATACTTCTGGATGGCAATGTTATGAGCTTCTTAGCCAAGCGCATACTATCTATAGGAAATTGTAAAATATGGGAATATAATGGTTATAATACAGTTTTTGACCAATATTGAATATTTTGTAACCTCGGAGATGGCCCGTCAAAAGTCCTTAAAGTGTGAAATTGTTGTTTATGTGACTTAAAGAGATCATAATATTTTGACCACAACATGAATAGATAGAAACCCAATTCTCATTCATGTTTTTGACGATGAATTCAAGTTAAAGCTGAAGATATTCACCAGCCATCAAATCAATCGTTTTGATGTGGTGGCTCACGATTAGTTTTAACAAGTTGTGGTCCAGTGGTTTGAATCTCGCCTTCGGATCGGAAGGTCCTGGGTTTCGCCTCCTTCTCCTCCTCCTTTCTTCCTTCCTTCCTCCTTCACCTCCTTTTCCTTCCTTCACGTCCGCTTCCTTCCTTTACCCCCTTTTCCTCCCTTCCTTCCTTCTCCTCCGCTCAGAGAGGCGCATCGCTGAGTCCTTGGAAAGTGATCTTTACTCACATTGTCTCACGGTACTCAATTGAAAAATGAGAACCTAGCCGTTAACAGCGTTGTATCTGTTCGAAAAAATGATAATATCGCCTAACAGATAAACCAGGAGAACTCTCTAATGACTAATGGAAAATTATACATATCGCAAATATGGCTGTGAGAATTCACGGACTCATAGCTCTCTTATCCATTCAGTAATTGGAAATGTTCTACCACTCGCCATAACAAGTAACATAAATGATATCAAATTTACAATAATAATAATAATAATAATAATAATAATAATAATAATAATAATAATAATAATAGTAATAATAATAATAATAATAATAATAATAATAATAATAATAATAATAATAATAATAATAATAATAATAATATAACCGCATATGATTCAATTTCATTAAAATTAGATGAAAATAATAATAAACATCGTTTAAGGAGCGATTTGGATCTTTCAAAAAAAAATGATTTACTTACAATTATTATTATTATTATTATTATTATTATTATTATTATTATTATTATTATTATTATTATTATTATCATCATCATCATCATCATCATCATTATTATTATTATTTTTATTATTATTATTATTAGTATTATTACTATTATTATTATAATTATTATTATTATTATTATTATTATTATTATTATTATTATTATTATTATTCTTATTATTATTAATACTATTATTATTATTATTATTATTATTATTATTATTATTATTATTATTATTATTATTATTATTATTATTATTATTATTATCATTATTATGATTGTTCTAAAACTACATGCCGAAACATGCTCATTCACACACAAGCGCACTCACACATACACACACACACATACGCACACACGCACACACGCACACAAACCAGACGCCTATCTTGCTTCTCATATCATCAATTAAAATCGAAACAGATATGTTTTAAGCGAATGTCTATGGGTTCATTATTGTAATGGAAATCTCAAAATCTGACGCAAAATATTGTCCAATACAACAGTTAAACTAGGCCCATAAGTAGGTCCCAGGTTTGACAGTGTTCCCCAAGATGAGGGTCATTTAAATCGATCGTTATTTGAAGGACGAGTTTTCTGACCAAATTTTTAAATATGAGTTGTTTATTCCCCAGAATATAGCAGTATAAACCTTTATGGTAACAGCCAGTTTTGTTAATTAAATGTCTATTCTGCCTGGCGGATAATGTGAATGTTTTTCCTAAATGCATAGAACCCTTGGTATATCAGTCAACTATACTTTCTAGAAATAATTAGTACCAAAACGATGGACTCTGAATCGTGTAAAGTCGGTCGTAACCTTTGTGAACTCAGAATAACGAGGTCCCTGCCATTCAGTCAGTAAAAACAAAAAAAAAAAAAAAAAAAAAAAAAAAAAAGAAAACCATATTTAAAAATTTGGACAGAAAACTCGTCTTCCAAATACCGATCGATTAAAATAACCATCGTCTTGATTAAACACTCAAACCTGAAACTTACTGGAAATTTCCATGAAGTCCCAAGTTTGAGAGCTTTTGCCAACATGAGGGTCATTTTATTGATCGACGTACGGGGGAAGAGTTTTCTGGCCAAAACTTTAAATAGCGATGACACGGGGTTGAGTAGGGTCAATAATCAGCAATGGCTTTTTTGTCTTTGGCAAAATTCCATAAAAGCTGTTTGGATTATTTTACCGACTTTCGAAATGAACGCTTCTCAACTAATGAATTTGTGAAAGTAACGAAAAGGAAAGTGTATAAAAATCCCCATCACACCAGAAATTTGTGCTTCCGTTGATAACAGCTGACGACAGAGAGAGAGAGAGAGAGAGAGAGAGAGAGAGAGAGAGAGAGAGAGAGAGAGAGGAGGGGGAAGAGAGAGAGAGGGAGGGAGACAGAGAGAGTCACAGAGAGAGAGACAGAGGGAGACAGTGAGTGACAGGGTGACACAGAGAGAGAGAGAGAGAGAGAGAGAGAGAGAGAGAGAGAGAGAGACTGAGAGAGAGACTGAGAGAGAGAGAGAGACAGAGGGAGAGAGAGACAGACACACACACACTAAGAGAGAGACACACACACAGAGAGAGACACACAGAGAGAGACACAGAGAGAGAGAGACGGAGAGAGAGAGAGAGAGGCAGACAGACAGAGAGAAATAGAGAGAGGGGGTGTGTTGAGTGTGTACAGATCATTAGCGAGTGCCAAACAGTTTCAATGATGAAGTACAGATCTACTGCCATGCGAAGAATGTCACAAATTTGTACTTTGAACCGGAAGTCACCCTGCCATTGGAGTCAGATTACCTTTGTACAAAAGTAGCGTCCGTCTCGATACTCGCTTCTTCGTGTCCGATATGCCTATTGATATAAATTGATAGATTGGAGAAATATATAAATGTATGTCTTGTCTGCCAAACGTATAAACTTTGTTGGGGACAAGTTTTGCAATACTTGTGGTACGCAAGAAAACGTTGAACAGAGAGGAAATATTAAACAAAAGTAAACTTTTGAGGATTTTTATATGTAAGAATATCACAACAATTTGACAAGGACGATTTTGAATGGCTAAAATCGTAAGGAAATTATGGGCAAGGGCGATGTGTACATATAAGCAGGTCTGACATCCAACTCACTTATGGGCCTAGTATAACATTGTTGTACGTCATTTCTTGAGTCTTCCATTAAAACAATGAACCCACAAGGAATTGGGTTATCAGGCCTGTAAATAAGTGCACGTCGGGCAAGGGAAACGAAGAAATTCAATTTTTGATTAGTTAAGTAGCTGGACAGCCAGATGTTTGACAAAATTTGATTTGTATAAATCTTAGAGCGTTTTCTTGAATTTTGTTATGACGGAAAAATTCCAAATTTTAATGATTTATTTTGACAGTTGTTTTTTTTTGCCAACAAAAGTGTGAAATGCGTAAATCGAATGAAATTTGACCGTCCTCCGTTTCTTTGATTTTTTTTTCAAAGTGAAATTTAACGTATGTTGTGATGATAAGCTCAATTCATTCGCGTCTTTTTGAATGAATAACACTGTCTTTGTATGTCGTGGTTGGTCTGGCAAGGGCTGGTTGAATAATTTGTCGATAATTTCAACCCCAGTGTTTTCAAGATGCAGAATGCCAATCCATTACGGTTACATTCACCACACGAAGGGTAACGAGCCGTATAACCTGTTCGAGCCAGAAAACTCTGGAAAGACACGTATATAACAATTTGGCCAGAAAACTCGTCCTTTAAATATCGGTCGAATTCAATAATCATCACCTTGGCAAACACAAAAAAAAAGAACAAAAAAAAAAAAAAAAAAAAAAAAAAAAAAAAAAACAACAAAAAAAAAAAAAAAAAAAAAAAAAAAAAAAAAAAAAAGACAAACAACCATAATTCTGTGACTTCGTGAGATGCTAAGATGAGGGTTATTTAAATCGATCGATAATTGAGGGACGAGTTTTCTGGCCAATTTTTTAAATACCTGTTTTTTCAGAGTACTTCAGTTAATTGGTTAATTTACAAGGTAAAGTACACGGAGTTGCTATTTATAGATATTATGGTTTGATTTTAGGATGTCGCATTAACGTTCATAGAGCATGGAGTTTCGTCGTTAAGTTAAATCAACCTACACCTTCAAACAGGAAATGAACTTTTACATGTAAATCGACCTTGCTGGTTATAAACATTGAAAAGCATTCAAACTCATTTCATCCTTTCAGTTTTAGCGTCGGTTTGAATTTTGTTAGGTTATGATTGTGTGTCTCTTCTTTTAATAAAATTTATTGGAATCAAGTTTAGATTTGAGGTTCATTCGACGTGCACTTATTTGCAGGTCTGATAACCCTATTGGTTATTTTTTTTTCTTCTTTTCACAGTACGCGTAGAGCGTTGTTTTTGTGTTTGTAATTTCATAATTAATGATTGAATATGTATATGAAGGGGGGGGGGGATGGGGTGCATATTTTATACATAGGTAGCCTAGTTATTTAGAATTAGATGGAAAGAAACTGACATCACTCAGTTCTTTTTAAAAAAAATTGTTTAACGACATTCATTCTAATGATAAATTCTCACTAACTTCTATGGATCTATATTAATAAAATTAAGAAGGTCTCTCTCTCTTTCTCTCTCTCTCTCTCTCATTCTCTCTCTCTCTCTTTCTGTGTGTGTGTGTGTGTGTGTGTGTGTGTGTGTGTGTGTGTCTTTGTACCCGAAAGGGACCGAGTTCCATCACCCGCCGCTGTGCTGTGTGGTCTCTCTCTCTCTCTCTCTCTCTCTCTCTCTCCCTCTCTCTCTCTTTCTCTCTCTCTCCTTCTCCCTCTCTCTTTCTCTCTCTCTTTCTTTCTCTCTCTCATTCTCTCTCTCTTTATCTCTCTTTCTCTCTCTCTCTCTATCTCTCTCTCTCTCTTTCTCTCTATCTCTTTCTCTCTCTCTTTCTATCTCTCTCCATCTCTCTCTCTCTCTCTCTCTCTCTCTCTCTCTCTTAAAATAATAAATAAAACATAATAAATAAACTTCCCTTTATTCAATCCATAGGGATAATTTTCCTTCTAGGATCTATTACAAGGGAAGACTGGAATAACCCAGGCGTCAACCGCAGTGCAGCATTGCAAATTGAGCTAGGGCAAGGTGGCTTGCCCAAGGCCACACAACTCAGCGGCGGGTGATCGAACTCGGTACCTTTCGGGTACGAAGCAAAGACCGTACCACTGAGCCACGCTGACCCAATCGTTGCCAATGTATTGCTCTTAAAACATAAAAGTCGCTTATGAATTTCCTAATGTAAAATGGGTTTGTATTTAAATTATAAATTGAGCTTTTATATAGCGCAATATCCACTTAACGTGCTCAAAGCGCTTTACAAGAGGTCCCTGTTCAACAGCAACATTTAACATGTAGGACGAGACATGACGCCTGTTCGGCGATATTACAATTTTTCGGACAAAGACAACGCTGTTAACGGCCAGGTACTCATTTTACACCTGAGTACGGTGAGAGAATGTGAGTAAAGAGTCTTTTCCAAGGACTCAACTATGCGTCGAGCGACGCTCGAACCCAGGACCTTCCGATCCGAAAGCGAGTGTCATACCACAAGCCCATAGCCACACTATATTTCGATCACTACGATATATGCAAGAGTTAAAAACCTAGACACGACATGACATAGATATATAATATACATCGTATGCGTTTTACCGTAGCCATCGTTACTTATAGCCTGGCACTGACAAAAATGACGTCAAAAGACAAGTCTTTGGCCACAAAAGAAAACAAATCATGAGTTGTATTCAGTAGGTCAACCAATGAAATCACTTGTTTCCTTGAGTACTACTAACGACAACTCACTAGACAGTCAAAAACCTAAAAAATGACGTCAAACTATAAGTCCTAGAAGGTTCTAATGTGAGGCTATAGATAGTATGCACTTGGCTAAAAAGCTCATAACATTGCCATCCGGAAGTATACCGGACCAACACACAAAACTGTGTGTAACCTTGAATGTTTATAGTCTGGTTCATACAGTTTAGTGAGAACTACTCATAAACGTGGATGACAAAAAGTAATAGCAAAGACCCGAGTGTCGTCAACTGCATACTATCTATATTTTAACACCCTCTTCCACTTTAGAAGTGTTATATTTCTGTACTCCAGTCTCGGGTACAATTTGTTTGGAATGTTTTCAACCCAACCAAACATTTATCTCATTTTACATTCCTTGTAATACTCTTCAACAGTCGTAACGTCACTTCCACTTTTCTTTGTTTAGAACCAAGATGGCCGCCGTTGCCAGGTGGCGTGACATCAGACTACTGAATCCTATTGTAAACAAACCCATTTTACACTAGGAAGTTCAAAAGCGACTTGTATGTTTTAAGCAATAAATTGGTAACGATAGTTAAACGACGCAAAAATTGGCGGAAAAAAAAATCATTCTCTTACTACGTGGACTTATTTGGGTTGAGTCATTGGAAAAGGCTCTTTACTCACATTCTCTCTCCGTACTCAGGTGTAAGATGAGTACCTGGCTGGTAACAGCGTTATCTCTGTAGAAAAAAAAATTGGTTGACTGAATTAAAGAATGTATCCATGTATGTAACATGAGAAGAGATGGAGTGAAATGCTTCGGACATATAAAGAGACGAGAGAAGGGGTACGTGGGAAAGACGCCTAAGACTAGGAAGACTAGGAAGACGAAGAAGAAGAAGAAGAAGAAGAAGAAGAAGAAGAAGAAGAAGAAGAAGAAGAAGAAGAAGAAGAAGAAGAAGAAGAAGAAGAAGAAGAAGAAGAAGAAGAAGAAGAAGAAGAAGAAGAAGAAGAAGAAGAAGAAGAAGAAGAAGAAGAAGAAGAAGAAGAAGAAGAAGAGAGAAGAAGAAGAAGAAGAAGAAAGAAGAAGAAGAAGAGAAGAAGAAGAAGAAGAAGAAGAAGAAGAAGAAGAAGAAGAAGAAGAAGAAGAAGAAGAAGAAGAAGAGAAGAAGAAGAAGAAGAGAAGAAGAAGAAGAAGAAAGAAGAAGAAGAAGAAGAAGAAGAAGAAGAAGAAGAAAAGAAGAAGAAGAAGAAGAAGAAGAAGAAGAAGAAGAAGAAGAAGAAGAAGAAGAAGAAGAAGAAAGAAGAAGAAGAAGAAGAAGAAGAAGAAGAAGAAGAAGAAGAAGAAGAAGAAGAAGAGAAGAAGAAGAAGAAGAAGAAGAGAAGAAGAAGAAGAAGAAGAAGAAGAAGAAGAAGAAGAAGAAGAAGAAGAAGAAGGAAGAAGAAGAAGAAGAAGAAAGAAGAAGAAGAAGAAGAAGAAGAAGAAGAAGAAAGAAGAAGAAGAAGAAGAAGAGAAGAAGAAGAAGAAGAAGAAGAAGAAGAAGAAGAAGAAGAAGAAAGAAGAAGAAGAAGAAGAAGAAGAAGAAGAAGAAGAAGAAGAAGAAGAAAGAAGAAGAAGAAGAAGAAGAAAGAAGAAGAAGAAGAAGAAGAAAAGAAGAAGAAAAGAAGAGAAGAAGAAGAAGAAAGAAGAAGAAGAAGAAGAAGAAGAAGAAGAAGAAGAAGAAGAAGAAGAAGAAGAAGAAGAAGAAGAAGAAAAGAAGAAGAAGAAAAGAAGAAGAAGAAAGAAGAAGAGAAAGAAAGAAGAAGAAAGAAGAAGAAGAAGAAGAAGAAGAAGAAGAAGAAAGAAGAAGAAGAAGAAGAAGAAGAAGAAGAAGAAGAAGAAGAAGAAGAAGAAGAAGAAGAAGAAGAAGAAGAAGAAGAAGAAAGAGCTGAGTGACATCAATTTCGTTCCTCAATAAAGCGGATAAAATAGAGTTTTGAGGCTGATGTAGACAAATACATTTAAAAGGGAAATAAGCCCTTGAGTATAAAATAGTCAGGATTCAATTCCTTGCACTACGCTCTTATATCAAATCCCTTTTGGAGAACAACGAATATTTAAAAAATACGACGGAACACCCTTTAGTAGCTCCTTCTTTTATTTGTGGCACATCGCCTAAACAGGGTATGATGACTGGATGGTTTGGATGTGAAAAATTGAAATTATCGTGAGAAATATGACACGTTGCGACATTTTTAGGTTTTATCGACGTACTCATATTTGTAGGTCTGGTAACTGGACGTAATTATGGGCCTGTTTAACGTTGTTCTAAAGGAGAATATTTAACGTTGGTATGAGAGTATTTCCATTATAACAATGAGACCATAACAATTTTTGTTATTAGACATTTAAAAACTAAACGTTGGATTCTATTGATTTTTTAAAAGTAGTCTTTCAGAACCGTTATGCTCATGGAGTTTATCCCGGTTTCTATAGAGTGAAAAGGACAATGAGCATTACTTGCTACACTCTGGATAGGATGCTAGTCTTACGCAAAGTACTCTCAGCCTAAACACTGATGGGTTGCAGGGAGGGGGCGGGGGCGGGGGGGGGGAGGGGGAGGGGAAGGAAAAGAATCTTAACTTTACTTGGGATTGATCTCGCTCCCTTTGCGCGCGAAGCGAATGCTCTCCAACTGAACTATTGGGACTCCTTGTTGAGGATAACGAATAGATATTCTGACACAGACCAAGGCTAACACATTTCACTTTCTTGGTCTTTTAAACTCACTCAGTCTTAGAGATTTTTGCTACTTTTCAAAATAGGAAAATATGTATTAAAATGAGCATGTACATAGATAGTTTTATAGGGAATGAGATTAGCGGAAGAGTAGCGTCCCTTGAGCGGAAAAGTTATTAGAGAGAGAACGTCATGTTGGTTGTGCGGCATGAGACACTTCACCGAAAGCGAGGACGAGAGAGAAGCATGCGCAAACCCATTTTGACGTTCTCTCTGCAAGGTGACGTCCAATCGAGGGACGCTACTCTTCCGCTAATCCCATTCCATATTCAACTACCATAAACATGTAAAAATTGAAAACATTAGCTTTGATACTAAGCCTATAATTTGTCTCAGAAAAATGTAATAAATAGGAATGGGATAAAAGTAACCCTGGTAAACTACGGATATAGTCGGTGTTAGGGTTGAGTGATTTAACGTTATAAGTCTGGAAAAATGTAATAAATAGGAATGGGATAAAAGTAACCCTGGTAAACTACGGATATAGTCGGTGTTAGGGTTGAGTGATTTAACGTTATAAGTCTGGAAAAATGTAATAAATAGAAATGGGATAAAAGTAACCCTGGTAAACTACGGATATAGTCGGTGTTAGGGTTGAGTGATTTAACGTTATAAGTCTGGAAAAATGTAATAAATAGGAATGGGATAAAAGTAACCATGGTAAACTACGGATATAGTCGGTGTTAGGGTTGAGTGATTTAACGTTATAAGTCTGGAAAAACACGTATTTAAATATTTTGGACAGACAACTGGTCCTTCAAATTATATCGTTCGATTGAAATAACTCTCGTCTTGGCAAAAACTCTTAAACCTGGGACCTAGGAAGACCCACACTGGCTTGAGAGATTATACCAAGATGGGAGTCATTTAAATCGATCAATATTTAAGTCTCTCTATACCAGCCATTTTCAGGATTTTCCTCAAAACTTCACACCCAACTAACACAAAAATGTTATCACTCAAAAACAATAGCATAAAGTTCTTCCGATGCATAACTTCTTCAGCAAAACATGCTCTACAACACATTGTTCATTTTCTTTAAATGTTTATGATGTACAAAAGAAATTTGAATAAGAAAAATGTTCGTTGTATCGTAATGAATGTGATGATTTTCCTATAGATAGTATGCGGTTGGGTTAGAAGCTCATAACATTGCCATCCGGAGGTATAACGGACCAAGACACAAAACTGTGTGTAACCATGAACTTTTATAGTATGGTTAATACAGTTTAGTGAGAACAACTCACAAACGCGGATGGCAAAAACAATAACAAAGGCCTGAGTGACGTCATCTTCGAACTATCTATAGATAGTATGCGCTTGGTTAAGAAGCTCATAACATTGCCATCCGGAAGTATAACGGACCAAGACACAAAACTGTGTGTATCTATGAACGTTTATAGTCGGGTTAATACAGTTCAGTGAGCATAACTCATAAATGCGGATGGCAAAAAACAAAAACAAAGACCTGAGTGACGTCATCTTCGAACAATCTATTGTTGGTAAGGAGAGAGTTAAAGGACGATTTTTCTGGTTAATTTTTTAAACACTTGTTTTTTTTCCGGAGCCTGTTCATTTAACAGGTTAAAGTTGGTCAAACGGGATATCATCGACATCAAAGACTTCGGAAGCTTTGTTTTTTTCTTCAGTACAACTTGAAGAGCCTTGTGCTAAAAGTACGCAAGTCACATGTGGATAGTTTTGAAGACATGGAGGTTAAAACCAGGATTAGGTTGCATATAGATAGTATACGCTTGGCTGAGAAGCTCATAACATTGCCATCCGGAAGTAAAACGGACCAACACACAAAAATATGTGTAACATTAAACGTTTATAGACTGTTTAATACAGTTTAGTGAGAATTAGTCATAAAAGCGGATGGCAAAAAGCAATAACAAAGACCTACGTGACGTCAACTTCATTCTACCTATAGATAGAACGAAGATGACGTAACTCAGGTCTTTGTTATTGGTTTTTTTTTTGCCATCCGCGTTTATGAGTAATTCTCACTAAATTATATTAACCAGACTATAAATGTTCAAGGTTAACAAATAGTTTTGTGAGTTGGTCCGTTATAATTCCGGATGGCAAAGATGTGAGTTTCTTAGCCAAGCGCATACTATATATATATGTATTTTCAAGATGGCGGACAGGTCAGTCGGGTCTCTCGCAGTCTCTAGATCTACCGTTTCTTGTATCCATCATCCGTGGTAGCTGTCCTCGTAGACACAGACAATGTCTAGAAGGAGTATAGATAGAATGCGCTTGGCCAAGGAGTTCACAACATTGCCATCCGGAAGTACAACGGACCAACACACAAACTCTGTGTAACCATGAACTTTTATAGTCTGGTTAATACAGTTTAGTGAGAACAACTCACAAACGCGGATGGCAAAAACAATAACAAAGGCCTGAGTGACGTCATCTGCATACTATCTATAGGACTTGTGACAAGGGTCAGATTTCTTGCCAAAGAGTGTATCAAAAGTGGTAAAATTCGACTAGACTTCGGACAGAATGGTTACAATGTTGTAAAACGTGTTGTGAATGGCGGAAATAGTATTGTGATTTGTTTGACATTTCTAATTGGCTCCAGTATCAGCATGAACCGACCAGTAATTCTTCTTGGAATAAGTTTATACAACAAGAAGGTATGTTCAGACATACTATATCTACACAACCCATTAAAATTAAAACAACTTTTTGTCACTCCAACCCATCGAAATGGATAAAATTATTTTCAACACTACACAGTGTTTTCATCAAAAACAACACATTCCAAATCCAAAGACCGATAATGGACAGCCGTTTAGCATTGAATTTCTCCGCTACTGCAAACGAATCTTAACAAAATTCCCAGATGGACCGATGAAAAAAATTATACAAGACCCGATCAACAATTATGAAGCTCTATTAAAATACATCGAAATAAAAATAATAGATATAAAGTCCTCCATTATGCCCTCCCTTATCCAAAACAACACACCAAGAGCATAGGAGGAAAAAGAGGTGACATGACAAGAACTCACAGCAATATTCGTCAACCACCAACGAAAAGCTATTGATATTATTAGAAACGGATGTAAACAAACACACTCAAGTTGTGAGATAGATATCAACACAGTAGAGACTGCCTATAGATAGAATGCGCTTGGCCAAGGAGTTCACAACATTGCCATCCGGAAGTATAACGGACCAACACACAAACTCTGTGTAACCATGAACTTTTATAGTCTGGTTAATGCAGTTTAGTGAGAACAACTCACAAACGCGGATGGCAAAAACAATAACAAAGGCCTGAGTGACGTCATCTGCATACTATCTATAAAGAAAAATATCAACGAAACAATATCAACATTAGTGACACACTCTGGTCCGATGATGTCACTATCCCCCCTCCCGCATGGACATCATCAACAAGTGAGTTTACAATCGACGAACTCACAAACTGTGTTAAAAAATTACCTAATGAAAAGTCACCCGGGGCAGACGGTGTCACCTATAAATATATAAAACAAATATAAACAAACTGGCACCATTTTTACGGCCATCTTTAACACCTGTTTAACATATCAAAAAGTCCCCCCAGACTGGAAACCCAGTATCATAACACTGGTACCAAAAAAGAATGGGAACAAGGACAATGCCGACGACTAGCGACCTATCGCCTTATTACATCTTCATCATCGTCACCATCATCATCATCATCATTATCATCGTCATCAACACTAATATCATTATTACCTCTGGGACATTCTGTGGCAGAGTCTGAAACTTCACTGTTCAAATTAATACTCCAGCTCTATACATTGTACATTATTTTAGGAAATGGTATTATGTCAATGAATATGTTACGCTTGTTACATTATCATGTATATTTCCTGAAATAAACAATTTTGATAAACAATTTTGATATATATATATATATATATATATATATATATATATATATATATATAGTATATAAAAAACAAAATTGTAGTATAGATAATGTTATGCGCTTGGCAAACATTGCCATCCGGACCAACAGACAAAACCATGTCGTGTAACCTTAAACTTTTATAGTCTGGTCATTACAGTTTAGTGAGAATTACTCATAAACGCAGATGGCAAAAAGCAGTAACAAAGACCCTATCAGTCAACTTCATACTCTCTTTTGAGATAGGGGACTTTGATCGTAGCCATCGTTAAGTTTTTAACTGACACTGACTGAAACCCAAAAAGACTGGCATTTTGACGTCATTATTTGGTTTTTGCACCGCCTTGTGAGTTGTCGTTAGTAGTGCTCATGGAAACAAGTGGTCCCATTTGTTGAACTACTGAATACAACTCACGTTGTTTTCTTTTGTTGCCAAAGACTGGCATTTTGACGTCATTTTTTGGTCAGTGTCAGGCTATAGATAGTATGCGCTTGGCTAAGAAGCTCATAACATTGCCATCCGGAAGTTTTACGAACCAACACGTAAAATTGTGTGTATCCATGAACGTTTATAGTCAGGTTTATACAGTTCAGTGAGCATTACTCAGAAACGCGGATGGCAAAAAACAATAACAAAGACCTGAGTCACGTCATCTTCGAACTGTCTATAGATAGAATGCGCTTAGCCAAGGAGTTCACAACATTGCCATCCGGAAGTATAACGGACCAACACACAAACTCTGTGTAACCATGAACGTTTATAGTCAGGTTAATACAGTTTAGTGAGAACAACTCACAAACACGGATGGCAAAAACAATAACAAAGGCCTGAGTGACGTCATCTGCATACTATCTATAGATAGATTGATGGGTGAAGATTATGGTGTAAGTCTATCACTGATAAGCTAAAAATCATGAAAATGTGACTTAAGTACTTTTAGCATTGGAGTCTTCACTTGGTGCGTAACAAACCTCTCATGGCGCTGAACACTTAAAGATACTTGTGGTAAATGACATGAAGACGCCACATAATATGTCTGTCTCTCTCGATAGCTAAAAAAAGAAATCCCAGGATAGCGGGAATTGACAAAACGAATCTTTAAATTTATGGTCAGAAAAAACAAACAAAAAATAATTAAAGTAACAAAATAACTTCATCTCCTTTTTGAATGGATGTATGAAGGCGACGTGAATCTGCTCTTTGTCGTTGTTTTAAGACCGCCAGTCCGGATATTAATTCTCAATATAATATTACATCAATTCGTGTTTAAAGTTACACAACGTTTTGTGTGATTGTGCTTATCCACTGGTCCAATCCGTTGTGAGTATAGTACTTAAATGCATAGCATCTAAATCGATATGTATATATGCATAAATAAATTAATATATATATATATATATATATATATATGTGTGTGTGTGTGTGTGTGTGTGTGTGTGTAGGTGTATATATATATATATATATATTGATTTATATATATATATATATATATATATATATATATATATATATATATATATATATATATATATATATACTCTGTTTTCTTCAGAGCATTTAGGGACCATTAGGACCATAGAGTTTATCGCAGCTTCTACAGTGTTAAACAGACATTAACAATTGCTCGCTACCCTTTAAATAGGATATAAGCGTTTATCTAATAGATCGATTTATTCAATCACTGCCAGATGGACAGCGGGTCGGAAAAAAAATATCGTTTGGGTTTGAACTCTGTCCCTAAGAAGATAGTACTCTACCAACTGAGCTATCGAGAACCCCCCCCCCCGGTCGTTTTAGCTAGTTTGCGCTTGGTTAAGGAACTCACAACATTGCCATCCGGAATAAGTATAACAGACCATCACACAAAACTATGTGTAGCCTTAAACTTTTATAGTCTGGATAATGCAGTTTAGTGAGAATTAATTATAAACACGGGATGCCAAAATACAATAACACAGACCCGAGCGACGTCAACGTCATTCTATCTATACGGATCCATTTTTTTAGGCCTATATTATTTCAAAAAGCTTTTAGTCAGCTAACGTCAGTAAAACAGCTATAATAATGATGAGCTCGCAATCCAACAGCGTGTACTCACTTCAAACGCTCTCGTCCCTGAATCCCAAAGTACGACAAAACGAACCCCATTCGCTATTCGTGAAGTGAACGGATTTTCGTTGTAGAGAGTGGGTGATGGGGAGAGAGAGAGAGAGAGAGAGAGAGAGAGAGAGAGAGAGAGAGAGAGAGAGAGAGAGAGAGAGAGAGAGAGAGAGAGAGAGAGAGAGAGAGGTGGTATTGGTCCGCGGGCTGACTTTTGTTTTCACCAACAGCGGATAGATACGTTGATTGTGTGTTTATTTTCTTGCGTTATAACAGTGCTGTTATATATCGAAATATATCCCAAGTACAAACACAACATTACAGTGTTTGTTTATCTTTTAAATTGTTGCTCTAAATAATATCCTGTTTGTTATCAACGAACAAAAGTAAAACAAGCATACAAACAAACAAAATGAACATATGTAATTAAACGACCTAAAAAAACAAACAAACATTTTTAAAAACACACTAAAAATAAACAAATAAAAACAACTTGTGACGATGTAAGTTTTTGTTAAATACAACCATTTCTAAATGTTTTTTTTAAATACATGAAACTTAATGAATTTAAAATAAAAGTTATTTTGTGTATTGTATTTGTGTAAGTTGATATAGCTTCCGATTGACCGTGGATTGTCGAAATAGTTGTGGTTTATAGGATTTTTCTTTTTTTTTTTTTAGATTTACCGTTTCTTCCACTTTGTGGTTTTAGTCTAGCCTTGTAAGTTCACAGTTATATATAATATTCATGTCACTTCTTTCATGTCATATGTGACGGATAAGTACCTGCTTCCCATCTACAGCGTGTGAGGGTTGGATTTAAAACACACAACACATTTATATATGTCAGTCTGTTTTGTTTTCCTTTGACACGCTTGTGTTACAATGTTATTGGAGTTTGTGTAGGTGGGGATTGGTGATTCATTGAGGAATTATAACCAATTAATTATTGTTATCTTTTAAAAATAATTGACAGGACTGGCAGGTAAGTTATTCCATGTCATTGTATCCATGCTGTAATTCTGTGTGTTTTAGCATTGCATCTAATTAGCATGAAAACTGATAATGATAATAATAATAATAATAATAATAATAATAATAATAATAATAATAATAATAATAATGATAATAATAATAATAATGTTAATAATAATAATAATAATAATAATAATAATAATAATAATAATAATAATAATAATAATAATAATAATAATAATAATAACAATGATGATGATAATAGTAATAATAATAAATAATAATAATAATAATAATAATAATAATAATGATGATAATAATAATAAAAATAATAATAATATAATAATAATAATAATAATAATAATAATAATAATAATAATAATAATAATAATAATAATAATATATAATAATAATAAGACACAAAATTATGTGTAACCTTGAATATGTATAGTCTGATTGATAGAATTTGGTGAGAGCTATTCACGAAATGGTTGGCTAAAAACAAACAAACAAGGTGCTGAGTGACGTCGATTTCGTTCCTCTTACAGTAAATAAAACAAATCATTATTTCAAATATAAACCCAAAGTAAAGACTGTTGACGTTATTAAACATTTTAATAGGGGGGAATGAAATATTGACACCAGTAAATGAAGGATATGGTTTTCCAAAACTCGTTAAGTCAATTTTTCTCCTTTTGAGATTTTCCATCCATGAGATAAATTGAAATGTACATTTTATTCTAAGCATCATTTGGCACACAATTTTCCTTTGATTTGTGTGGATTTGAATTTTAAATAATAATATGATAAAATGACAGACCGGATTAGAAATTTTTGGGGAAATAATCCTCAATATTTCAATATAGGAAAAAGCGGAGTTAGGGAGTTTTGGAAAACGACTCTTCTAAATGGATTCTAACCTTTCTCCAACTGCTTGTGGCAACGGGATTTCACTGCTACACAAAGCTACACATACATATTTCACATTTAATACAACACCCACTGGTATTTCGAAGATAAACCTCAAAGGGTTAATGATTATTTGACGTTATCAAACATTTGACTCGATGGATGAATCCGCATGTCGTAGTCTGTTGTCACAAAACGTATTCTATACATTTTAATAATCAGTTTACTGCCGCATTCCCTATACTTTGTGCGGCTATGAGGTCTTGTGGTATGACACCCGCTTTTGGATCGGAAGGTCCTAGGTTCGAGCCTCTCTCAGTGCATCGTTGAGTCATTGCAAAAGTCTCTTTACTCGTATTCTCTCAGCGTGATCAGGCGTAAATTGAGTACTTGGTCGTTAACAGTGTTGTCAATTTGTAATATCGCCTAACAGGCGTCATATCTCGTTCCACATATTATGTGTTGCTGTTGTCCAGGTACCCTTTGTAAAGCTCTTTGAGCATGTTTGGTGGATATTGCGTTATATAAAAGCTCAAGAAAATATGGTTTAATTACCTCGGAAAGATCTATTTGGTCAGAAAACTCGTCCTTAAAATATCGATCGGTTTAAATGACCCTCATCTTGTCAAACAATCTCTCAAACCTGGGACGTAATAAAGACTTCGCGAAGTCCCAGGTTTGAGAGTCTTTGGTATCAAGATGAGCGAAATTTAAATCGATCGATGTTTGAAGGACGAGTTTTCTGCTATAAACATTCACCGTTACACACAGTTTTGTGTGTTGGTCCATTATACTTCCGGATGACAATGCTGTGAGCCTCTTAGTCTTTAAAAAAAAAGAAGCAAAAAAAAAAAAAAAAAACAAGAAAAAAAAAACAAACAAAACAAAACGAAAAAAAACACACCAAAAAAAACAAAAACAAAAACAAAATTCAAAAAATTAAAAAAAAAAAAACCCAAACAAGATACCAAACCCGGAACGTTTCCAGTTCAAACCCCTTGTTCATTCAACAACAAAATAGAATAAAAACATAAATTATACATGACTTAAGAAAAAGATAGATAGAGACGACAAGGAAATATTCAACACGTGTTTTCTGTCAGTAAAAAGATCTCGGAATTTAGATCTAAATAAGAAGAAGCGTTCGTTTGGTTACCGAGCAGCAGGTGTGGATTATTAATCTATGCATAACATTTGGTGCGTTAGAAATTAAAAAAAAAAAAAGAAAAAAAAAAGAAAAAATAATTTAAAAAAAACAACAGGGTTTACATAATAATAATAATAATAATAATAATAATAATAATAATAATAATAATAATAATAATAATATATAATAATAATAATAATAATAATAATAATAATAATAATAATAATAATAATAATAATAATAATATATAATAATAATAATAATAATAATAATAATAAGAAGAAGAAGAAGAAGAAGAAGAAGAAGTAGAAGAAGAGTTACTCATAGAGCGCTCAACTTCCACATAAGTGGTCAGCAGCGGCGCCTTACAATTTATTAAGAACACATATGAAGAAACAAACATATACACTAGCACACAAGCTCACATTTACATTTACATTCACACACGACACACGATCATCAATTATCGGTTGATCTCAAAGACTTCCAACTTGTCATAAATGTTACCCATCAACTCACCATGGTAATCTATTGGGGTAAGTCAGATCCCAAAAGTGGATTGCAATGCCAAACTGACCATTATGTGATGTTGAATTTTAGATGTTGGCAGCAGTGGCGCTTTACGTTTAGGTAAAATACTCACAACATCCGCCATCGTGAATAAAACTTTGTGTACCGTTTAACGTTTATAGTCTGATTGATATAATTTACTGAGAACTAATCACCAAAAAGCTGTCTAAAACAATGACAAATTGCTGAGTGACGCCAGCTTCTTTCTCTCTATGCCTTTCCAAAATATTATGCTGCTGTACTATAGATAAACCACCTTTCCAAAAAATAAATTTGGCCAGAAAAATCATCCTTCAAATATCGATCGATTAAAATGATCCAATCTTGTCACCTCTCAGCTTTTGATGGGATTTCCTTGATAGAAATCCAAATCCTTGAAGTCCCAGGTTCGATAGTTTTCGGCGAAGGTCATTTTAATCGATCGATATTTAAGGGCGAGTTGTCTTGGTCAGAATTTTAAAATGCATTATGCATGTGTGTGTGTGTGTGTGTGTGGGGGGGGGGGGGTTGGCTCAGCGGTACGGTCTTTGCTTCGTAACCAAAGGGTAACGAGTTCGACTACCCGCCTCGTTGTGTGGCCTTTAGCAAGTCTAATCGCCCTAGCTCACTTTGCGGCGCTGCACTGCGGCGGATGCCTTGCGTTATTCCAGTCTTCAAATGTCCCCGTGAGGATGAAACAGGGGAATTATATATATATATATATATATATATATATATATATATATATATATATATATATATATATATATATATATATATATATATATATATATAAAACGTCATTTTGTCGGTGATATCTAGTATTTTTATTTATAACAGATCTGCCTGCTACTACGAAAAATCCGTGAAAATACGAATTTAAAAAGAAGACTTTGGTGCTACAAAACATCTATTCAGGATTTTGAAGGCATATTTAATACTGCTATGGTGAAATAATTAATTTGTAAAGTTAATCATAGTCACTTCTATTTCTTCCCTCTGAAAATTACGAATTTTTGACATTTCAAGTTGGCAGGTCTGTTATTATGTAGCCTGGATTGATGGAAAGAGACTTGATGTATGTTATGATAAATATTGCCATCTGAAGCGGGCAACTGTTTTGTGTCCATCGGACTCTTATTTGGCTTCAAGCATAATATGTCAGGCCCTTAATATGTTATTCCAACTTTTAAGGTTTCTTGTAAGTCTGTGTGTATTTGTCTGTCTGTCTGTTTGTCTGTCTGTCTGTCTGCCTGTCTGTTTAAACTCCGACTGTCTCTGTTTGACATTTCAATTATTTTGTAATAAACTATAAACTAACATTAGTCCTAGGGGTCTCGATAGTAAATAGTAATAGTAAATAATGAATTTATATAGCGCCTAAACATCCACGTTAATCGTGCTCTGCGGTGCTTTACATAATTAAAATAAAAATAAAAATGTTTAAAAACAACAAAATTAAAAAGCACGACACTACATGATACATAATAAGCATGCATACAAAAAAAAAAAAAAAAAAAAAACAGAATCAAAACAACATCCATTTCATGAAAAATAAGCCTCGCGGAACAACTCAGTCTCGATAGCTCAGTTGGTAGAGCACTCGCTTCACACGTAAAGGGAACAGAGATCGATCCCGTGGGCAGTCGAGATTTATTTCTGATACTCCCTGTTCACCAAGCAGTGAATGCGTACCTGAGTCTGTTAGATTTGGCGGAAATTTCTTTGCGATAGACTAACGTCCTATCCGAATGATAGCAAGCAATTGCTATTGTCCGTTGCTCTGAAGGACTACTAACAGTCTTAACATCTTGACTTGGTATCTCTCGGGGGTCCCGATAGCTCATTTGCTGAGCGCAGCCTTACCACACAATAAGGGTAGCCTATTCATCCTGGATGCAATCAAGATTTTATGTTTCTGGCAAGCCCCTCCCCCCTCTCTTCCCCTTCCCTTCCAATCCCGCCTATTCACCCTGGTAGATGTATCTCTAAGATCTGGCGATAAGTACTTCGGTATAGCTTTGCTTCCTATCCAATGGGTTGCACGCAATTGCTATTGCCCATTTAACGCTATAGAAACCGGGATTAACTCCGAATTCAGTTGTACTTACGGAAGGCAATGTTGTGAGTTTCTTATCAATTCAGAAAAGTGAGTGGAGCAGGCACTTATGTTGGTAACAACAAGATATGAAGTGAATAGAAAAGTGCCAGAAGACAATAGAGAATGAAAATTTTTTCGCGGCGGTGGTGGGGTTTGAACCTGCGACCTTATTGGTACGACAACTCCGCCTGGCAGGTGAGAGCGTGGCTCTACCGTGTGAGCTATCACGAACACAAAAATATTCGTTTCAAACTCAAAGTCATTACTAGATCCCTCTCTCACCCACTTCTTGAGACCGCCGATTCGTTCGTACACCACCATCGCGAATAATTTTGACCAGCAGTTAAGCTTAATAGCCAATATTCTCAACACAAACATATAACATAGAAACGATTGAGACATTGAGTATGCTCCGGTGTATGGGGTGAATTTTTAATTCAGAAAAGTGAGTGGAGCAGGCACTTATGTTGGTAACAACAAGATATGAAGTGAATAGAAAAGTGCCAGAAGACAATAGAGAATGAAAATTTTTTTTACCAATAAGGTCGCAGGTTCAAACCCCACCACCGCCGCGAAAAAATTTTCATTCTCTATTGTCTTCTGGCACTTTTCTATTCACTTCATATCTTGTTGTTACCAACATAAGTGCCTGCTCCACTCACTTTTCTGAATTAAAAATTCACCCCATACACCGGAGCATACTCAATGTCTCAATCGTTTCTATGTTATATGTTTGTGTTGAGAATATTGGCTATTAAGCTTAACTGCTGGTCAAAATTATTCGCGATGGTGGTGTACGAACGAATCGGCGGTCTCAAGAAGTGGGTGAGAGAGGGAGCTAGTAATGACTTTGAGTTTGAAACGAATATTTTTGTGTTCGTGGATAGCTCACACGGTAGAGCCACGCTCTCACCTGCCAGGCGGAGTTGTCGTACCAATAATGTCGCAGGTTCAAACCCCACCACCGCCGCGAAAAAATTTTCATTCTCTATTGTCTTCTGGCACTTTTCTATTCACTTCATATCTTGTTGTTACCAACATAAGTGCCTGCTCCACTCACTTTTCTGAATTAAAAATTCACCCCATACACCGGAGCATACTCAATGTCTCAATCGTTTCTATGTTATATGTTTGTGTTGAGAATATTGGCTATTAAGCTTAACTGCTGGTCAAAATTATTCGCGATGGTGGTGTACGAACGAATCGGCGGTCTCAAGAAGTGGGTGAGAGAGGGATCTAGTAATGACTTTGAGTTTGAAACGAATATTTTTGTGTTCGTGGATAGCTCACACGGTAGAGCCACGCTCTCACCTGCCAGGCGGAGTTGTCGTACCAATAAGGTCGCAGGTTCAAACCCCACCACCGCCGCGAAAAAATTTTCATTCTCTATTGTCTTCTGGCACTTTTCTATTCACTTCATATCTTGTTGTTACCAACATAAGTGCCTGCTCCACTCACTTTTCTGAATTAAAAATTCACCCCATACACCGGAGCATACTCAATGTCTCAATCGTTTCTATGTTATATGTTTGTGTTGAGAATATTGGCTATTAAGCTTAACTGCTGGTCAAAATTATTCGCGATGGTGGTGTACGAACGAATCGGCGGTCTCAAGAAGTGGGTGAGAGAGGGATCTAGTAATGACTTTGAGTTTGAAACGAATATTTTTGTGTTCGTGGATAGCTCACACGGTAGAGCCACGCTCTCACCTGCCAGGCGGAGTTGTCGTACCAATAAGGTCGCAGGTTCAAACCCCACCACCGCCGCGAAAAAATTTTCATTCTCTATTGTCTTCTGGCACTTTTCTATTCACTTCATATCTTGGAGTTTCTTATCAAGCGCACATCATCTATTGGTTGTTCTTGTGAATACAACTCGCGTTTTCTTTTGATGATCTGGCCTTTAATTTTGACGTCATTTAACTTGGTCAGTGTCAGGCTATGAGTTTACATATGCTACAGTTAGAGGGACTTTATCGAGAACTTTTCACCCAACTGGTGGGTCTAAAACCCACGATAGAAAGCCGGGTGACGTCGACGTCAATCATTCCAAACTCTGCCTGTGTTATGTTACCCAACCATCATTGACGACCTTTTCATCCAGTAAACCGGCAACTGGACTCTGGGAAAACGGATAAAAAATTTTGTCCAGAAAACTCAGCCTTCAAATATCATCGACCGATAAATCACCCCCCCCCCTATCTTGGCAAAATCTCTCAACCTGGGACTTCGCGAAGCTTTCCTCAAGTCCCAGGCTTGAGAGTTTTTTTTGGCAAGATGGGGACCATTTAAATTGATCTATATTAATTTGAAGGACGAGTTTCCTGGCCAAATTTTTAAATACGAGTTTTTCCTGAGTACGACAGTAAATTAGTTAAACGGCCATTATATCTTTTGATGTGTGATATAATAACAATAGCCATTTCACAATAAACCCATATGGAATAGGATTCAATAGGCTGATGTCACGTCCGCCCCAGAAACCAGAAACTTGGTTCTAAACAAATAAAATCGGTACTTTTTATTCTTTATGGCGGGCTTGAACTTTTTCACATGTCATGTGATCAGAATGTATAAAAGTCAAAATATTGTCAGAATTATAATGTATTTCTCCTCTGGATACATTTTTATTATCGTCGGAGATGTATTTCATAATAAGGGCAGTGATGGAGATAATGGCGTCCGCCATTGTTCCGATAGTTTAGAACCAGTTTCTATTCGTCATTACGAGGTAGGTGACGTCACGACTGTTGAACCCTATTGTCATGGCATAACTAACTGTCACTAAATGATAATACAATTATATAATTGCCTATACATGGCATGGGTATGTCTAGGCATTTTACTTTTATGTTAATTTATAAACTGATAATTCCATGTAATTAGAGATAAATATCTTCTCCAATGACAGCTGTATTATCGCGTTATTATTAAATGACAAAATACAAATTATGATGCTTTTACGTAAAATACTCAAAACATCTGCCCGTGCCGAAAAAAAACAAACAAAAAAAACCCCCCCAAAAAACCCAACAAATTTATATGAAACCCTAATAGTCTATAATCCCACTGATTTAATATTTGAATGAGAACTAATCACCCAACTGCAAATACATAACAGAGAGATGACTTACATAGAAAACAAAATATTCCCTTCCACCAAACAAAAAAAAAAACAAAACAAACAAAAAACAAAAACAAAAACAAAACAAAAAAAGCCCGATACATTTGACTGTTCCCCTCCCAGCCAAGGACTCCGGCAATGGGGGAGGACTCAACGAAGCAATCCCATTCCAAGAAATATATAGAAAGCAACTCAGAAAACAGATATTATAGGGGGGATAAAAGACACAGAAAGGGACCTCCTACTGCAATGACTCCTTCAGGGTTTCGGGTCCTTTACCCAACAATAACAACACGTGACATGTTGGACAAGACATTACGCATGTAAAACAGATGATATTAGATTTAAGAACACGAATACGTGGATTTGTTTTAAATACCACAAACAGAAAAAAACACACATAAAAAATAAAACAAACTACAATACAAAATGAAGTCAAGCTTGTTTTTCTAGACATAAACAATGAGAAAGGATACTATTTTTTTACATCCCCCAAAGCATACCTATCACTCTCCCATGCTGTACACTAAATTCTTCTTCTTCTTCTTCTTCTTCTTCTTCTTCTTCTTCTTCTTCTTCTTCTTCTTCTTCTTCTTCTTCTTATTATTATTATTATTATTATTATTATTATTATTATTATATTAACATTGCCATCCGGAAGTATAACGAACCAACACACAAAATAGTGTGTAACCTTAAACGTTTATAGTCTGGCAAATACAATTTAGTGATAATTACTCATAAACATGAATGGCAAAAAACAATAACAAAGACCCAAGTGATGTCAACTTCCTTCTATCTATAGACCATTCCCATTTAAGCCCGGTCTGTGTTCACCCTGATTTAGTACCAGACCGATTCGACAGGTCACGAATTCATTCGAAATCATTGAAATAAATTGGCGATTCCAACTCTTGTCAACGGATTCATCGTACTTTATTCCCCTTTGGAATGTCTGCGTGCAATGTCAGCGCATAATGGATGGTGTTGAGCGAGCTGACATTTCAACTTTCCTTGCACCCGGTGTTTATCGAATGAATGCGTTGAAGTAAAATAATCACAACATCTGCCAGCCAGATGAAACAAACCAAGATACCAAATGTTGTTTAATCTTTAACCTGATTAAGTCTGATTAATTATAGTGAGAACTAATCACTCAATCGAGTTAAAAAAACAATAATGGAGAACTGAGTGACGTCAACTTCGTTCTATCGATTGGTGTTATGCGTTTGGCTAAACTACACACAACAACCGCTATCCAAATACCAACACACAATTGGATTCAATAGTCTGATGTCACGGCGCCCAGCATGGCGACCATCTTGGTTCTTAACAAAGAAAATCGGTACTTTTTATTCTTCATGCTGGCTAGAACTTTTCATGTGTCATGTGATCAGAATGTATAATAGTCAAAACATGATCATATTTATAATGTTTTTCTCCTCTGGATACACTTTTACGCTCGTCGGAGAAATATTTCATAAGGGCGTCCGCCATTGTTCCGATAATTTAGAGCCAGTTACTAAGTTACCATGCGTCATTACGAGGGAAGTGACGTCATGACTGTTGAAGAGTATGGTGTATAACATTTAACGTTTATGGTCCATTTGAAATAAATGCTGTACACTTGGCGAAGGACCTCACAGCATTGCCATTCGGAAAGATAACGGACCAACACACAAAACTATGTGTAATCTTGAACGTTTATAGTCTGGTTAATACAATTTAGTGAGAATTACTCATAAATGCGGATGGCAAAAAACAATAACAAAGACATGAGTGACGTGTACGAAGCAAAGACTATTCATACCGCGGAGCCACTTTTTGTTGTCATCAAGGTCATATGGGTGAGCTCATCAATTCTTTTTTTCGTGCGGAACCTTGTCTCATTGGAAACGGAGGAAAGTTTTATTTTCATCAACCACTTATCTTGTGGTCTTGTGGTATGACACTCGCTTTCAGATCGAAAAGTCCTGGTTCGAGCCTCGCTTGGCACATAGTCGAGTCCTTGGAAAACGCTCTTTACTCACATTCTCTCACCGTACTCAGGTATAAAATGAGTACCTGGTCGTTAACAGTGGTGTCTATGTCGGAACAAAATATTGTAATATCGCCAAACAGACATCATGTCTCGCTCTTCATGCATAAAATGTCTTGCTGTTGGTCAGGAACCTTTGTAAAGCTCTTTGAGCACGTTTTGTGGATATTGCGCTATATAGAAGCTCGAGATTTGTTGTTGTTTTGTTTTCTGATGCCTAAACCAGTATTTTTATATTGTCAGAAGGTGCTTTTACTAAATTTATTTTGTAGAGGAATCTTTCAATAGCGATTGAGGACGATTGTGGTGAATCACACCGTAGCCATCGTAAAGTTCTTTCCTGACACTGACCAAGAAATGTCGTCAAAATGCCAGTCTTTGGCCACAAAAGAAAACACATCGCGAGTTGTATTCAATTGTTCAACCAATGAGACCACTTGTTTCCATGAGCTCTACTAACGACAACTCACTAGTCGGTGCAAAAACCAAATAATGACGTCAAAATGCCAGTCTTTTTTGGGTTTCAGTGTCAGACTAAAACTTTACGATGGCTACGATCACACAATAGATAGTATGAAGTTGACGTCAATCGAGTCTTTGTTATTGTATTTTGCCATCCGCGTTTGTGAGTACTTCTCACTTAACTGTATTAACCAGGCTAAAAATAGTTCATGGTTACTCATAGTTTTGAGTGTTGGTCCGTTATTCTTCCGGATGGCAATGTTGTGAGCTTCTTAGCCAAGTGCATACTATCTATAGTCACCTGGAACAACTACAATAAAAGATGTCTAACTTCTACGTCATGGCACAAGACCGAAGGGCGAGAGCTCAGGTGGTCGCTGGTTTGGATAAGTAAGTAAGGTGATTTATTTTTTATTAATAATGCCTTTATTTGAAACAATTACAGATTTTCCTTCAAAACTACACCTTTTATTTCGGTCAAAATTACACCTTTTCTTCAGTTTGGGTTGGCAGCTCTGGGTCACACGATAGTACCACTTTGTCAAACTTGTCACAAATGAAGAGTGGTTTTCCAACATTCCCAAACTCCGTTTTTTCCATTTTGTGATATTGACAATTACCTCCCCTAGAATTTCTCATTCAGTCTATATATGTTATTTTATCATATTTAAACTTTAAATACACACACATCTTAGGGAAATTCTTGTGCCAGTTAATGCTTAAAATAAAATTTACATTTCAATTTATTTCATGGATGGAAAATCTTAAAAAGTAGAAAAATCGATTTCACGCGTTGTGGAAAACCAGCCTTCATATAGATAGTATGCAGATGACGTCACTCGGGCCTTTGTTATTGTTTTTGCCATCCGCGTTTGTGAGTTGTTCTCACTAAACTGTATTAACCAGACTATAAAAGTTCATGGTTACACAGAATTTGTGTGTTGGTCCTTATACTTCCGGATGGCAATGTTGTGAACTCCTTGGCCAAGCGCATTCTATCTATAATATTGTTGTTGTAAAAAGTCGGTCTTGTTTTGTCTTCGAGACGCCCACACCACAGATGTGGGTTCTAAGATGGCAACTTGGAAACTTAGCTGTTGAGAAAATAAACACAGCGTGCGTAAAGCTGGTAGTTTTAACCCTCTCCTTACCACCTATCGGAAAATCGTCACATTTGTTACGATACAACCGTCATTATTCTCATCCGGATTTCATTTCTTTTTGCTTTATCTATAAAAAACTTGACATTCTGTAATAGAGTCCATATTGTCGAACAATATTATAGATAGTATGCGCTTGGCTAAGAAGCTCATAACATTGCCATCCGGAAGTATAACGGACCAACACACAAAACTGTGTGTATCCATCAACTTTTATAGTCGGGTTAACACAGTTCAGTGAGCATTACTCATAAACGCGGATGGCAAAAAAACAGTAACAAAGACCTGAGTGACGTCATATTCGAACTATCTATACATAGAATGTGCTTGTTGCTTTTCTGTTTGAGTAAGAAATGTCTGTTTTTGTGTTGGGTGGGTGTGAAGTTTTGGGGAAAATCCTGAAAATGGCTGGTAAGGAGAGGGTTAAAACAGTTCAAACACGGAAACGTACTTCATGTTTATCATTTTACTTATTTCAACCTCAATGAAAAAAGATGAAAGCAGTCATAATTTGAAGAAGAAGAAAAAAGAGGTATTTAAAATTTAAAGCGTGGTTCAGCGGTACGGTCTTTTCTTCGTACCCGAAAGATTCCGAGTTCGAACACAAGCCGCCGCTGTGGTCATATGATCCTGAGTTCGAGCCTCGCTCGGTGCATAGTTTTGAGTCCTCGGAAAAGGATATTTTCTCACATTCTCTCACCGTACTCAAGTGTAAAATGAGTACCTGGCCGTCAACAGTTTTATCTTTCTCTGAAATTTTTTTTTGTGATATCGCCGCTTTTTCCCTTCAGCTGTCCTCACCATAATAATTATGGGTAACTGGAAGTAGAACAGTGCATTCGGAGTGGTAGATAGCGTTGATTGTAGATTTTCTCTCTCGAAGCCAAGCGGAGGGTGCCGTAACAGGCGGGTCGTGGGTTCAAACCCCCATCTCAGAGAATATTTTTTATTCAATATAGAAGATATTGTCGGCACTTAGCTCTTTGTTATTGTTTTTATACAACTGTTTTGGTGATTAGTAGACTTTCAGAAGTTGTGATTATTTTACCTAAACACACAGCATTAATAGACACCGAGATAACCATGCTCACTGAAATGTATTAACCTGACTATAAACGTTCATTGATACACACAGTTTTGTGTGTAGGTCCGTTATACTTCCGGATGGCAATGTTATGAGCTTCTTAGCCAAGCGCATACTATCTATAGATAGTTCGAAGTTGACCTCACTCAGGTCTTTGTTATTGTTTTTTTTTTTTTTTGCAATCCGCGTTTGTGGGTAATTCTCACTAAACTATATTAAACGGACTATAAACGTTCATGGTTACACACAATTTTGTGTGTTGATTCGTTATACTTCCGGATGGCAATGTTCTGAGCTTCTTAGCCAAACGCATACTATCTATATTACATTTCCACGTGCTCGAGGTCATTGATCACATTGTAATGTGTGCTAAACTGGCCTACATGGTGAAACGTGTTCACAGTTTGAGAAATATCCAACGTCACAATTGGTAATTTTGCTCAGCATGACTCATGGGAGGAGCAGGAGGGTGTCAGTGGCGTGGCATGCTTACAGTATAAGGTGGTGCCAGAATCAGAAGAAAATGACTTAAAACATGCTATATATTATGTAACTACAAAAAAAGGAGAAAAAAAAGAAAGAAAAGACGTACTCAAAAAAGTATGAGGTGGTATACACCATTTCTCAGTATGTTTTTTTAGATGCTGTAATCCATTTTAAACAGATAGAC
This sequence comes from Berghia stephanieae, assembly GCF_034508935.2. Lineage (NCBI taxonomy): Eukaryota > Metazoa > Mollusca > Gastropoda > Nudibranchia > Aeolidiidae > Berghia > Berghia stephanieae. Next base: position 63,188,298 of record NC_088364.1, read on the forward strand.
GCGGAGCCAGGCACCAAATCAACCAATATAGCCACGCCCCTGGTGTGTTTCTATTTCACGAAACCCGACAAAGTTATGGGGAGTAGCCAGCATTGGGGAGTGAATCAGGGACTCAAGGACGCGTACACCCGTAGGGAATGAACCTGGGAATATGGGTGTCGGTGGGTTTCGTAAAAAACAGAAGCACCGATGTAGCACGCCAGAATGACTCTATCACCAAAAAGACTCTAGAGTTAAATTGGCGTACGCGAGACAGACTCTAGAGTTAGCCTCGCGGCCGCGAGTGTGACTCTAGAGTGTACCTCGCGTACGCCAATTTAACTCTAGAGTATTTTTTTTTTGGTAGAGTCATTCTCGCGTGGTACACCGAAACTACCGTGTCAGTACTAGATTAAAAAATTTTTTTTTAATGGAAATACTGTGAATTCATCTCTTATTTTGTGAAGCTGTTGTTTTGTCCTTTTTAAAAAAATAGATTTTGTCGGTAATAAGGAACAGTCAAATTTTAGGATGATTTCAAAAAAAGACTCTAGAGTTAAATTGATGTACGCGAGACAGACTCTAGAGTTAGCCTCGCGGCCGCGAGACTAACGCTAGAGTGTACCTCGCGTACGCCAATTTAACTCTAGAGTCTTTTTTTTTTGGTAGAGTCATTCTCGCGTGGTACACCGGCAAAGATTCAAAAACATGAACACGAGATGTCTCAGTTGTACACACTTTATTCAATTCCATGTTTTTTAAATGCGTTTCAACAACAACAAACAGATGTGTGTCTGTGAGAACGAAAGATCCCACGATTAATTTTTGTACTTACACACTACGTATGTACAATGAATCATGAACTTTAACCTGTCAGCATTTTAACATTCCCGACAGGGCAATAATTCCGTACTCTGAAAAAAACCCATATTTTAAAATTTGGCCAGAAAACTTGCCCCTCAAATATCGATCGATTTAGATAACCCTCAGCTTGGCAAACATTCGCGAACCTGGGACTTCGCGAAATCCCAGGTTTGAGAGTTTTTGTCAAGATGAGGGTCATTTAAATCTATCGATTTTTGAGGGACGAGTTTTCTGGCCAAAATTTTAAATATGAGTTATTTTTCCAGAGTACAACAGAATAGATGCACCATGGGTCTGTGATGAAGGTCACACATACATTATCTGTGAAGGTCACATACACTCACATAGTCTGTTGGAAACGACATGACAGGGTTTTCCCTGGAACGATGTCACAATAGGCCTATGATTGATGACCAATCTTTTCAAAACGGTAATGTGTCTGGGAGGGCCTGGCCCTTGAAATTCATACTTTGTGTTTAGGAACAAATTCTCACCTGTTCTGTCGGCCAGATTAATAATATCAACACATAAATATGTGTGTAATCTTTAACGTTTATAGATAGTATGCGCTTGGCTAAGAAGCTCACAACTTTGCCATCCGGAAGTATAACGGACCAACACACAAAACTATTTGCAACCCTAAAGTTTAGTGAGAAATACTCATAAACGCGGATGGCAAAATAAAATAACAAAGAACTGAGTGACGTCAACTTCGTTCTCTTAGATAGTAAGTAAGTGAGAGTAAGTGAGTAAAGAGTCTTTTCCATGGACTCAACAATGCGCCGAGCGAGGCTCGAACCCAGGACCTTCCGATCCTAAAGCGAGTGTCATACCACACAACCACATAGCCGCACAATGTTAAGGTAGGTTGGATGGTATCAAAGAATTGGTCAGTTATGTCCAAATAG
>NC_088364.1:63190146-63217646 GCF_034508935.2 Berghia stephanieae
GGCAAACAAAATGGTTGGCGTTACAGCTAATTCGCCCCCCATTATTCGTCGAGAGAGAGAACGATGCATCATCACAATCGCTTTTTTCTAAACGTGCTTTGAAAAATCCCAACCCAACACGTATTAAGATAGTATGCTCTTGGCTTAGAAACTCCATAACATTGCCATCCGGAAGTATAACGGACCAACACACAAAAATGTGTGTAACCATGAACGTTTATAGTCGGTTAATACAGTTCAGTGAGCATAACTCATAAACGCGGATGGCAAAAAACAATAACAAAGACCTGAGTGAAGTCATCTTCGAACTTCTATATAGTTTTGGCCAGAAAACTCGTCCTTCAAAATATCGATCGATATAATAAATAACTCTCATCTTTGAAAAACACCTTTCAGACCTGGGACTTCCAGAATCTTCCATCCAATATAGTCCAAGATTTGAAGGGGTTTTTTTTTTTTTTTGCCACAATGAGACGTCATTTTTAATCGATCGATATTTGGAGGACGTGTTTTCTAGCCGAAATTTGAACACGAGTCTTTTCCAGATTACGGCAGGTGCTTTCTACCATTTGTAAAAAAAACAACAAACCAATAAATGGAAATGCAATACAATGCAAAACCAACAAAAGAAATGAAAAAGAAAAGGTATCGAGCTTTGAACAAAAATAATAGTTTTTAAGGTTTACGGCGCTTACAACACATTTAGCTTAGTCACCGCCAAACAAAAATAAATATTTTTATGACAGTATAAAATAGAAAGAATGAAATTCTAAACATGGAACGTTTCGGGCGAGAAACCCTTCTTCAGCCAGCAACAACAACAACAAAACGGGGAAATAGTATGTGTACAACAACTTTTAGAATCAGAACGAGACATGACGCCTGTTAAGCGATATACAATTTTTCAGACATGAACAACGCTGTTAAAATGCCAGGTACTCATTTTACACATGAGTACATAATATGTAGTTGTATAAAAATCGAAATAGATGAATGTCTGTTTGTAAAATCCTATATTAGACCATAAATATTGCGGATTCTTGACTAATAATGTTTAAATCATCATACAAAATTGAAATTTTGGGTTTACCTCTCTCCTTACCAGCTATTTTTAGAATTTCTCCCTAAAATTCACACCCACCCAACACAAAGTAGAACTTTCCTAATCAAAAAAAAAAGTAACGTGTGCATTCTATACAGAATGTTGTTCAGCAAAATGATGTTTACAACACAGTGTTTTGTATTTGTAGCTGTAATAAAAGCATTTCATTACATTTTGAGATGTACAAGAGACATTAGAATGAGAAAATTGTCGGTTGCATCGTAACGAATGTTCGTCCAGCTACTCGATTCAGTCTTCTTGGCAATGCTGACAGCGGCCATAATGTGGTCTAGTAGTCTGACACCGACCTTCGGATCGTAAAGGACCAGAGTTTGAGTCCCGCTCTGAACGTCGCATAAATGAGTCCTTGGCTGGAAAACGCTCTTTACTCAGATCACATCATCATTCTCTCACCGCACTGAGGTGTAAAATAAGTACCTGGCTACTAACAGCTTTGTGGATATTCGAAACACTTGTAATATCGCGTAATGAGCGTCATGGCTCATCTTATATATTATATATAAGTTAAGTGTTGCAATTGGCCTGGGACACCCTATAAAGCATATTTTACTATTTAAATACTAAAATTGAAAATCATTCTGAAATTGAAATTTTGGATTAATGTTCCACATGACATGATATTATTCTTTTTTTCTTAACATTACTGACAGATCTAAACAATATCCAAGTCCAATCTTTGTATGTATCTAGAATTCTATTTACAGCAGCTACAAAATTACCCTGGGACTAGTACCGTTTTCAGACAATGGGTCACGATCTCCCCGGCCTGGCGGAGTTGTCGCACTAGTAAGGTCGCGGGTTCGAGCCCCCATCGCCGCCGCGAAGTTTTTATTCTCTGTTAAGTTGTCTTATAGCACTTTCCTATTTACTTCATTTCTTGTTGTTGTTATCAACATAAGTGCCTGCTGTACTCACTTTTCTGAATTATCATCCTGCTTGTCTTTACAAGGTTTAGCGTCTTCATTGACGACAAGGTAATTATGGAACCCCCCCCCCCCCCTTTTTTTACCTTTTTTATGTTTGGATATGAGTTTTTATTTGAAACTGACGAGGCAGCACTTGAAGAATGGGATTGAGTCATTCACAGGGAGAAGGAATGAAATGATTGCATCAAGAAGGCATTATTATTGTTATTATTATTATTATTATTATTATTATTATTATTATTATTATTATTATTATTATTATTATAGTAGTAGTAGTAGTAGTAGTAGTAGTAGTAGTAGTAGTAGTAGTAGTAGTAGTAGTAGTAGTAGTAGTAGTAGTAGTAGTAGTAGTAGTAGTAGTAGTAGTAGTAGTAGTTTCGAATACTTTGGAATTCTCCTTTAAGGAAAAAAATGTTTGTTTTTTTTTTTTATTTGTAGGTTATTCAGAGCCCTTTGGCCTTTGGTTGGATGAACTAATGTCTGGAAATTGAACATTTTAGAAAAATTAAAGACTGGAGTCAAATTTGTATATTTTACTGAAGGAAATAAACATAAGCCACGATCTCCCCGGCCAGATGGAGTTGTACTAACAGTAAGGTCGCATGTTCGAGCCCCCATCGCCGCGAAGTTTTTATTCTCTGTTGTCTTCTGGTACTTTCCTACTCACTTCATTTCTTGAAATGAACATATTATCTGTTTTGAGTAACAAAAACTAAATTTTGTCCCATATCTGTTGTTTATGAATTCTAAAATAACACTTTGTCATGTCTTGTTCTACATGTTTCGGCTTGCTGTTAGCCAGGGACCCTTTGCAAAGTGCTTTGAGCTCGTTTAGTGGATATTGCGATATATATATATATATATATATATATATATATATATATAATATATATATATATATATATATATATATATATATATATATATATAAAAAATACGCCCTTCCGCCACGAAATCATAAGATATAGTCGCCAAGGCATTCCACGACGGAATATATATAATTCACCAAACAAGATGTCTGATGTCAACAGGAATCACTCATGTTGTCCAAGTGAGCAAATTGGGGGTTAATAGTCTTGCCAAAGGAAAAAAAGACAAAATGCCTTAAACACTCGGCCACTTCGCCCCCATGTATTATAAATAAAGCTCAAAAACAAAAATTAAATCTGGTCCACTCGGACATAATACTTTTTCGTGACCATGGGTCCCATATTTCCATGGATACTCACGTTGTAAATGGCCAGGTTTTTATTTTGAAAATATGAAAGTGACCCATTAAGGAGCAGGCACTGTTTCTATTGCAAACACACCTTTCGGAGGTCTTTTTTCAGGTTTGTGTCGTCTCCCAAGGGGAAATTTGTCTCAGGGGTGAGAATGACTGGTCACAAAATTGAGGAAATTTTTCATCGTGAAGAAAATGACCCATCCATGCGACCATAACCTATAAATTTGAATTTCACTAAAATTCACTGAGATGCGATCCAAAATTTGTCTCGCAGCAATTTCTAACAAGGCTCAGTGGAATTTCAAAAGTTGAAAAGTGTAATTACATTTGGTGGTTGTAGTAAGGATGATGATGTAGTGGTGGTTGTAGTAGTAGTAGTGGTCGTATGGATGATTGTGTGGTGGTGGTTGTAGTAGCTGTGGTAGGAATGATGATGTGGTGGTAGTTGTAGTGGTGGTAGGGATGATGTTGTGCCGGTTGTAGTGGTAGTGGTGGTAGGGATGATGATGTGGCGGTGGTTGTAGTTGTAATAGTATTGGTGGTAGGGATGATGTGGTGTTATTTGTAGTAGTAGTGGTGCTAGGGATTAAGGTGTGGTGGTGGTGGGGGGGGGGGGAGACTTCTCTACCAGAATAATTTATATATTGACCTTATGAATTCTATATTTTAAAATACAAGAAAAGAGAAATAAAAAGAAAGGCAAAGGGAAAGAGGGGAAAAAAGAGAGAAGAGAAGAGAGAGAGAGAGAGAGAGAGAGAGAGAGAGAGAGAGAGAGAGAGAGAGAGAGAGAGAGTAAAAAGGCAACAGGTACCGACAACAGAGAAAAAAAAATCCAGACCCATTTGTCTCCCCCCATCTCCTTCAACCATCAACTAACTAATAAAAGAACACCACTGGTCGTCTGTGTCAACTGTGACATCTGGTGCCATTCTGTCTGGCCCAACGTCATAAAAACGGGACCGTCACCAAATTTCACGAGACTGAACACAGGTGTCAAAATATGACATAAGACATAATGGTGATTTTGTGGGTTTGAGAAAAATGTTTGACACGGCATATTTCTGAGAAATTCTCAAAATAACTGTTTATTTATCAAAAACAAATTTGAAAAAGGAGGAAATGTGATGGGGATGGGCGGAGGCAAACTACCATTTAGGCGGAAATCCGCCTTTAGGCGGAAGATTCTCAGCCCTGTTGTCTTTAGGGAAGACTGGAATAACCCAGGCATAAGTCGCAGTGCAGTGCAGAGTCGCAAAGTGAGCTAGGGCGAGACGACGACGTGCTCAAGGCCACACAACAAAGCGGGTAGTAGATCTCGGTACATTTTGGGCCCGAAGCAAAGACATTACCGCTGAGCCACGCTGCCCCCTAAAAAGCAGTGCTTCGATTCATACACAATCTTTTTGAGATCTTTATTCAGGTTGTTGACCTTTCCGTGTGCTCAGATAGTGCCAAAGATATTATGTTATATTCTTATGGTGAAGAGATGATTGGTTGTGAGATTGGATATTTTAGATATTAACTCAAAGAAGATTCAATAACAATGACGCCATTTTTATTGACCGGTAAGGGAGGAACAGGAAGTACAGAATCCTTTGTTTATTATTATTACAAACGTAGATCGTACATTCTCTACTTCATAAAATTATCATTATCATTATTAATACATGTATGAACAGGGTACAGATGAGTTTATACTCAACAAAAGAGTGTCACGTCTCCGTGTGCTCAGATAGTGCCAAAAAGTGTCAGACAGAGTGTCATGTTTCCAATGGTTAAACACCTTCCAGGGATAACAACGTCACTTCTTTCTATACAATCGATATAATTCTCAGCTGTTTCTACATACACCGTTAATCAAATTGTCTTCTACGTAAATCATCCCACCTTTAAGTTCCCAGGTAACTGCTCTTCACACTTTTGTCCAACGTTGATTAAAATAATTTGTATTTGGTGCGGCGATGTGTTGGTCTAGTGGTATGACAATCGCTTTTGGATCGGAAGGTTTTGGGTTCGAAATCGCTCTGCGCATAGTTGAGTCCTTGGATAAGGCTCTTTATTCACATTCACTCACCGTACTCAGGTGTAAAATGAGTATTGGCCGTCGACAGCGTTGTGGGTGTCTGTCGGAAAAAAATGTAATATCGCCTAACATGCATTATGTCTTGTTCTACATGTTGCTGTTGATCGGGGACCCTTTGTAAAGCGCTTTGATCACGTTTAGTGGCGAGTGCGCTATATAAAAGCTCAAGCCAAATTAAAAAGTGACAAATTAGAAAGCAGACACGGATGAAAGATAAATAATCTGAAAAGGCCGTTTTCTAGAACAGTGCCAGACAAAGCACAGAAAGAAAAGAACAAGAAATGAATTGAATATGACTGCGCTGTCTCTATGGACGCTTACCGTGAATGTGTGTCTTACTTCGAATGTGTGTCAGTCTGTTTCTAGTATCCGGTTTGTAATTTATTTTCACAAATCTCTGTCCAGTGTAAGTGTTCTTAGCTTTTAAATGTCATCATGTGTGTGTTGAGGTGCTGAGGCAGTAGGGTGTTTCCTTATGTTGTTGAAACCAGTTCTTCGGTTGTTGTTTCTAAATATGTTTATGATGTTTTTTTAGATCCTGATTCAATGTTGTTGGAAGTGAAGTTGGTGTATGCGTTCTGTTTGGCTCCAAGATATACCAATCCCAAAAAATCGACCTGCCTCGACTGAAGATCGACTGGTAGTCAGAGAGTCTGAAGTTCAATCCCAAAACTAGCTCACTCACTCATTCCCATGACCAGGTGATCGCCAGGGGGACATGTGAGATGCAGACTTCACAAGTTCACGCCATTCGTCACGGTCTCGGGCCTTTTCCAGTAGGCTATTGAGATTCAGGCCTGTCCACTCTTTAACGTTGTCTTTGCCATAGCTTTTTTCTGTCATCCTCTTCTCCTCCTCCGTCCCTCCACAGTGCTCTGTGTGACAGTCTTGCACAGATTATTATGGCGGACAGTGTATACGTACCATAACAATAGGATTCAATAGTCTGATTCACGTCCGCCCAGCAACCAGCAGCTTGCTTCTAAACAAAAAAATATCGGTACTTTTTATTCTTCATGCTAGCGAGAACTTTTTCACATGTCATGTGATCAGAATGTATAAAAGTCAAAACTTGATCAGATGTATAATGTTTTTTCTCCTCCGAATACACTTTTATGCTGAAGTATTTCATAAGGGCGTCCGCCATTGTTCCAATAGTTTAGAACCAGTTACTAAGTTACTATGCTTCAATACGAGGGAATGACGTCTCGACTGTTGAAGCCTATTTCCTTCTTTTGACTATTGACAACTTTTTAAATGTTTTGTTGTGTCTGTTTTTCATGTCCTTCAATCCCCATAAACCGTTAATCAAATGGTCGTCCTTGCCAATCATAACACCACAGTGTCCCAAATAATTACTGGTCTCTGGTCACGAGTTTGGAAAGGCTAACGAACATAATTTATCAAAGTAGCAAATTATATATTTATATATTGCTGGTGAGTACGTGTAGGTACGAGAGTGTTGGTTAGAGTATATAAAAATTAATAAGTTCACCCTCGTCTAATTTGCCGAAACAATTGTTTCTATGTCCACCATTTCGTCAGTCAGAATTTATCCGTAGTGTGCTTTTTCTTTCGAGAGTTCACTGTTGTTTATTTGTGTACGTCCTTATATATAATAATACTATCGCCGTCTATTATTTAATCTTCAAACCCCCCCCCCCCCCCCCCCACCTATCTTATTCTACATTTATATAGTTTTGATCTCATTACTTCATCTCATTGTCGCTCTCTTCTCTCTCTCTCTCTCTCTCTCTCTCTCTCTCTCTCTCTCTCTCTCTCTCTTCCCTAGCACGCAAACAAACACACACTCACACATTTTTCCTATAATAATCAACTATTATGCCAATCTAATGCGGAAAGAGAGTTGCGCTTGACTAAGAAGCTCACAACATTGCCACCCAGAAGTATAACGACCAACACACAAAACATCCTTCTGATCCCAAAGCGAGTGTCATACCACTAGATCACATAACCCCCCCCCCCCCCCCCCCCCCCCCCCCATTTTTATAAGTTGTGTGTGTGTTGGTACGTTAAATCTGACTGGCGAATGTTATGAGTATTTTACCTAAACGAATAACATTAATAGAAAAAAAGTGTTTTGTTTTTTTTTTAAATCAGAACTAGAAAAGGTAGTTTTGTCATCGTACGGGTTTGTATAGCCTGCCTAATGAGAACAACAGAAAAGTGATGGGTTTGGAACTGGAGATGTGTGTATGTGTGTGTGTGTGTGTGTGTCTGTTTAGACATGATAATGGACAGGGGTGAGGCATGGAAAAACAATAGATGATTTGACAAAGGTACATGAGATAGTGATTGATTGGCGGGGGGGGGGGGGGGGGGGGGGTGATGTCACACATTGGACTCTTCCGGTCTCAAACGCATTGGAAGTGAGTATGTAACCAGTCCTTTGGGTGAGTAATTATGAATACATAGGTTTTGGTTCTGATTAGAAAAGGTAGTTTTGTCAACCTACGTACGGCCTTGTATCACCAGACTAATGATAACAACAGACAAGTGATGGGTTGGAAGTAGAGGTGTGTGTGTGTGTGTGTGTGTGTGTGTGTGTGTGTGTGTGTAGGGATGATAATCGGCAGGGGTGAGGCATGGAACAAGATAGATGATTTGACAAAGGTAAACGAGATGGTGATTGATTGGTTGGGGGCGGGGGGGGGGGGTTGTAATGGATGGGGGTAAGGGAAAATGACTGTAACCGATTGGGCAGAACCTGGACGAAGTCCCAGGGTTGAGAGTTTTTGCCAAGATGAGGGTCATTTAAATAGATCGAGTTATTTGGCCAAATGTTTAAATATGTTTTTTTGGTGTTATTTACCAGAGTACGGCAGAATAGGACTTCAACCGTTGACGGTCCGATCTTAATGGGGGTGCCAAACCAATAGCCTCCATAGCCATTACAGTGAATGACATAATCAGTCTGATGGTGAAAAGGTTTGAACTGAGATATTGCCAAGATTAATTAGAAGGTAAATTTTTATCAAAAATGAGTTCTTGTCATAAATGATTAAATCAACCCTTTTTGTACATCTTCGGGAAAAATCAAAGCTTAATTTCACTTCTAAATATTTTTTACAGCTCGTCAAGATGAAAGAGTATGAAATTCGAGAAAAATTTGCTGGATACCTTTCCCATACATCTGACCATAACTTTATGAAATATAACCCGATTTACTTCAAATAAAGATTAAAATGCTCTGGGGAGCATATTCTCTCAGAAAGTGCAAAAAATGCAAATCCAAAATTATTACCTTCCGAATAATTATGTCATGGACATATTCAATTTAGTGAGAATGTACTTATAAAATTGGCTGGCTAATATACATTAACTCAGAGCAGCTGTGTGACGTCACTTCCCTTCCTTCTACATGGCTGTAGTGAGCAGGGAATGGCTATCAATAATAACATTGTTTTTCCATTGTTGTTTTCCTAATGATAATAACAGTCACATGATCTGCCGGATGATAGACGGATGGATTAGTTAATGACCACTGTGAGAGATGGAACACAATACAAACATTGGAAAAAATAACGATAAATATCGAATAGTAAGCTTCAATTTATCAGACGAAGGCATATACTGTGGACGTTTCGGGTTTCCCCTTTATCAACAAAACAGGATGAATGAAACACTATATACGATTAAGATAATGTTAATTGTGATAGTGGTGTTGTTAAGGTGAATAAACAAATACATTGATGGGGCAGGAAATAGTATACTCCTTTGTAGGGAAGCACGAATTAAAATAACCAGGCGGAAGGGAGTAATTTTTTTCATCTAGCCAGATACTCTCAAAGTTTATCACAAGAAGAGGATTATTGCAATCAATCACTATCCCAGGACAAGTTTTCTGAGTTTAGTCCCAGATTTGAAAAGATGTGACAAAAAGAGGGTCATCAAAAATTATCGATATTTCTTGCCAAAAGTTTTAACATAGGTTTTTCCAGAGAAATTTTTTTAAAAAGTAGTCTTTCAGAGCCATTCGCGCCATAGAGCCGGAGTTTATCCTGGTTTCTATAGGGTGACACGGACAATGGCAATTGCTTGCTGATAGGATGCTAGTCTATCGCAAAACACTTTCCGCCAGTTCTAAAAGACTCAGCTACCCAATCACTCCTGGATGGACAATGGGGGGGAGGGGGTGGGGAGAGTCAGAAAAAAGTGTCGACTGCACCCAGGATCGATCTCGCTTCCCTTTGCATGTGAAGTGAGTGCTCTTCCAACTGAGCTATCGGGACCCCCGCCCCCCCCCCCCCCCCCCCCCCGAGTACAGAAGTATTATTGTTTTTGTTCAAGGTGAGTTTTCAATCATCCTGAGTCAATAATGAACCATAAAAACAACGTTTTGTTTTCAACTCATCTCTAACTCTAATCCTGTGAAAACGAAATTTCCTTGTGGAAGATGGATGGGTCATCGGGTTGAAGTTCCTGTACGTTCCAAATTAGTCCAATTTCTGGACAGGACAGGTGGTCAATGAAAGCTTACACGTCAGGTAAATTGATCAAAGGAACAGGTGATGAGGAGGAGTAGTTGCCACCCCTTGATAGTCAAGTATGATCATTTTACAGCAAAAAAAAAAAAAAAAAAAAAAAAAAAAACACTCACACCAGAGCATTTATATAACGCAATATCCACTATGCGTGCTCAAAGCGCTTTACAAGAGGTACATAGCCAATAGCAACACTTAAAATTTATGACGAGAATTGCGCCTGTATGATGGTATTACACTTTTTTCCAACATAGACAACGCTGTTAACGTCCGGTTACTCATATTACACCTGGGTACGGTGAAAAGCGCATTTTCCAAGGACTCAACTATTCGCCTCTCAAAACTGGACTCGAACTCTTCCGATCCAAAGGCGAGTGTCATTCCTATAGATAGTATGCGCTTGGCTAAGAAGCTCATAACATTGCCATCCGGAAGTATAACAGATCAACACACAAAACTATGTGTCACCATGAAGGTTTATAGTCTAATATAGTTTATAGTTTAATACAGTTTAGTGAGAATTACTCATAAACGCGTATGGCATATAGATAGTATGCAGATGACGTCACACAGGCCTTTGTTATTGTTTTTGCCATCCGCGTTTGTGAATTGTTCTCACTAAACTGTATTAACCAGACTATAAAAGTTCATGGTTACACAGAGTTTGTGTGTTGGTCCGTTCTACTTCCGGATGGCAATGTTGTGAACTCCTTGGCCAAGCGCATTCTATCAATAGCAATAACAAAGACCTGAGTGACGTCAACTTCATACTATCCATACATCAAAACTCAACCCGCTTTGAGCACGTTTAATAGATAGTATGCGCTTGGCTAAGAAGCTCATAACATTGCCATCCGGAAGTGTAACGGACCAACACACAAAACTGTGTGTATCCATGAACGTTTATAGTCGGGTTAATATAGTTCAGTGAGTATTACTCATAAACGCGGATGGCAAAAAACAATAACAAATACCTGAGTGACGTCATCTTCGAACTATCTATAGATATTACTCTATACTACGTGCGGCAATGTGGTTTTGTGGTATGACACTCGCTTTCGGATAGGAAAGTCCTGGGTTCGAGCCGCGCTCGGCGCATAGTTGAGTCCTTGGAAAAGACTCTTTTACTTACATTCCCTCACCGTACTCAGGTGTAAAATGAGTACAGTGACGTTAACAGCGTTGTCTCTGTCGGGGAAAAAATTGCAATATCGCCTAACAGGCGTCATGTCTCGATCTATGTTTCGTGTTGCTGTTTGTCAGGGACGCTTTGTAAAGCGCTTTGAGCACGTTTAGTGGATATTGCCTTACATAAAAGCTCAGGTTTTTTTTAAATATATAAATTCCCAGGTTCTTTTTGTTTTTGGGTGTGTTTGTTTGTTCGTTTGTTTGTTTGTTTGTGTGTGTGTGTGTGGTGTGTGTGTGTGTATGTGTGTGTGTGTGTGTGTTTTGTTGTGATTGTTTTTGTTTATTATTGTTGTGTTTCGCCATAAATTCAATTTTCAACACCTTAATCATCCCGACAACATGCATTTTGAGAACCTGAGTCACATTTGAGGTGAACGCTCTACCAGCCGGGTCATGGAGACATGATGATATATGAAAAATAAAAACACTATTGATGGCAATACTGTCGTACTCTGGAAAAAAGCCATATTTAAAAATTTAGCCAGAGAACTAGTCTTTCAAATATCGATCGATTTAAATAACGTTCATCTTGGTAAAAACTCTCAAACCTGGGACTTCGCCGAAGTCTCAGGTTTGAGTTTTTGCCAAGATGAGGGTAATTTAAATCGATCGATATTTGAAGGATGGGTTTTCTGGCCAAATTTTTTTAATATGGCTTTTTTTCAGAGAACGTCGGAATAATAGGGATAGATAGAGAGTTACCCAACTTGACGGTATTATTATCGTACAACCGAAAGTCGTGTAATGTTGACACAGTTTCGTGGTACTTGTCATCGTCCCTCTGACACCTCCAGGCTGAGAGATTACTTCACAGATAATTCGATTTGGAAGCAGCACAGGCCACCAGGCACCACCGAGCCAAACGTCTGCTAGAATTAGTCTCCTCGTCCTGTCCTTTTCTGTTCTTGTAGAAAAAACAACAGTAAATGAATTACGAAGGGAAGTAAATGGAGGAACCGTGTCAAGGAATGGCGATAATAAAGATGAGTTATTAGTAGTTGATTGTTTGTTTGTTGTAACCTTATTCCCAACGGCAGGGTGCAATGCAAATTATAGGAATTATTGTCAAAGAACGTAACATTTTATTCAGGTCAACCCCGGCTGGGTACAATGCACCCGGAAACAAAATAAGAGGGAACTTGTATACTTTAACATAGGAAAAAGGAGGGATGCATAACAGTAGCACAAACAGATTGACGAGAAATACTTTAAATGTATTTAGCTACGGAAATGAATTACATTTAAAGTGAAAAAGATATGAATTTAAATGGAAAATACATCAGTTTCACAAATACAACTTTGACATTAACCTGCGTACAGGATATAACATTCACTTTCACTCTTGAAGGCACTTCTCACACAAGATACACAAATATTCTTTGCAGACATGTTTATAACATTTCGAACATTGTGTTCCTGTCTTCCTTCCTCTTTATGATGGTCGGATACTGCGTCTTTTCGGTTTTGTACGTTTTGGGGTGGCGAGTGTTCCCTCTCTAGTTCTGGTGTTTCCTTTGATGGTGTGGCAGCTTTCCTTGGTGGTGTGGGCGTGCCTCTCTTTTCTGGTTGACAGCACGCCTTCTTCAAACTTTCAACAACAGTGTCTATGTATGTTAGGCTCAGTGACCTGTTTGCTGCCCTTAGCATGATATGCTCAAAGACAGGTTCTTTGGCTGTTTGGATCAGGAACTCTTGACGATTTTTGACATTACTATATCGATCCTTGGAAAACAAAATGGCTACAAATCACCCTGCAAGTGATTCTGGCAACATTAACCATGTTGAAGATCATCACCAATGGCTATTTTTGTTTGTTTTCATGCTTGGTTGGGAAGAATGTGCCTTCTGGTCCATTGAGGCCACCCCGCGATTGATTGTAAGAAGACGGGTGACGACAGACATTGTGCGGCGATGTGGTGTAGTATCACGTCACTCGTCTTCGGACCGAAACGTTCAGGGTTCAAGTCCCGATATGAAAGCTCTTTCCTGGAATTGTCTCACCATCATCACCATCATCGAGTGCCTTGATTCCAAGCGTGGGCGATCATGCCTTTCCAACCCTCTCGATTGTGTGTTGCTCCTAGTGGTCTCCACATCCCTTCTTCTTGCGTCCAGTTCCTAATGTTCTCAACCAATTTCATCCTCTGTCTTCCTGCTGCTCGCTTTCTCAGTTATCATTCCTGTTTGGTTTTAAAAAAAAATAAAAATTGAGCTTTAATATAGCGCAATATCAACTAAACGTGCTCAAAGCGAGCGCTTTACAAGGGGTCCCTGGCCAACAGCAACATGTAGGACGTGGCATGACGCCTGTTTATGCGATATTACAGTTATTTTGGACAGAGACAACGCTGTTAACGGCCAGGTTCTCATTTTACACCGGAGTAAGGTGAAAGAATGTGAGTAAAGAGCCTTTTCCAAGGACTCAACTATGCGCCGAGCGAGGCTCGAACGCAAGACCCAAAGCGAGAGTCGTACCACTAGACCTCATCATTTGAGTGTTTATATACAGCAACTTCCATCAATAGTGCTCAAAGCGCTTTACAGGAGGTCCCTAGCCAGATTCACTATGATGTCATCTCTCCTCGTTGCATTGTCCAAAAAACCTTCCTTGCCTTCTGCTTATCCCGACAAAAAGAGTTCTTTTATATCCTTATATCCTCTCTCTCCGTACTAGTGACTACTCCGTACTCAAGTATAAAATTAGTACTTGGTCGTTAACAGCGTTGTTTTTTTTTTGTCGGAAGAAAATGTAACATCGCCTAACATGCGTATTGTCTCGAATTGTTTTCTTCAATTTTTTTTCATTCGGTTTGTTTGTCACTGTTCTGTACACAACTTTTCATAATGATAATAAATTAAGCTTTGATATAGCGCAATATCTACTAGACGTGGTCAACGCGCTTTACAAAGGGCCCCTGACCAACAGCAACACGTAATATGTGGAACGAGACATGACGCCTGTGAGCCGATTTTCCATTTTTTTCCCGACAGAGACAACACTGTTAAATGCCATGTGCTCATTTTACAACTGAGTACGGTGAGAGAATGTAAGTAAAGGGCCTTTTCCAAGTACACAACTATGCGCCAGGACCCAGGACCTTCCGATCCTTGAACGAGTGTCATACCACTAAACCACATAGCCTCATCTTTTCAGACCTTTACAAAGCAAAGGGCACACATTGAAGCGCGTGTTTCTTTTTTACGAAACCCGCGAAACCCGACAAAATTATGGAAAGTAGGAAGCAGAGGGGAGTGAACCAGGGACTCAGGGAAGTGTATACCAGTGGGTATTGAACCTGGGACTATGGGAGGAGGGGGAGGGGGATTATTTTCTTCAAAATCTGCCGAAACCGGCCGAAACCCGACATTATACGAATACGTTATAGGAAATAGGCAGCAGTGGAGAGTGAACTAAGCACTCAGGGAAGTGTACACATGAGGGGATTGAACCTGAGACTATGGGTTTCGGTGAGTAAAAAAAGAAACACCACACATTGAGGGTTGTTTTTTTTATCAACTCTAGAGGACGAAGACCTCTGTATGTGTGAATGTGTGACACTAATCGGAAAGGACGTATACGCGACAGGAAATAGCGGCTGTGATTTGGTTTCTGATGACAAGTCGTGGCAAATTTAATTCTCATCAAAACCTTTTTGGTTCATGTTGAGATTGTTTTCGCCATAGTAGAGATAATAATAAATAAGAACTTTCATTTATGGAACTTTCAAATGTTCTTGTCATGACATCTATTTTTAACACCGCCCCTTTGTATTATCACGTGATTCATTTAATCCTTTTTGGTTTGTTCTCAATGGGGATGATGTATATTATATTTCCATATGCTCGAGGTCATTGGTCACATTGCAGAGTGTGCTCATAATAAACCATATAGTGAAAAGTGTTCACTGTTTGAGAAACATCCGACGTCACAATTGGATTCAGTAGTCTGATGTCACGCCGCCCGGCAACGGCGGCCATCTTGGTTCTAAACAAAGAAAATCAATACTTTTTATTCTTCAAGCTAGCTAGAACTTTTCATATGTCTTGTGACCAGAATGTGTAAAAGTCAAAACATGATCAAATTTATGGTTTTTTCCCTCTGGATACGCTTTCATACGGGCGTCCGCCATTGTTCCGATAGTTTAGAGCGAGTGTTGCTAAGTTACCATGCGTCATTAGGAAGGAAGTGACGTTACGACTATTGAATCCTATTGGTCATTTTGCTCAGCATGACTCATGGATATGTTTACAACTTTGATAAACATCGCAGCGTGTTTACATTTATTGAGAAATGTCCAATCGTTGTACAGCAACAAATCATGTGATCGATGACTAGGTTTGACACAAACATGAATATAGATTGCTCCCATTCATTTACCAATACAACAAAAAAAGTCGTGCCATCTCAGTTTCCATGCTTCCGGTTCAAAACTCATTGGAAGTGTGTAACCAGTCCCCCGAACAATGAATAAGCTAAGAATAGATAGTTCGAAGATGACGTCACTCAGGCCTTTGTTATTGTTTTTGCCATCCGCATTTGTGAGTTGTTCTCACTAAACTGTATTAACCTGACTATAAACGTTCATGGTTACACAGAGTTTGTGTGTTGGTCCGTTATACTTCCGGATGGCAATGTTGTGAACTTCTTAGCCAAGCGTACACTATCTATAGGTTACATATGAATCATAAAGTGACATACCTATTTCAGTAGCAGGTTGTATAGATAGAATGAAGCTGACGTCACTCAGGTCTTTGTTATTACTTTCTTTTCCATCCACGTTTTTGAGTTATTCTCACTAAACAGTATTAACCAGACTATAAACGTTCAAGGTTACACATAGTTTGGTTTATAGATAGAACGAAGATGACGTCACTTAGGTCTTTGTTATTGTTTTTTGCATCCACGTTTATGAATACTTCTCACTAAACTGTATGAACCAGACTATAGATAGTATGCGCTTGGCTAAGAAGCTCATAACATTGCCATCCGGAAGTATAATGGACCAACACACAAAACTGTGTGTATCCATGAACGTTTATAGTCTGGTTAATACAGTTAAGTGAGCATTACTCACAAACGCGGATGGCAAAAAACAATAACAAAGACATGAGTGACGTCATCTTCGAACTATCTATACAAGTTCTTGGTTACACACATAGTTTTGTGTGTTGGTCTGTTATACTTTCGAATGGCAATGTTGTGACCTTCTTAGCCAAGCCCATACAATCTATACTATCTATAGATAGAATGCGCTTGGCCAAGGAGTTCACAACATTGCCATCCGGAAGTATAGATAGTATGCAGATGACGTCACTCAGGCCTTTGTTATTGTTTTTGCCATCCGCGTTTGTGAGTTGTTCTCAGTAAACTGTATTAACCAGACTATAAAAGTTCATGGTTACACAGAGTTTGTGTGTTGGTCCGTTATATTTCCGGATGGCAATGTTGTGAACTCCTTGGCCAAGCGCATTCTATCTATAACGGACCAACACACAAACTTTGTGTAACCATGAACTTTTATAGTCTGGTTAATACAGTTTAGTGAGAACAACTCACAAACGCGGATGGCAAAAACAATAACAAAGGCCTGAGTGACGTCATCTGCATTCTATCTATAGACAGTTCGAAGATGACGTCACTCAGGTCTTTGTTATTGTTTTTTTTTGTTTTTTTTTTTTTGTTTTTGTTTTTTTTTTTTGCCATCCGCGTTTATGAGTAATGCTCACTGAACTGTATTAACCCGACTATAAACGTTCATGGATACACACAGTTTTGTGTGTTGGTCCATTATACTTCCAGATGGCAATGTTATGAGCTTCTTAGCCAAGCGCATACTATCTATACCTACTTTTGCACACACACCCTCCCCTGTACAATGAGTATAGCGTAATATTTTCTAAACACTGAATGAAGATGACGTCACTTAGCTCTGTATCATTATGTTAGACCGCAAGTTGAATAATTAGTCGAACCCTCATCTTAGCAACAACTCTCAAACCTGGGACGTCTTGAAGACCCAAGGTTGAAAGTTCTTTACAAGATAAGGGTCTTATTTATTGAAGGAGGAGCTTTCTGATCAAAATTTTTAAAATCTGTTGTTTTCTTTTCAGGCGAGAGTGGAATTGGCTGTAGAATCAGTCAGTTCATTGTCGCACTCTGGAAAAACAGGTATTTAAATATTGGGCCAGAAAACTCGTCCTTCAAATATCGATCGATTTAAATGATCTTCACTTGGCTAACACTCTCAAACCTGGGACTTCACAAATTCTTCCATAAATTCTACGTTTGAGGGATGCTTTGCCAAGACGAGGGTCATTATATTAACCCTCTCCTTGCCAACCATAGGAATATCGTCACATTCGTTACGATGCAACCGACAATTTTTTCATTCTGATTTCTCTTGTACATTACCAAATTTAAGGAAATTCTTTAATTACAGCTATAAATACTAAACACTGTGTTGAAGAGCTCATTTTGTTAAACAACATTCTGTATCGACTGTAAACTTGTTAATTTTTTGTTTGAGTAAGAAAAGCCTATTTTTTGTGTTGGGTGGAAGTGAATTTTCGGGGGAAATTCTAAAAATAGCTGGTAAGGAGAGAGTTAAATCGATAGTTATTTGGAGGACGAGTTTTCTGACCAAACCTGTAAATACATTTTTCCGGAGCACCGCAGTTAAAAGGTTAAACAACCATTTAATGTTTTTATGTTATAATTGTTTTGATAACATCGACTGCAAAATAGTTATTTCCATGCAAAATATAAACAGATGTCTTCCATGAATGTTGTGCTTTAGTCTGTTACCATGGCAATTATAATATGATGCCTAAGTTCTGCTTCTTTCGTTCTGGAAAACAGAAAGAAACAATCGAACATTGTTTATACCAATAACTGAGGAGGCTTTATTTGTCGGATATTTTTTGTTGCCAACATGAGAATCATTTTAATGATCCGATTTTAACTCTCTCCTTACCAGCCATTTTCAGGATTTTCCCAAAATCTTCACACCAAACTAACACAAAAATAGCTTTTTTATCACTCAATCATAATAGCAGTAAGTTCTTGCGATAAATAATTTCTTTATCAAAGCATGCTCTACAACACACTGTTCATTTTTAAACAAATTTTATGATGTACAAAAGAAATATGAATGAGAAATATGTAGATTGTATCGTAACAAATGTGACGATTTTCCTTTTGGGAATGAGATTAGCGGAAGAGTAGCGTCCCTTGATTGGACGTCACCCATAGTCTGTGACGTCACCGGCGGAACAGTTATTAGAGAGAGAACGTCATGTTGGTTGTGCGCACGCGTCTCTCGTCCTCGCTTCCGGTGAAAGCGGCTTGAGACACTTCAAAGCCAAATTGACGGATCGGTATGTCCTGGGTTCGGGCATCGCTCGGCGCATTGTTGAGTCCTTGGAAAAGGCTCTTTACTCATATTTAGTTGTAAAAATAGTAGTATCTGGCCGTTAACACCGTTGACCTTGTCTAAAATTGCAATATCGCCTAACAAGCTTCCTGTTGTGTCTGACATGTTTAGTGTTACTGTTGGCCAAGGACTCCTTGTAAAGCGCTTTGAGCACATTTACTGGATATTGCGCTATTGTCTGTTGTTGATTTTTTTTTTTGTTTCAGAGTACAGTAGAATAAGCTCCCTTCCCTTATTGTTTCATCATCAACATAATTTTATCATTACTATTCCGTTACTTCCGTAAACAATTGTGTTATTCTGTGTGGAAAAAAAACCCAAACCAAACAAACATCACAATAGACTGATATGATTTCCCTACGGACGCGCTTCATTGCCCCATTTCACACTTTATCGTTTTTCTATAATATAACTATAAATAAAGTCACAGGTGCGGTGAAGTTTTTATCATTCGAATCAAATTTAACTAATAAAATAAAAACCATTGTGATAAAATTGAGTTGCTTTTCTTATCATTAATGTGAAGACCAGCTGGGGTGGAGAAGATTGTAAAAAATGTTTCATTTGTTTTTCCTCCTTCAAAGCTTTAGAAGAAAAAAAATATTCATAATATCTATTTTTGTATGTTATCAAATTATCAAAATCGAAAACTATACGTGCTTAAATGAGCCAATAAGATGGAGAGAAATATAAAGTGAGTTCTCCCACTTTCTCTCTACCTCTCTCTCTCTCTCTCTCTCTCTCTCTCTCTCTCTCTCTCTCTCTCTCTCTCTCTCTATCTATCTATCTATCTATCTATCTATCTATCTATCTATCTACCTATCTATCTATCTATCTAACTATCTATCTCTCTCTCTATCTATCTATCTATCTCTCTCTCTCTCTCTCTCTCTCTCTCTCTCTCTCTCTCTCTTGCTCTATCTCCTCCCTTGTACGCACGCACACACACACACACACACACACACACACACACATTTTACCTATAATGCTCTATTATGAATGACAATCTAATACACATAACATATTTCGTGTTTGTTTACTTGAAGAAGGGCGAAACGTCGCTTGTTTTGTGTTTGTTCAATTATCTATGAATCACATTTACTCACTTTATTTTTCTCTAAATCAAATTATTGTTTTTCTCAAAATGTGTGATTTTGTCTTTAAATATTATATACCTGTTTCGTTGTGGTTTACATTTTTTTTCGGGAGATTGGCATGTCGGTAAATTTGAGAGGATTTAAATTTTGGTATATATATATATATATATATATATATATATATATATATATATATATATAAAATATATATATATATAATTTTTTATTATTTTTTTAAAAATAATGATAAACCGCATTTTTATTTTGAAATTTTGACCGGAGAACTTTTTCACAGGATTTGGGGGTGTGCAGGGGTAGTTGGCTTCATTTTTATACTCATATATTAGCGCTCTTCTAACAGATTATAGGGAATGAGATTAGCGGAAGAGTAGCGTCCTTTGATTGGACGTCACCGGCGGAGACGTTATTAGAGAGAGAACGTCATTATGGTTTTGCGCATGCGTCTCTCGTCCTCGCTTCCGGAGACACTTCACCAAAAGCGAGGACGAGACAGACGCATGCGCAAAACCATGTTGACGTTCTCTCTGTAAGGTGACGTCCAATAAAGGGACGCTACTCTTCCGCTAATCGCATTCCCTATAGTAATATGATGCTACCTTAACATTGATGAGCATGATACAGGCAGAGAAATTCAATGTGTACGTCGCTCTTTGCTTTAACTTACCGTGCCATCATTTCAATAAATCCTTACGTGTGAAAATTTCCTCCATGAACCACCCACTGAATCTGTTATTTTTATTTGAACTAGTAACTTAGAATCTGTATAATTGATGAACGTGTTTTCCTGCTTACTACTTAATCATTACACTTAAAGTCCAATGACCAATCAATCCTTGTCAAACATGAATAACACACTGCGTAAAATAGGTGAACAATCTTTTCAATTTTCGCCCCCCCCCCCCCCCCCCCCCCCCCCCCCCCCCCCATTTTGGAACTCTCTCCCATCACACGTGAGATGCTCGGATTCGTTGACAACGTTCAAATCTCGCTTAAAGTTTAATCTTTTTACGTCAAAATGTTGCAATACTATTGTCATATTTTGTTGTTGTTAAATTGAATTCGTATCACGTTTCCATCAAACTTGTTTTACTGTAAAATGTTTTGTTTTATATCACTGTAAAACGCTTAGAGCATGTGACAACGAGGTAAAGAGCTATATAAATGCCATTTATTATTATTATCATTATTATTATTATTATTATTATTATTATTATTATTATTATTATTATTATTATTATTATTATTATTATTATTTTTATTATTATTATTTTTAATATTATTATTATTATTATCATTATTATTATTATTATTACAGCACAGTAGAATAAAAAAAATATTATTTTTTTTCCATTTAAGGTTTTAGTCCCACAACCCGGAGGACTATCAAAAGATGGATTTTACGTCATCTGCTACATCAAGAGCCCCTCTGGATCTTTCCTCAGAGGCCCAGAGTGTTACAGATCATATCTGGGACTCTTAGGGGCTATATAAATGGAGTAAAAAAAATAGAGCCGCCCAAAAGGAGAAGAGAGACCATGTCTTTTTTCAAATATTTTTTCACAAGTATCATTCTCTAATTATGCCCTTCCGCCACGACATCATAAGATACCGTCGCCTAGGCATTCCACGACTGAATATAGATCATTCAAAAAAGATGATGTCATGTCTGATGTCAACAGGGATCGCCCATGTTGTCCAAGTGAGCAAATTGGGGGTTTTAATATTGTCCAAGGAAAAAAAAAGAAAGTGCCTGAAGTGGAGCTCGAACCCGGGACCTTCCGGGTCACAGTGCAATGCCTTAACCACTCGGCCACTTCACCCCCAAGTATTATTGTTTTAGTAAAACAAATAATAAAACTGTTAAACCCATTAAGTAATAGTTGTTGTATTCATCACGTTTTAACACGATTAAGGATTTATGGAGTCATATTACATCAATTTATTTGAGTTAAGGGTGTTTAAATAGGGCAAATCCTCTATAAATGTCATATCATGATACAACAAAGGTAGGTAACTCTTTGGGATTATACCCTGGTGTCAAGGTGCTCTAGCTCTAGACATTTATATTTTCTGAAACTGAAAGTGCTTAAAATCCTCTTTCAAAAAATACCAATTATGATAATATTCATCAATTATGAAATTTGGCCAAATTTGGTCTGAAAAAGTAAATCCTGAAACATGCTCTGTGGAATCCTCCATATGTGGAAAACGCCTTGAAATGATGTTGCGTCTGTGAAGTCTATTATGTCATATGCTGGTTGTTCCACCCACGTAATTGTTCTAGGGAGAAAATTATATTTTTATGGGTTTGTTCTTGCAAATGGCTGGTGGAATTTGTTGGTGAGATGACGCCTGGTCGAGTATCTGGTTTTTGAATTGTAAATGTAGATTGTAAGAAGTAATAAACAAAAATGAATATAACAGCTTCAAAAAAGAACAAAATACCAAACACGGAACGTTTCGGGCTCAAAACCCTTCTTCAGCCAACAACAAAACACAATAAAGGTATAAATAGATTATTAAATTTCAGATAAACGTCAGAAATAATTGGTAGGTCTTCTCTTGTAGAAAATTCTTGGAAAGTAAACCAAAAAAAAAACGTTCGATATGGCACTAGGGAATTCCAAATTGAAGGGGATTAAAAAAACAAATACAATTTTGGTAAACAAAATATTAGGGAAATCGCGGGTAGAAAAAATAGGTGTATAATGTTTCAGTGTAATAACTTCAATATAGCGGTAAAACTATTAATCCAGAAGTATGACGAATGCACAGTAATCCTTAAGAAATGGAGTGATCATGAATGCCAACTAATCTTGACAATATCTACTCAAACCATGAATGAAAGAACACAAACCTGAGAAATATATAAGTTAGAAACACAGCTTAGAGCATCCTAGTATCACTTTGACTGAAATAGATTGGAATGTTCATGGCTGAGTGTTTGCTTTTGATTGTTTTGTGAAATAGATCTATGCATATGCGCGCGTTTTCTCTACGAGACTGGAGTGTTGGCCATCTTAGTGTGTTTAGAGCTGCTGTCACATCGCACACCCCGGTTCCGTCTTGCTGCAGTTTGTGGCAAATCTTGCAACTGATCTCTGATCTAATCGCATAGCATCAATAAGTTAACAAAGACTGCGTCACTCTAGAACTTGTATTTTGATGTCATTTTTTGGTTTGTGCAGTGAGTTGTCGTTAGTAGTTCCCATGATCCCATTGTTAGTTGTTTGTAAATAGTGAGTTAACGATTACGTCTGCCCTCCGGCGACTCCACACGACACCGGGTGCCCAAGTTGGTCATATACATAACGTGTAGGCTCTACAATGTTTTGCAGCATTGAAACCACCGATCTTAGCACCGTGGTTGAGATAGGTTGTCAAAGAAGCGTGTAAATCTTATTTAACTCCCATTCACTCATTCACTCGTTCAAATAAATATAAAATTTACCATATTCATTCACTATAGTTATCGTTTATCTATTAGAAATTGTATTAAATGGGCGAAATATTTTACAACAATTAGTCAAAGGGACTGAACGGGATAGATGGCAGGAACTATTAGTATCACTCGTACAAACCGAATGGTGTCAGATCAATCAATCGTTAGTGAAGTTTCATTCGTCAATGTTCAAATACGCGAGCGAGCATCGTGCCTATCGGGGGTGTGCTCTGAATACTTTCCTGAAGTAATTGTAAAATTCAATCAAACAACCGAAAAAATGAAAAAAAAAATGAAAAATAAATAAATAGATAATAATAATAATAATAATAATAATAATAATAATAATAATAATAATAATAATAATAATAATAATAATAATCATAATAATAATAATAATAATAATAATAATAATAATAATAATCTATAATAATAATAATAATAATAATAATAATAATAATAATAATAATAATAATAATACAGGTTTCACCACTCTAGAAACTTAACTCTTGATGTCTTGGTTGGGATTAATTTCATTGCATTGTGTAAAGACATCGGACTGCCTGGCGAATGTGAATTGAGGGATTGAGCTGAGAACATGAACAAACATCCTACGGGTGCAGTTAAGATAACTATTGACTTAAGTTTGATTTGTCTAAGTCTCAATACGACAATGATCCAAATGTAATCATCCTATGTCACATTTTCTAACACTTTCCATAAAACTCAATCTCATCTTATTGAAAAAGGAGGTAGATATGTATAACTTACAAGTTGTGTCCCCAATAGTTTTAATGTATCCTTCCTTGGTTGTTGGGATCTGACAAGTGTTGAGGCAGGCATAAATCAGACGTCAGGGAATTTCCAATCTTAAAAAGGTCGGATTTGGACTCGAAATAAAAATCAAATTAGTAAAATTTTACCTGTAAGTTCCGCATTTGAATTTTTTTCACCCACGTAAATACGAAAAAAATAGCAAGATATTGTACATTTTTGTTTATTTATTAAGTAACTGGTAAAATGGATATGTGATCTGACCATTCGGGTCTGCCTCCATTGCAGTAAGATCCTATTTTCATGTCCAGTTTACATAAAACCAATATTTATTTCTAAGAAAATTAGAGTAAGTTTCTGTCCTTATTTTTCAATGCAATTCTTTTCTTATTCTCAAAAAATAAGACAAGGAAACGTTCCTATAGTTAGAGCTCATTCTATGGTATAAAAATATATTTATACTGGAGTTAATGGTGGCAGACAAGTGGGTAGACTTATACAGAATATCTGCCAGTCTGTAAAATTGGCCTTTGACCCTCAATATTGGATCGATAGATCGAGTTATCACGACTACAATTGAAGGCACGTAACAGATACAGAAGATAAGAGAGATGACCGTTGTCATTCGAGCTAGCCTCCGTTCTTTGTTGCCTCCAGATTTAGCCTCTTTCTGACGTTGAGTTGAAATATGTGCGTTAACTTTATCCGGGTTTTGAAGATCAATTATACGTTTTGAATCAGACGCATCAACTTTAGAATCGGTATTAACTGGTCTGCTTGCTTTCTCTCTCCATTTTTTCGATGTGTTTACGTACGTGATAGTGACAATTGTGGACATCGCAACAGTGATTAGAGACATAAAGCTGATGGCAAAATAATTGGTGTACAAAACAATATTTTGCCAAAATTCTCGATCAGGACTAAACACTTAAGTTAATTTGGTTGCATTAATTTCATTTTGGTTCACAAATATAAGCCTTTCCGTCATATATACGGGGATATGACTCACAAATCCATAGGTAAATATAACGAGAGGTATCTCAGGGAACGCCGTGGAGTAAACAGTCTTTGGACGTGAAATGGAATCACAACACACATACAACGTTCAAACGCCACATAGGCTGTTATCATTCTATTTATCGTTATGAACATTGCAAGCTGCCACCCAACGGAAAGATATATAATGCCGAAAAGATCCAAGGGAAGGTTTGGGATGTCGGCTACGATCGCAGCAAACCCGATGCTCTGGAGGGTGATGGTGAAGGCCACACAAAGGTCAGCAATGGCCAGGAAGAGCAAGTTGACTGTGCTGCCAGATGAGAATAAGCCTTGCTTAAGGAACACGATGATGTTGATGACATTGGTAGACGTTCCGAACAGCCCAAAGATAAAACTGAGAACGACTTGGAAAATGATCTGAAGGAT
The DNA here is from genome assembly GCF_034508935.2 of Berghia stephanieae. Lineage (NCBI taxonomy): Eukaryota > Metazoa > Mollusca > Gastropoda > Nudibranchia > Aeolidiidae > Berghia > Berghia stephanieae. The sequence continues at coordinate 63,215,389 of NC_088364.1, forward strand.
AAAGTGAGTATTTTCATCCAGAAACCCCTCGTGTTATCGGGATTGTCATCAATGGGCAAATCCGGATAGAAGGGTGTGGAGATTGTGACTGTGTCATTCAGGGAAACTGGGAACTCAAAGCTTCTAACATTCTAAAGATATTAATGATAAGCAGTTCAGGCGATCGGATTCTCACAGGTCTGGCAAGCAAAACAATATCTACTTAGGATTTTATCAAAACATAGACTTAATTATGTGTTTTGTCGACTTCTTTAAATCTGTCAAAGAGAGTGAGATATGAAATGTGTATATCAGTCGCTGTGGGCGATACTGAGATAAAGATCTGAAGTGTCTATAATGAAAGGTGCCAGGTGAAAATAAATAATTTGTCCGTGGGCTTGAGGGTGTGCCACAAATCCAGCGTATTGATTGGTCAAAAATCTACTGGTTAATTGTGTAGTGTCATTCCAATTAGAGAAACTATATTTTTTTTAACAAAGATTGTAGACCACATGACACGGAAACCTGTTTAGTGTTTTTTCCATGTCAAAATATTTCATATTGTTAACAAAGTTTTTAAAAAAGGGTAATCAGTATTGGCTATTCTGTAGTTTGAACATTTATGAGGGTCTTAAAAGTGTTTGAGTGAATATTGAACAGGAGCAATAACAACCACTTTGACCATCATCTAGGCAAAAACTTATAAACCAGGGATTTAATTAAACCTCGCGAGGTTCCAAGTTTGAGAGATTTTGTCGGCATGATGGTCGTTTAAATCGATCAATATTTGAAGGACGAGTTTTCTGGTCAAATATTTTATTGCGTGTCATTCCAGAATGAGACCCTTATCGTGTAAGCACTCTTAATAAACGCGGAAATCTCAGGTTTGAGAGTTTTTGACAAATCTCAAAATGAGGGTCATTTCAATCGATCTACTTTTTGAAGGACGAATTTGCTGGCCAACATTTTATAATTTATCTATCTATAGATACTATTCGCAAAAAATCTCTTTAGATAGTATGAAAATGACGTCACTCAGGTCTTTTTTAATGGTTTTTGCCATCCGCGTTTATGTCAAATTACAAGGAAAACAACCCCCCCCCCCCCCACCAAAGTTTCAAAGTTTTATTTGGAAAAGTCTGAATACTACATTTTCCGAACTGCAAAGATCTGAACAAGTCAGTGTGTATGAAAGGTGTCAGACAAAACAAGAAAGAAAACATAAGGGGGAAAAAAACAATCTCAAAAATTAGTCTTCCTCGACTGGGAATCGAACCTCAGACCTTCTGATTACTGAGATTCGATCCCCAGTCAAGGTAGACTGATATATTGGGATGGGTTTTTTTTTCTTGTATTTTTCTTTCTTGCTTTGTCTGGCACTGTTTCATACACAGTTTTTTTCCAAATGTTTATCTTACACCAGTGTCTGCTCCCTCTCCTTTCTGTGTTGAAGCTGATATTGATGATTATATAGAGTTCAAAGATGACGTCATTCATGTATTTGTTCTTGTTTTTTGCCATCCGCATTTATGAGTAATGCTCACTAAAATGTATCAACCAGATTATAAACGATCATGGTTACACATAGTTTTGTGTGTTAGTCCGTTATACTTCCGGATGGCAATGTTGTGAACTCCTGAGCCAAGTGCATACTATCTATAGATAGTATGCGCTTGGCTAAGAATCTCACAACATTGCTATCCGGAAGTATGTCGGAGCAACACATAAAACTATGTGTAACATTGAACGTTTATAGTCAGGTTAATACAGTTTAATGAGAATTACTCATAAACATGGATGGCAAGAAACAATAACAAAGACCTGAGTGGCGTCATCTTCGATATATCTATAGATAGAACGAAGATGACGTCACTCAAGCCTTTAATTTTGTATTTTGCCATCCGCGTTTGTGAGTGATTATCACTAAACTGTATTAACCAGACTATAAAATGTCCTGGTTACACATAGGTTTGTGTGTTGGTCCGTTATACTTCCGGATGGCAATGTTGTGAACTTCTTAGCCAATTCCATACTATCTACAGATAAAATGAAGTGGGCATTACTCGGGTCTTTGTTAATGTTTTTTGTCATCCACGTTTATGAGTAATTCTCACTAAATTGCATTAACCAGACAATAAACGTTCAAAGTTACACAGAGTTTTGTGTATTGGTCCGTTATACTTCCGGAATTGCAATGTTTTTTACGAAACCCGACGAAACCCGCCGAAACCTGCCGAAACCCGCCGAAACCCGACGAAAGCCGACACAGTTATGGGAAG
>NC_088364.1:63222646-63232646 GCF_034508935.2 Berghia stephanieae
TGGCCTTGAGGAAGTCACCTCGTCCTAGCTCAATTTACGGCGGTGCACTGCGGCTGACGCCCGGGTTATTCCAGTCTTCCCTTGGAATAGACCCTAGAGAAAAATATGGGATGAATGAAGGGAATTTAATTTTGTTTTATTTTAATTCTTTCTTACCGTCTCTGAAATGACATCAATGAGTCGCAAGCGTCTTGAAACGATTAAAAACATTTTTAAAAATAAAAACAACCAAAATAAATCAGAACAAAGTGCATTGTCTGTAAATAGTTGATGGCAGACGTTGTAAACACGATTTCAATTCCGTCGATACCTTTAATTATCTTTAAATACAAAATAGGAAGGAAGTCAAATAAAGATAAGAGTAACTTTATAATTCATTTACAGAAAAGTCAGTGGAGCAGGCACTGATGGTGATAATAACAGAAAATGAAAAGTTCCAGAAGTTGATAGAGAATAACAATTTCGCAGCGATGGGGCTCGAATCCATGACCTTACTGGTACGACAACTCCGCCTGGCCGGGGAGAGGGACGCTAGGCAGTCGACACTCACCATGGGGGGTTTGTTTATTGTTGTTGTGTTGTTTTTGTAAATTTAATTTTGTTTTTGAGTTTCTGTTTTTAGTTTAGTTTTGTTTGTTTTTGTTTTGCTTTGTTTTGTTTCGTGCTTTCTTCTTGGATATTTTATAACCATTTTTTATTTTTGTGCTACAGCCTACGTTCTTTCGCTAGACAATCAATTAATTACTGTGTAAAAAAGTTGATAAGTTCCCCGTGCGTGTGTATTACTGACTGTTTATGTAATTGAACTGTCAATCTTAACGTCGAACATACACGCCGACAAGACGATTAAATAACACGACTAGACCAGACGTGTTTTTAAAGAAAATAAGATTCCCCCCCCCCCCCCCCCCCCCCCAAAATAATAATAATAAAGAACTTGAGCTTATAGGGGCAGCGTGGCTCAGCGGTACGGTCTTTGCTTCGTACTCAAAAGGTACAGAGTTCGAAAACCCCCGCTGCACTGTGTGGCCTTGAGCAAGTCACCTCGCCCTAGCTCAATTGCGGGCGCTGCACTGCGACTCACGCCTGGGCTATTCCAGTCTTCCTTTGGAATAGACCCTAGAAAAAAATTTCCCGTATTCGCTAAATAAATGGATTTTTTTGTTCAATTTGTATAGCGCAATAATATACACTAAACGTGTTCAAAGAGTCCCTCGCCAACAGCAACAGGTAGCATTTAGGACGAGACAGGACACTTGCTAGGTGACATTTCAATATTATTTTTATTCCGACAGAAACAACGCTGTTAACGGCCAGATACTTATTTTACACCTGAGTATGGTGAGAGAATGCGAGTAAAGAGCCTTTTCCAAATATTCAACTATGCGCCGCTCGGTACTCGAACCCAGGACCTTCCGATCCTAAATCGAGTGTCATAGCACAACACCACATAGCCGCACAACAATTCGGACAGAAAGAATGATGAATGAAAATGCTTGTTACACCTCGTGTGTCATTTTCAAATACCATTTCATATAACGTGTTTAAGACACAAAACTTTAGCCTTAAAATTATCTATATAGAGAGCAATATCCAATAAACATGCCCAAAACGCTTTACAAGAGGTCCAAAGCCAACAACAACACTTAACACGTTGAACAAGACATGATGGTTGAACGGATGGTTGGATGTACGCATGTAGTATCATTTCTCTATTTATGAGGCTATGTGGTCTAGTGGTATGACATTCCCTTTCGGGTCGGAAGGTCCTCGGTTCAAGCCTCGCTCGGCGCATAGTTAAGTCCTTTGAAAAGGCACTTTATTCTCCCACCATACTCAGGTGTAAAATGACCACCAGGCCGTTAAGAGCGCTTTTTATGTAGTATCCTTTATACACCTATTGTAACTTGTAGTGCACTCAGAGACCTTTGCCCATTGAGCGATTTATGTGCGTATACAAGTTTATTTATTTAAATAGCAACACATCACCGTTTCAAAATCCGATTAGAGTTATCGCCCATTTCTCTTGTCGTGGCTGAAATCGCACCTGGTGTTAATTGCAAGAATGATACATGTCAAAAAAAAGTGTTTCATTCCTCTCTTTGTGGTAAATAACATTGTGAAATTGAATGTAAGCTTCAATTTGATAAACAAATATATAATGTGGACGTTTCGGGTTTCCCCTTTATCAACAAAACAGGATGAATGAAAGAAACACGACAGAGAATGAGATAATAATAATATGTGATAATGGCGTAGTTGAGGTGAATAAACAAAAATCTTCCCATCAATGTTTTTGTTTATTCGCCTTAACAACACCTCATCTCATTTCCGGTCAACATGGCCGACACCTGTTGGCACTGGGCTTCGGCTGTCTTAAGCTTCCCTTTTTTCGAGTACATATGTGACCCTTGGCCTCCAAACGGTATTAAGGAGATGTTGAAAATTGAATTCATAGACAGAAATATCAGATTTGTGTTGAGTTTGTATGTTTTATTGTGGAGAATTGATACCATATTTTAGGGTGATAATGCCAACAGTTTATATTTTTGACCAGTTTAACATTAAATTCGGCTTTTAAGCATCTGGTTCGTTCCGACATAATACCGTTTTGAGACGATGGGTCACATATGTTAAGGAGAGACAGATATAATATTATATTCCAGCTAATAAGGCAATGGCGTTATTCATTATAACAAACGGGCATAACAAACACAAAGGCAGACAGACCTATAACAAACATATACGCTACGATAAATCAGTCCAGGGTTCGAGCCTCGCGCTCGGCGCATAGTTGAGTACTTGGAGAAGGCTCTTTACTTACATTCTCTCATCTTACTCAGGTGTAAAATGAGTACCTGGCCGTTAACAGCGTTGTCTGTGTCCGAAAAATTGTAATATCGCCTAACAGGCGTCATGTCCCGTCCTACATGTTAAATGTTGCTGTTGACCAGGGACCCCTTGTAAAACGCTTTGAGCACATTTAGTGGATATTGCGCTACATAAAGCTCAATTAAAGACCTCAAGCGCCTCGATGACACACAAGAACTGCTGAGCTGCGGAAAAGATTTAGAACATGTTAAATCCATCGCAGCAGAATGCCGTCATCAGTGGAAAAAAAACTCAAGCAACAAATCGCAGAAGCTACCAAAGCCGCCGTCCCAGTTCGGAAAAGTGAGTGGAGCAGGCACTTCTGTTGATAACAACAAGAGATCAAGTGAGTAGGAAAGTGCCAGAAGACAATAGAGAATAATTTTTTTTTCGCGGCGGTGATGGGTCAACCCGAGACTTTACTCATACGACAACTCCGCCTGGCCGGTGAGAGCGTGACTCTACCGTATGAGCTATCCACCTCATCTCATTTCCGGTCAACATGGCTGACACCTGTTGGCACTGAGCTTCGGCTGTCTTAAGCTTCCCTTTTTTCGAGTACATATCTTAAGGAGAGACAGATATTATTATAATATTCCAGCTAATAAGGCAATGGCGTGGATAGCTCATACGGTAGAGACAGGTGGAGTTGTCGTACTATTAAGGTCGCGGGTTCAAACCCCCATCACCGCCGCGAAAAAAAAATATTCTCTATTGTCTTCTGGCATTTTGCTACTCACTTCATCTCTTGTCGTCCCATTCGAAAATTAGGAGGCGATCGGCAATAAGTCAAGTAAGTCATTATCTCATTCGTCTGTCGTGTTACTTTTATCCATCCTGTTTTGTTGATAAAGGGGAACCCCGAAACGTTCACATTATCTGTTTTCGATTATTAAATTGAGACTTACAGTCAATTTCACATTGTTATTTATTTCTTTGAGTTTCGAGCAGCAACATTTACATTTCTCTCTTTGTGCTACTTCATTGGTTTACTATATTTGTTCTATTAAAAGATTTTTTTTATTTAAAAAATGAGCTTTTATATAGCGCAATATCCACTAACCGTGCTCAAAGAGTCCCTGACCAACAGCAACACTTAACATGTAGAACAAGACGTGACACCTGGTAGGCGATATTACAATTTTTTTTTTTTTTTGAAAGAGACAAAGCTGTCAACGGCCAAGTACTCATTTTACACCTGAGTGCCGTGAGAGAATGTGAGTGAATAGCCTGTTCCAATGACTCAACCATACGCGGGGCGAGGCTCAAACTCAGGACTTCCTGATCCGAAAGCGAGTGTCATACCTTATATCTATTATGTTTTGTTTGTTTTTTTTCTCCTATGCAGCAAGCTTTTCGCTTTACTTCCATTAATCTTTACTATTTGATTGACTGTGGGCTGCAAGCGAAGGGAGATAATCAATCAGTTTCGCTAATGGATGATCTCCCTTGAAATCTTAACACAGTTTCTGACTCTGTCATTTACCTCATTGACTTTGAAATAGATTTATAGCAAAACAATTCGCGTCAAAGCTATATAAACATAATGTATTGTCCATTTAGTTGAGGCTATCGTGATATAGACGACGACGACGAAGGAGGAGAAGAAGAAGAAGAAGAAGAAGAAGATGATGATGATGATGATGATGATGATGATGATGATGATGATGATGATGATGATGATGATGATGATGATGATGATGATGAAGAGGAGAAAGAAGAAGAAGAAGAAGAAAAAGAAGAAGAAGAAGAAGAAGAAGAAGAAGAAGAAGAAGAAGAAGAAGAAGAAGAAGAAGAAGAAGAAGAAGAAGAAGAAGAAGAAGAAAGAGGAGGAGGAGGAAGAAGAAGAAGATGAATATGATGATGTTGATGATGATGATGATGATGATGATGATGATGATGATGATGATGATGATGATGATGATGATGAGATGATGATGATGATGATGATGATGATGACGAAGAGGAGGAGGATGAAGAGGAGGAGGATGAAGAAGAAGAAAAAGAAGAAAAAGAAGAAGATTTTGGTGATGATGATGATGATGATGATGATGATGATGATGATGATGATTATGATGATGATGATGAAGAGGAGAAGGAAGAAGTAGAAGAAGAAGAAAAAGAAGAAGAAGAAGAAGAAGAAGAAGAAGAAGAAGAAGAAGAAGAAGAAGAAGAAGAAGAAGAAGAAGAAGAAGAAAAGAAGAAGAAGAAGAAAGAGGAGGAGGAGGCAGAAGAAGAAGATGAATATGATGATGTTGATGATGATGATGATGATGATGATGATGATGATGATGATGATGATGATGATGATGATGATGACGAAGAGAAGGAGGAGGAAGAATGATGATGATGATGATGATGATGATGATGATGATGATGATGATGATGATGATGATGATGAAGAGGAGGAGGACGAGGAAGAAGAAGAAGAAGAAGAAGAAGAAGAAGAAGAAGAAGAAGAAGAAGAAGAAGAAGAAGACGACTATTACTACTTCTTCTACTACTACCAACATCAACCACAACAAGCACAACAACCACAACCACAACAACAACAACCACAACAACAATAGCATCAGGCACATACAATTCTGAATGTTAAGTAGACGACAGAGTGTTACGATGGATGGCCATCAAACAGACCCCCTGCCTATTTGGACGACCAAAAAAATGAATTTTAATTTTTGAATAAGGAAATAAAACAGCTTGAATGAGGAAAGCATTCAACAACAATAACAACATTGACACAACCCTGTAGATAACCTATGCTGTGCTTCATTATTACTATTACTTTCTCCACCTGACCTCTGGAATAAAATGTTATCAAAATTAATTTTGGCCAGAAAACTATGCCTTCAAATATCGATCGATTTAAAATATGACAAAAACTCTCAAACCTGGGACTTCGCGACGACTTTAAGAAGATCCAAGATTAAGAGTTTTTGACGAGACGTGTGTGTCATTTTATTCGATCGATATTTGAAGGATGAATTTACGAGCCAAATTTATAAATACATGTTTTTATTTTTAGAATAAAACTACATTTAATATATGGCTTTATTATTCGTCTAATATTCAACTATACATATTCATCGCTACAGACTGATAAAACAGCCTTTTTTAAAATTTTGGCAAAAAAACATTTGTCTTAACATTGTCTTGATATAATAATCAATTCTTCTGACTCTTTAAATTGGCATAAATTACTTAAGCTCAATAACTACTAATAAGAAATCTAAAAATTCTACTTTAAAGACATCTCGACTTAAAAATTGTTTGTTACATTCTAACCGTGAAATAAAAGAGATTTGTGGCCAAAAATTAAAAAGGAAATTTGTCAGTATGTACGTATTTGGCATAAGACCCCCGACAGGAACATCATTAAAAATTTATGTTTTCTGCCATACTGCGGTCATCTGAAAAATCACGTATTTAAAATTTTGGCATGAAAACTCGTCCTTCAAATATTGATCTAATAAATGACCCTCGTCTTGGCAAAAGCTCTCAAACCTGGGACTTTGGAAAGTCTTCCGTAAAGTCCCAGGTTTTAGAGTGTTTGCCAAGATGAGGGTCATTTGAATAGGTCGATACTTGAAGGACGAGTCTTCTGACCATAATATATTTAAATACGAGATTTCTTTTCAGAGCATGTTAGAAAAAAAACGAGCTTTTATATAGCGCAATATCCATTACACATGCTCAAAGCGCTTTACAAAGGGTCCCTGGTCAACAGCAACACTTAACATGTAGGACGAGACATGACGCCTTTTAGGCGATAATACATTTTTTTCCGACATGGACAATGCTGTTAACGGCCAGGTACTCATTTTACACCTGAGTACGGTGAGAGAATGTGAGTAAAGAGCCTTTTCCAAGGACTCAACTCTGCATCGAGTGTGGCTCGAACCCAGGACCTTTCGATCCGAAAGCGAGTATCATACCACTAGACCACTTAACCTGTTTTTGTTGTTGTTTTTTTTTTAAGTCTCTTCATTTTTTTCTTTTTTTCTTTTTTTTTTTTTTTTTTTTTTTTTTTTGCTTGTGGTTAGTTGTGCTCAAGGAAACAAATTAATGATCCCGTTGATTGAACTATTGAATACAACTCACGATTTGTTTTCTTTTGGTGGTTTGGCCTTGTATTTTGACGTCCCGGTAATGGGAGCGATCTATAATCATGTTTTCGTCCAACCGAGTCAACGATCACATGATTTGTTGCTGTTCAACGATTGGACATTTTTCAATAAATGTAAACACGCTTCTTTGTTTATAAAACGTGTATGTTATATATAGCCATGAGTCATGCTGAGCAAATGACCAATTGTGACGTTGGATATTTCTCAAACTGTGAACACTTTTCACTATGTGGGTCATTTTGAGCACACATTGCAATGCGGCCAATGACCTCGAGCACATGGAAAGTTAATATAGATAGAATGAAGTTGACTTCACTCAGGTCTTTGTAACTGCTTTTTTTTTTTACATCCTTGTAAATGAGTAATTCTCACTAAACTGTGTTAACCAGACTTTAAACGTTCATGGTTACACACAGTTTTGTGTGTTGATCTGTTATACTTCCGGTTGGCAATTTTGTGCGTTTCTTGGCCAAGCGTACACTTTCAAAAGATCATCTCCATTTTGGGGTCAATAAAATTGAATAGACTGATGTCACGTCCGCCCAGCAACCAGCAGCTTGGTTCAAAACAAAGAAAATCGATATTTTTTATTCTTTAGGCTGGCTAGAACTTTTTCACATGTCATGTGATCAGAATGTTTAAAAGTCAAAACATGATCAGATTTATAGTGCTTTTCTCCTCTGGATTCACTTTTATGCTTGGTGGAGAAGTATTTTATAAGGGCGTCCGCCATTGTTCCGATAGTTTAGAACCAGTTACTATGCCTCATTACGAGGGAAGTGGCGTCACGGCTGTTGAAGCCTATTTCAGGCTACTATTTTACCAACACATATAGCCTTTAACGTTGAAAATCGGTGGTCGCTCTAATAGACCTTTAACGTTAAAAGTTACATGGGTTGGTTCGATTCATCTGGCCGATAGAACAGGGGATTATTTTACATGTACTCATGTCTTCAATTATTGGTTTTAGACCACCAATTGTGTGATTAGCTCTCAATTATTTTTTTATTAATCAAACTATTAACGTTTAAGGTTACACATATTATAGTTTGTTTCAAGTCACATGCGTCATATGGAACAATAGGATCCAATATCCTGATCTCACGTCCAGCCAGCAACCAGCAGCTTGGTTCTAAACAAACAAAATCGGTACTATTTATTCTTCATGCTGGCTAGAACTTTTTCACGTGTCATGTGATCAGAATGTATAAAAGTCAAAACATGATCAGATTTATAATGATTTTCTCCTGTGGATACACCTTTATGCTCGTGAAAACTTAGTTCTTTGTTAGTATACATCAGTCACACGATAAAAAAAATATTGAAGCACTTTGTTTGCCGATAGATAGTATGCAGATGACGTCACTCAGGCCTTTGTTATTGTTTTTGCCATCCGCGTTTGTGAGTTGTTCTCACTAAACTGTATTAACCAGACTATAAAAGTTCATGGTTACACAGAGTTTGTGTGTTGGTCCGTTATACTTCCGGATGGCAATGTTGGTCCGTTATACTTCCGGATGGCAATGTTGTGAACTCCTTGGCCAAGCGCATTCTATCTACCAAGGAGTTCACAACATTGCCATCCGGAAGTATAACGGACCAACACACAAACTCTGTGTAACCATGAACTTTTATAGTCTGGTTAATACAGTTTAGTGAGAACAACTCACAAACGCGGATGGCAAAAACCATAACAAAGGCCTGAGTGACGTCATCTGCATACTATCTATACAAACAGATCGTGCCACCTTTGTTTTTGGTGTGTCTATTTTGGCGATGAGATATTTTGTAATACGTTTTCTCCTTAAACATTTTTTGGTACAAAGCAAAACATCCAGTAATTATGAAACATTCACTGTCTCGATACACAAAGTCGTGACAACTACCTACAGATAGTATGAAGGTGACGTCACTCGGGTCTTTGTTATTGATTTTTACCATCCATGGTTATAATAATTTTCACTTAACTGTATTAAGCAGACTATAAACGTTCAACGTTACACATACTTTTATGTGTTGATCCGTTATACTTCCGGATGCCAATGTTGTGAGCTTTCTAGCCAAGCGCATACTATCTAATGTGGTGTGTCTGTTGTGACGGTGAGTGATTTTGTAATAGGGCAAGGAAGTTGTGGTGTCACGCTTTCTAAGAAGAATAAGAAGAAGAATACTTTATTGCATCCCAAAAAGGAAATTTTTGTACAGACGTATTATAATTTACACAAGATAAAAAGATAATGGAAATATGATGTATATATAGTCAAGAGCGGCTCCACAACCAGAGCCGCGCTTTATAGATAGTATGCAGATGACGTCACTCAGGCCTTTGTTATTGTTTTGCCATCCGCGTTTGTGAGTTGTTCTCACTAAACTGTATTAACCAGACTATAAAAGTTCATGGTTACACAGAGTTTGTGTGTGTTGTGAACTCCTTGGCCAAGCGCATTCTATCAATATGAATAATTTCACCACTGTAAAATAGTTAAAACTGTCAATATAATCCGATAACTGAAAAGATTGCAAAACGAATAAATTAATAAATTAATATTTACATTATTTGGAAGTAAAAATCGAAATATGAGTAATTCTCACTTAACGGTAAAGTAGAAAACGGTAAGGGCTGCCTGAAGCCGGTGATCGTAAAATACTAACGAAAGAGTGAAAATGGAAAGGCTTCGTATGGGAACAAAACAGACAATGGGCGTTTCGGGTACAAACCCTTCGTCAGCACAACAATACACAAATAAACGTGGAAAACAAATAAAATATAATGAAAAATAACTTGTGTCGTCTGTACTCAATGGTGGTTGCAGTATGAATGAAATGTTATTAATTCAGAAAAGTGAGTGGAGCAGGCACTTATGTTGGTAACAACAAGATATGAAGTGAGTAGAAAAGTGCCAGAAGACAATAGAGAATAAAAAATTTTTTTCACGGCGGTGGTGGGGTTTGAACCTGCGACCTTATTGGTACGACAACTCCGCCTGGCAGGTGAGAGC
>NC_088364.1:63235146-63247646 GCF_034508935.2 Berghia stephanieae
TGAGTTTCCCTACGTCGACGGGCGGAAGTGTCCGAAATGCAAAAACTGAGCACACACACACGCACACACTGTACATCGCAGTGGTCTGGCAGATTGAAGTGTCTGGCCACTGCTGTGTCTGCACAGTTCGATATGTCACGCAAGTGCTGCACGAATCTGTCACCCAGCCTCTTTCCGGTCTCACCAACGTAAGCAATCCCACACAGGGAGCACGTAATCGCATAGACTAGATTACGGTCAGTGCAAGTAAACGGCCGCCTGATGTCCCAAATCTTGTCTGGAAAGCTGACTCTGTCATACTCCCACAGGTGCCAACAAGTCTTGCATCGGGGTCGCATACACGATCTGGCTTTAGGTCCATCCCTAGGTATGGGTTCCAGGCGGCTTCTGACAAGGAGATCCCTCAGGTTGCGATCCCGTCGATATGCTACCAACGGGGGTTCTGAGAAAACTCTTCGCCCGCCTGGAGGATCCCATAGTTCTGCAATAGGATGTTCCTCACTTGATCGGCATGGGGGTGATGCGTGAGGACTAAAATGGGACGCTGTGTCTCCTGCTTCCTGGCATTGCGAGGCCTCATTGCTGCTTCTCTCGACACGAGGCTGGCTTTCCGGACAGCCTTAAGCAAAACCCTTTCGGGATATTCCCGTGCCCTAAAAAAATCGAGCATGCGATCACGTTGAAGCGCAAATTCATCATCTTCCAGACAGAGTCTCCGTAAGCGGAGTATCTGACTGAATGGGATGGAGTCTTTGCACTTCACCGGATGGGATGACAGATAGAGCAGGTAGCTGTGACTGTCCGTTTCCTTGTAGTGTACAGTGGTCCGTACTCCCGTGCTGGTCAATACAGCCTTGATGTCCAAAAAGTTCACCTCAGAGGTTGAAATCTCATAAGTGTACTCTATGGACGGGTGGAAGGAGTCCATCGCTAGGATGAACCCTTTCAACTGGCTGTGGGTCAATGACGTAATGCCGAAACAGTCGTCAATGTACCTTTTGAACAGCTCGGGGGCAGGTCCACTGTACTGATGGAAGAAGGTTTCCTCAAGGTAGCCCATGAAGAGGTTAGCATATGAGGGACCCATCTTGGTGCCCATCGCAACACCTGAGATCTGATGGAAAAATACATCATTGAACTCAAAAGTGTTGAGTGTGAGCACAAGTTCGGTGAGCCTCACAATGCTGTTGCTGGAAATCCCTGGTAATGGATGGCGGTCGACGAAATGCCTGATGGCACGCAGTCCGTCAGGATGCGGTATGGATGTGTACAGTGCCTTCACATCCATGGTGAAAATTAGCCGTGGACGTTCATCCTGGAATCGAATTTCGTCAATGACACCAAGAGCATGGTTAGTGTCCTTGATATACGATGGCAGGGTGGAACTATACGTTGAAATACCGCATCGAGGAACTGCGATACCTTCTCAGTGGGGCACGAGATAGCCGACACAATCGGCCTTCCAGGTGGAGTGTCAGACAATACCCGGATCTTGTGTATCTTAGGGAGCATGTAAAAACATGGATTACCTAGGTCGCTGGGTCGTGTTTAAGGACCTCTGCTCTACTAGGTAATTCTCCCTGCGATATCAAAGACTGGATTGTCTGGTGGACTCTGGTGTTGTTAGCAAGTGTTGGGTCCGAAGTCACTTTCTCAAAAAATATCTGGTCACTCAATTGCCTGTGGCCCTCAGCTCTATAGAGCTCAGCGTCCCAAACAACTACGGCCCCTCCTTTATCAGCCGCTTTGATCACTATATCAAGACGTGATCTAAGTGATCGTACGGCAGCCCATACAAGACGGGTGAGGTTAGACCTCTTGATAGGTGTGGGTCGTAGTGCCTCTATCTGTCTAAGACAAGTCTGGATAAACAGGTCGAGTGTAGGGACTTGCCAGGACTAGGAGTCCAGTTTCTTTTACGTCGTGAGAAAGCGGCAAACGGATCCTCAGGGTCACGGTCATAGTCATGGTCACGTTCATCATCTTTGAAGTGATACTTCAAGCGTAAAATACGCATGAAGCGACGTACATCCGACTCAATGCGGGACTGGTCGGACGTTCTTCGCAGTGGGATGAACTTGAGACCTTTCCTTAAGACCGATTCCTCTGCACTGCTCAACTGGATCGTCGGGGGGACAGAAACCACCACATCTACCTTCCTAGCTCTCTCTCATTGTGTCCAATCATCCACTTTTTCATCCATTAATATACATATAGACCCAGCTATCACTCGGCTGTTTACTCGCCCTCTCTCACCTCCCCTCCACCCTCTCTCTCTCTCTCTCTCTCTCTCTCTCTCCTCTCTCTCTCTCTCTCTTCTCTCTCTCTCTCTCTCTCTCTTCTTTCTTTCTTTCTTTGTCCCCCCCTCCCTCTTTCTCCCTCCCCCCTCTCTCTCTCTCTTTGATTCCCCCTCTCTACCGGTCCGCCTCAAACCAACCCCCCCCCCCCGCCCCCCCCCCCCCCTTTTTTTTTTTTATATAATTTTTTTTTAAATTTTTATTTTAATTTTTTTTTCTTTTATTAATATCTCTCTCTCTCTCTCTCTCTCTCTCTCTCTCTCTCTCTCTCTCTCCTCTCTCTCTCTCTCTCTCTCTCTCTCTCCTTCTCTCCCCTCTTTTCTGACCATCTACCTATCTATCTGCCTATCCATCTATCTATTTATTGGTGTATTCCACTTTACTATCGCATCGTTCCTTCGCGAAGATTCGACCTTCGCTCATCCAACAAACCCCCCCCCCCGCCCCACCTCCGCCATGACCCTTTCACCTCGCCCCCTCCAACCCCCCCCCCCCCCCCTACTGTTCCACTACAGCGTTCTACTACTACTACTACAACTACTACTACTACTACTACTACTACTACTACTACTACTACTACTACTACTACTACTACTACTACTACAACTACTACTACTACTACTACTACTACTACTACTACTACTACTAGATATGAAGTGAGTAGAAAAGTGCCAGAAGACAATAGAGAATAAAAAATTTTTTCGCGCGGTGGTGGGGTTTGAACCTGCGACCTTATTGGTACGACAACTCCGCCTGGCAGGCGAGAGCGCGGCTCTACCGTGTGAGCTATCCACGAACACAAAAATATTCGTTTCAAACTCAAAGTCATTTCTAGATCCCTCTCTCACCCACTTCTTGAGATCGCCGATTCGTTCACCACCATCGCGAAATAATTTAAAATAAAAAAATTTTTTATTCTCTATTGTCTTCTGGCACTTTTCTACTCACTTCATATCTTGTTGTTACCAACATAAGTGCCTGCTCCACTCACTTTTCTGAATTAAAAATTCACCCCATACACCGGAGCATACTCAATGTCTCAATCGTTTCTATGTTATATGTTTGTGATGAGAATATTGGCTATTAAGCTTAACTGCTGGTCAAAATTATTTCGCGATGGTGGTGAACGAATCGGCGATCTCAAGAAGTGGGTGAGAGAGGGATCTAGAAATGACTTTGAGTTTGAAACGAATATTTTTGTGTTCGTGGATAGCTCACACGGTAGAGCCGCGCTCTCGCCTGCCAGGCGGAGTTGTCGTACCAATAAGGTCGCAGGTTCAAACCCCACCACCGCCGCGAAAAAATTTTTTATTCTCTATTGTCTTCTGGCACTTTTCTACTCACGTCATATCTTGTTGTTACCAACATAAGTGCCTGCTCCACTCACTTTTCTGAATTAAAAATTCACCCCATACACCGGAGCATACTCAATGTCTCAATCGTTTCTATGTTATATGTTTGTGATGAGAATATTGGCTATTAAGCTTAACTGCTGGTCAAAATTATTTCGCGATGGTGGTGAACGAATCGGCGATCTCAAGAAGTGGGTGAGAGAGGGATCTAGAAATGACTTTGAGTTTGAAACGAATATTTTTGTGTTCGTGGATAGCTCACACGGTAGAGCCGCGCTCTCGCCTGCCAGGCGGAGTTGTCGTACCAATAAGGTCGCAGGTTCAAACCCCACCACCGCCGCGAAAAAAAAAAAAAATTTTTATTCTCTATTGTCTTCTGGCACTTTTCTACTCACTTCATATCTTGTTGTTACCAACATAAGTGCCTGCTCCACTCACTTTTCTGAATTAAAAATTCACCCCATACACCGGAGCATACTCAATGTCTCAATCGTTTCTATGTTATATGTTTGTGATGAGAATATTGGCTATTAAGCTTAACTGCTGGTCAAAATTATTTCGCGATGGTGGTGAACGAATCGGCGATCTCAAGAAGTGGGTGAGAGAGGGATCTAGAAATGACTTTGAGTTTGAAACGAATATTTTTGTGTTCGTGGATAGCTCACACGGTAGAGCCGCGCTCTCACTTACTACTACTACTACTACTACTACTACTACTACTACTACTACTACTACTACTACTACTACTACTACTACTACTACCAATATGTCTTTTATCTTCCATTATAGTCTGGAAAGTTCTGTTCCCTGACGCTGACCTCTGCTTATCAATTAGATCACCCCCCTGGGGCACCCTATCCTCTACCCACGCCACGCTAACATTTCATTCATACTGCAACCACCATTGAGTACAGACGACACAAGTTATTTTTCATTATATTTTATTTGTTTTCCACGTTTATTTGTGTATTGTTGTGCTGACGAAGGGTTTGTACCCGAAAAGTTCATTGTCTGTTTTCTTCCCATACGAAGCCTTTCCATTTTCACTCTTTCGTTAGTATCTCACTTAACGGTAATAACCAGACAATAAACATTCAATGTTACACATAATGTTGTGTTTTGGTCCGCTATACTCCTCCGGTTCCAAATTCTTGGAAGTGTGTCCTTTGGAGAACTAATGTCGAATAGTTTACAAATGGACTCATAAGACGGCATAACTATTTTAGTGGCAGGGTGTGTAGGGTAGATTTTTAAGATTACGGATTACGTAAATACTTAAATACGTAAAATCGAAATATGAGTAATTCTAACTTAACTGTAATAACCAGACTATAAACATTCAATGTTACACATAATGTTGTGTCTTGGTCCGCTATACTCCCCCGGTCCAAATTCTTGGAAGTGTGTCCTTTGAGGAACTAATGTCGAATAGTTTACATATGGACTCATAAGACGGCATAACTATTTTAGTGGCAGGGTGTGTAGGGTAGATTTTTAAGATTACGGATTACGTAAATACGTAAATACGTAAAATCGAAATATGAGTAATTCTAACTTAACTGTAATAACCAGACTATAAACATTCAATGTTACACATAATGTTGTGTCTTGGTCCGCTATACTCCCCCGGTCCAAATTCTTGGAAGTGTGTCCTTTGGAGAACTAATGTCGAATAGTTTACATATTGACTCATAAGACGGCATAACTATTTTAGTAGCAGGGTGTATAGGGTAGATTTTTAAGATTACGGATTACGTAAATACGTAAATACGTAAAATCGAAATATGAGTAATTCTAACTTAACTGTAATAACCAGACTATAAACATTCAATGTTACACATAATGTTGTGTCTTGGTCCGCATATACTCCCCCGGTCCAAATTCTTGGAAGTGTGTCCTTTGGAGAACTAATGTCGAATAGTTTACATATTGACTCATAAGACGGCATAACTATTTTAGTAGCAGGGTGTATAGGGTAGATTTTTAAGATTACGGATTACGTAAAAGAGCGAGGATGGATGATCTTTATTGACGACTAGCATTTATTTAGGCTAGAAAATAAAATGTCATCTCTCTGAATTCGGACAATCAGTTGGACATTGTATGCATCGATTCCTCCGGGGAACTAGTTTCACACTTCCTTGGAGACTGGAACCAGTAGTTTGACGTCACACGACTAGTGTTCCCTATTTCTCACGCTTGTCTCTGGTATTTGTGTTTTTGTTTTGTTTTGTTGTTTTTGTTTCGTTTGATTTTTGTTATTTATTTTGTTGTCATTTTTTTTTTGGGGGGGGGGGGGGGGGGGGGGGGGGGTTGCTGTTTTGTTTTTTGGGTTTGCTTTTTTTTTTCTTCCACAAAACAAGCTTCTAGTGATATTGAACCAAGGAGCCGGAATTTATCCCGGTTTCTTTAGCGTAAAACGGCCATAGCAATTGCTTGCTACCCTTTGGATAGGGGTCCGGATAGCTCAGTTGGTAGAGCAATCGCTTCACAAACAAAGGAAACGAGATGGATCCCGGGTGCTGTTGAAAATTTTTCTGACCCCTCCATCCCCTTCCTGCCCACTCAGCAGTGATTGGATAGCTGGGTATGTTAGATCTGGCGGAAAGTATTTAGCTATGACGAAAACTGAATTTATAACCAGAAATTTGACACTCCTGTCGTCAACTCCATTTTCTTTTGTTTCACTGAGAGGAAAGAATATAAAAAATTCTTATCAAATTAAAATACAAATGTTGTATCTTTGATTATTTTTAGATTGAGCTTTTATATAGCGCAATATCCAATAAACGCGCTCAAAGCCCTTTACAAAGGGTTTTCCCACCAACAGCAAGTCTTAACACGTAGGACGAGACAATGCGCCCTTTTAGGCGATAATACAATTTTTTTTCGGACAGAGACACCGCTGTTAACGGCCAGGTACTCATTTTACACCTGACTACGATGAGAGAATGTGAGTAAAAAGCATTTTCCAAAGACTCAACTATGCGCCCAGCCCAGAGAGGCTCGAACCCAGGACCCCCCCCCCCCCCCCCCCCGATCCGAAAGTGAGTGTTTGGTAATTTAGACGGGCTAATATGGGCACGTCGGTTAAAAAGAAAACCAATAAAATTGAAATACTCACTGTGTGTCTGCCTACAAAATCGTGACAACTTCCTACTAGGTCTGGCTTGTCTGTCTGTTGTAACGGCCATAGATTTTGTAATAACCAATATCTGGTTTAGACCGACATAATAACCTGGTTGAGACGATGGGTTACATTTTGAAACACACACAAAAAAAAATTAACAACTTCCTGTTCTTTTTTACTTACTTACTTAACCGAACCAGCGACCACGTGAGCTCTAGCCCTTCGGTCTTGTGCCATGGCGTAGAAGTTAGCCGTCTTTTGTAGTTGTTCCAGGTGACTATACAGTGTAACTTCCTGTTCTAAGTGTGTCTTGTTGTGATGGCTATAGATAGTATGCGCTTGGATAAGACACTCACAACACTGCCATCCGGAAGTATAACGGACCAACACACAAAACTATGTGTAACCATGAACTTTTATAGTCTGGTTCTTGTTCAGAAAGTTTAGTGAGAAGTATTCATAAACGTGGATGGCAAAAAAGTAGAAACAAAGAGCTGCGTGACGTCAACTTCATTTTATCTATAATATACAATAGGCTTGGACCATAGCCATTTTTATCTTATAGATTGAATGCGCTTGGCTAAGGAGCTCACAACATTGCCATCCGGAAGTATAATGGACCAACACACAAAGCTGTGTGTATCCATGAACGTTTATAGTCAGGTTAATACAGTTCAGTGAGCATTCCTCATAAACGCGGATGGCAAAAAACAATAACAAAGACCTGAGTAACGTCATCCTCGAACTATCTATAGCCTGACACTGAAACCCAGACTGGAAGGACACGTCATCATTATTGAATACAAGGAGAGACAATACTACCAACTACATCTACTCTGAAATGTAAAAAAAAAAAAAGAAAAAAAAAAAACCTTTTTAAAATTTTGGCCACAAAACTCGTCCTTCAAAAATCCATCTATTCAAATAATTATCATCGTGGCAAAAGAAAAAATATCACACCTGGGACTTCAAGAAAGGCTTTAATAAGCCTCAGGTTTGTGAGTTGTTTTTTTTTTTTTTTTACGAAGAGTTATTTTAATCAATTGACATTGAAATAGAAGGACGAGATATTTTTTTTTGGCCAAAATGTTAAAATCGTGTGTTTTTTCCTAGTACGACCCATTTACACACAACGTGATTGGGTGACAAGACCTGAGACAGAAAATAGAAAATCCTACACTTCCTATTACATTTATTTTACATTCATTCATAATGAAGGCAAGTCACGTGATTTATACTTTAAAATGACAAAACAGCTTTTTCTTAAATGTTGCTTTTAAAAAAAAGCACTTTCTTTTTAATACTATTATTTCAATCGATTTGATTGTCTCATACCTTGAATACGAGCCCTCCGTTTAAGATTTGTTGACAACTTATAATTTTAATCGATAGATATTTGAAATTAACGTTGTTTTGTTTGTTTGTTTATTTATCTATTTGGGGGGGGGGGGGGTAAAATGTTTTTAGAAATGAAAGTTTTTCTGGCAACGATATATAAAAACAGTTTGTTTTGTCAGTGCCTTGCAGGTACTTTCTCGGTTTTCACATTATCATCCGGCATTACTCAAATAACGTCACTCTTCCAAAATCGTGTAACTGGGAAACAGAACAGACTTCTTGTATTTCCCTTATTCCCGAAATGTGTGTTTTATTGACTTTTCTCACAATGACGCATTTGAGTTTGCCGTACTCTATAAAGACAAGTATTTAGACAAATTGGCCAGAAACTCTACCTTCAATTACCGATCGATTTAAATGACTCGTATCTGGGAAAGAATAACCTCTCAAACCTGGGACTTAAAGAAAGACCTCGCGAGGTCTCAGTTTTGAGAGTTTCTGCCAAGATGAGGGTCATCGATACTTGGAGGTCGAGTTTTCTGGTCAGTTTTTTTTTTTTAATATGTGTCTTTCGAGAGTACGGCAGTTAGCTGGTTATAGGTTCTATTACGTGGAGAAGTGATCGTCAAAACCAGCTAAATGACATTCGTATAGAAACTTGAGCTTTTATATAGCGCAATACCCACTAAACGTGATCAAAGCGCTGTACAAAGGGTCCCTGACCAACAGCAACACGTAAAATATAATACGAGACATGACGCCCGTTAGGCGATATTACAAGGGTTTTTTTCCGACACTGTTAACGGCCAGGTACTCATCTTACACCTGAGTACGGTGAGAGAATGTGAGTAAAGAGCCTTTTCTAGGGACTCAAAGATGCGCCGAGCGAGGTTCAAACTCGTGACCGTCCTATCCGAAAGCGAGTGTCATACCACAAGACCGCACTAGATGGTTATGTTGTGATTCAAGTTATTAGTCATATTGTAATTACTAGAGAATAATGTTGTGTAATAATAGAATAATCAACTTATACACCACCCAGAATTGCTCGGATGTGCTACACATACAAAGACAATAAATATATAGGTCACACAAAACTCAAATGCGCATTGTCTCTGTCGGAAATATTGTAAAACGCCTAACAGGCGTCAGGTCTCGTTCTTCATAGTGTAGTGTAGTGATGATGGTAATATTATTATTGTTATTATTATTGATATTCTTGTTGTTGTTGTTGTTGTTGTTCTTCTTCTTATTATTATTATTATTATTATTATTATCATTATTATTATTATTATTATTATTATTATTATTATTATTATTATTATTATTATTATTATTATTATATTATTGAACGCATTGATGGTATTACGATCGTTGTATTTTTGTGTGGTGTATCAGTTTATTTTTTAGTTCCATTTACCTTTTTTTTCTTTTTCTTTTTTTTTTCCACTGTCATGTATGTTGGCATCAAATTGTTGATTTATTGGCGAAAGCCTAAGATTGAATAAACTTTGAAACCTTTGAAACCATATTTCGTGTTGCTGTTGGAAGGGACCCCTTGTAAAGCGCTTTGAGCACGTTTGGTGGATATTACCCTAAATAAAAGCTTAAAAAATCTCAAATCCAATTACTACTCAAAAGTCTGCCTAAATAGGAATGGTTGAATGTCTGAAAATACAGATCCCGGAGGCGTCTTTGAATTCTTTATTTAATCTATTCCATTCCTTTTGGGAGTATTTTGAGATTAGCTTGGCCTCAAAAACGGCCACAGTATTGTTTCTCTAAGGCATATAGGACAACTATTTTCCTTTTAAACTTATTGAATAATAGGGTGCGAGAAGAATAAACCGGAAAGATTTACGACGTTATTCCAGCACGAAGTAAAAACAAACAAAAAATTGAAAATTTGCAAGCAACAAGAACAAAACCTGAAGTCAATTTTTGCCAAGATTAATTTTTGTTAAATGCTTTATTGGTGTAATATTTGTCTAATAATCAAGTCAAAAGTCAATAAGATAAGATAAAATAACACCGAAATGCCTCATGTGTTCGTTCGTCTTCACTTCTTTTTTATCAAAAATCAAAAGCCAAAAGTCAACAACATTGCAGTCCAAACAGTTCAGAATAATGGCAAATTATAATTTCGTAAACAAAGGGAAGTAATACAATAAATTCTTCATTCATCTATATTTTCAACAATTTGATTCAGTAGTCTGATGTCACGCGCCCGGCAACGGCGGCCATCTTGGTTCTAAACAAAGAAAATCTTTACTTTTTATTCTTCATGCTGGCGAGAACTTTTCATTCCCTTTTCATATGCCTTGTGATCAGAATGTGTAAAAGTCAAAACATGATCAAATTGATGGGGTTTTTTTTCCTCTGGATACGCTTTTAAGCTCGCCGGAGAAATATGTCATACGGCGTCCGCCATTGTTCCGATAGTTTAGAGCCAGTGTTACTAAGTTACCATACGTCATTAGGAAGGAAATGACCATACGACTGTTGAATCCTATTGGTTTAGAAACCATGCCGATTATACCAAACTTGTATAAAAATGACGATATCGAAAGTTTCCAAACTTACGTCTTGTTTTTTTTAAACATTGCAGTGTTATTATTGTAAGTAATTGTCGCGTCTGCTTGAAAAACAAATGACCGATCGGGACAAAGACTGGAATTCGTTTTTTATTTTTTTATTCTAACAATATTTACATAATTTTCAGTACGAGCAGAAATCATATTCGATTTATTTCCAAAGATGAATTGTCTTCAATAAACCCTGCGCTGACTTGAATTTGAATCCTGTGGACTACAACATTTGGTCATTGAGCTTTATTTAGCTTTTTTTATAAGGCACAATATCAACTAAACGTGCTCAAAGCGATTTATATGGGGTCCCTGGTCAACAGCAACACTTAACATGTAGGACGAGACATGACGGCTGTTAGGCGATATTATTAATTTTACTTTCGGACAGAGACAACGCTGTTAACGGCCAGGTACTCATTGATGGTTTATAAGCGTGGTACAACGTTCTACGGGAGTCAAGTCAAAATGCATAGGATCGACGACTCACTATTCAAGACATTTAAAAATCAAATGGATCATGGAAAAAAAAGTATACTGATCAATCATAAAGTAAAATGAGGGATCAATAGATCATATCAAAATTTGAGAATTACGTCCAAAATCCTTGATATAAAACAGTGGCGGAATGAAAAAAAAATGCAGTATCATTTTTTTTTTTTTTTTGAAAAATTGTAGACCTATCACAAATTTAAATAACTGGCTTTCATTTCTGGTAAAATTTCAGACTTTTTTTAGACATGTATAGTCTGGCGGCTGCAAGCTTCTAAACTTTTCCGGAATTTTTTCTCGCACCCGATGATATATTATGAATGAAACAGACTATTGTATTATTCAAAGTAATACAATGTCACGATATTAATCGAGATTGCCACTAGGTAATAGTACATGATACATGTCCTCTTTATTTCGTGTATTTCAACCTTTTATAAAATTAACCAGTTTCCCTATTTCGAGTTTTCTACTCTAAAATATTATGAAATCTTACTAGAAATAACTCAAATGGGAAGATGGAAATGGATTGAGAATCGGCAGATGACAGGACAAGCACGCTATCCTCTCAGTCACCCCCCCCCCCCCCCCCCCCCGCAGCCCACCATCTCCCTTCCATTCCATCCAATCCTCCCACTTACCTTTAACTTAATGTCTTTCCCCCTCCACTGCCTCACCTGTATCTTAATACCTCCCTCCCCTCCTCATCTCTCCATCCCCTCCCTGCCCAAAATTTATCCCCCCCCCCCCCCCCCCCCTTTCCCAAAATCTTTTCATGCCACAGTGACAGATGACTGCGATGACCATCGTGTTTCTAAAAATAGCCAACGTACAGGTGACTAAGAACTGGCGTCACTAGTATCTATAGTTACTTACTTTCAAGTTCCGAGCGGCGTCGGTATATTAATAGGAGGGGGAAATGTGTCTTCCTGTAGGATACTGAAAAACGTTGACAGCGTCACATTAGACTGAATACAATGCCTTTTGAGCTTGTAATGAGTTGAACTTTCGAACAGTAGAAAGATACTTGGTCTATAAGTGTGGGATATAATATAGTCTAAGGCGACAAAAAATACAACAATTACAGTAGAAAATTCAGTATTTGGTACCCGTTTTAAATTGGAAGATTTAAGTACTTATTTTTATTTTAATCATATAAACTAGAGGAGTATTGACAGCTTAAGACGTGATATAGGCTGTTTTGTATTTTATATATTATTTTTAAGTATTATTGCATGTTGGAACAATGAGGATATTACTAAAACAACAAAGCTACAAGTTTTTCGCTGTGCTGGGAATCTTTCTA
>NC_088364.1:63252646-63257646 GCF_034508935.2 Berghia stephanieae
AAACTTTTGACGAATCCAGATAAAAGAAGGGTTGTCAAGAAATTTGATTTGATTTACTATTAACACACTAAATTACTACAAACTAGCAGATTTGAGCAGTAAGGCGGATGTTACAGTATGGTTACATGAATTCATTACCATGGCTGATATTTATCTAGTGCTTGTGTGACTTCTGGTACTTTTTGTAACCATTGGTGTCATTGGTTAAAATGTCACAGGTGACACTTAAGTTTGAAGTTTCTAATGTATTTCTGTTTTCATGTTCTTCAAAGATGGAAATGTCATTGAATTACATTTAACAGGCCATATTACATGTGTTCAGTTGCTATTCTTGATTTATTGAGGCAAAATTGCGTTCTAGTGCCGATTTTGACCAAAGTAATAGCAACAATGGTATTACTAATTTCTAAGTATATTTCCAATTTGAAAGTATTTAGTTTCTTAAAACATTATTGAATTTCATTTTAGAGTAGGTTATTGTGCTTTTTTGACTGAAAATAATGATATATTATGGACGAAAGTGTGATTTGGTGTTGCTTGTGACACAAGTAATGGTGTCACCGGTCTTATGTCACAAGTCACATTCAGATGCTCTATTTTCCATGTATATTTCTATTTTTGAAGTCTTTGGTTTCTGAAATATTATTAAATTCCATATTTAACTGTGGTTATTATACTGGTTTGACCGAAATTAATGATATATTGTCGAAATTGCAATTTGGTATTGCTTGTGACATAAGTAATGGTGTCATCGGTCTAATGTCACAAGTGACACAATGTCGCTAAATAAGATATGCTGTGGTCACATTATTTCCCAACATTTTATTCCAAAAGTTTCTGAAAATTGCTGGTAATAAGCATATGCAATATTGTTGTTGTTGTTAATGTACAAACATTTTTATAAAATAATATATTTGCATTCTATGTTGCTTGTGACCGATGACACCAAAAAGCAACATTTTCTCCAATAGTTGGTAATATTATTGTACTATGATTGTTGTTGATTGTGTCTTTTTGTCTATAACTTACTAAATAAAGTTTGATACTCAACAAAAATCATTTGGTTATTGAGTTTTTTTGTCTCATTTTGGTGTCACCGGTCACAGGTGACACCAGCAACCTAAAGGCATTGTTGACAATATTATGTTGCGTTAGACCTTAAAGTTATCTAAAGGGCCTTTGATTCAAGAAGTACAGGGTTTTTGCTACACATATAGAAACATGAATGGACTATTATGTCACTTTTATTTTGAGAAAAAAAATTGACACCTTTTGACCTTGGCTCATATATATATATATATATATATATATATATATATATATATATATATATATATATATATATATATATATATATATATATATATATATATATATATATATATATATATCGAAAGTCGTTTGTAAGATTGGATTCCATGCAAAGTAAACAAAACTATCATTATAGTATTACTGTTTGATCCTTCCAAAACCGATCCCACTACACTTGTCATTGATAGCCATTCATACGGGAATCGAATCGACAATACACGTTGTCGTCAAAACACATGACAGACTAAATCATTTCCTTATCCTGTATCCTTCTACACATTTTGCCATTGACTGGCGTCCTGACCAAAAGGTAGTATGCAATGATGGTCCTTGAGACTCCTCTTTAAATGAAAATTGAAAATTGAGCTTTTATATAGTGCAATATCGACTAAAAGTGCTCAATGCGTTTTACAAGGGGTTCCTGGCCAACAGCAGCACTTAATATGTAGGAGAAAGCGCGTTGAGCACGTTTAGTGGATATTGCGCTATATAAAAGTTCAACCTCAATACCACAAAACCACAAAGAATCACGACACCGACCGATTCATAATTTTGTTTTGGCATAATAGCTATTTATTTCTCTATAAAAGCCATTCCCTGTAATGTGTGGGTTGTTTACCAGTTGACTGTCGCACTTTGGACAAAACTCGTAATTAAAAAATTTGGCCAGAAAACTCATCTTTCGAATATCGATTGATTTAAATGACCCTCATCTTGGCAAAAACTCTCAAACCGGGGAATTAATGAAGACTTCCCAAAGTCCCAGGTTTGAGAGTTTTTGCCAAGATGAGGGTCATTTAAATTAATCGATATTTGAAGGCCGAGTTTTCTGGCCAAATTTTTAAATACGTGTTTTTTTCCAGAGTACGGGAGTTACAGCTTACTGGTTAATGCGTTTCCCTTGTTGCCAAGATGTAAACATGTTTTACTTACAGACTTACTTCCCTTTGCTTCTTTCATGGCCATTCAAACTGTTGAAAGCTGACTGACAAGACACGTTTTAAATATTTTGGCCAGAAAACTCGTCCTTCAAATCAAATATCGATGGATTAAAAATAATCCTCATCTTGTCAAATCTCTCAAACCTGAGACTTCCTTGAAGACGTTTTCAAGCTTGGGTTTGAGTCGTTTGGGTTTTGTTGTTGTTGTTGTTTTTTGTTTGTTTTTGTTTTTGTTTTGTTTTGTTTTATTTTGTTTTTTTGTTTGTTTGTTTGTTGTTTTGTTGGGGGTTTTTTTGTTGTTTTTTTATTTTTTTTTTTTTTTTTTGTTTTTTTTTTTGTTTTTTTTTTTTTTGTTTTTTGATAAGATAAGGGTCATTTTAATCAATTATTTCAAGGACGTGTTTTTTTTTGTTTTTTTTTTTGATGTGCGTTAAAAATTGAGCCTTTGTATAGCGCAATATCCACTAAACGTGCACAAAGCGCTTTACAACACTTAACATGTAGCCTGTTCGGCGATAATATTATAATTTTTTTTTCTGACAGAGACGACGCTGTAAACCACCAGTTACCCATTTTACACCTGAGTACGGTGAGAGAATGTGAATAAAGAGCCTTTTCCAAGGACTCAATAACTATGCGCCGAGCGAGCGAGGCTCGAACCCAGGACCTTCCAATCTCAAAGCGAGTGTCATACCACATGACCACATAGCCGTATGTAAGGGGGGGGGAGGAGGGAGGGAGGGGGGGGTAGAGTAAGACAAGGATTGCCAGTTACGTACTTACATACAGCTGATGTCCCTAAACCGGTCCTGGGGTCGTGATGAACCTATTATAAATCCTTGTAATAAATTATTTTATTGGGATCTTCCGTGACCATCATTTATTAATGTGTCTTGTAGGTTTAAGCATAAATTACATGTGTCGTAAAATACGATGGGTTTGCAGGGACGGCTGGTAATATTGGGCAGGGTGGGCAAATACCAGCCTGTTTTTTTCAAGTTATAAGCTGTATTACCAGGTCCGAAATAATCTAAATTAAATTAGATAATTTTAAAAGTTAGTACTTAAACTTGATACTTCGTACTGAAATCAATTTGTATGTATTTTTGATAGATTGCGAATCACCATGCACCCCGTAATGCATAAACCAGGATACGCTCCTGTTCTTTTTTATCACCCCCCCCCCCTTTCCCAACCACTCCACTCCGCCCACATCGTCATCTCATCGTCACGTCGCCTGACGGTGATTTTGCTGTCTGGCCTCTCTAGTACTAGGTCGGGCTAATTCAAATGAGCCCACCTTATAAACTAAATGCAGATTTTGGCAAACGAACTTTTTTTTATTTATTGCCTTACTTGTGCTGGTACCATTGATGTAATGACTTTGGGAATGTTCCAGTATTGAATTAAATGTATCAATTTACTAATATTATATCAAGTTAGTATTAACTTGTGTTGTTTTAATATATTTGTTTATCCATTTAAATTATCTCTTTTTTTCTCGTTTTCTTTAGTGCTTCTCAAAATTCATTTATTTAAATTGTTGTCTTATTTGTTTGTTTGTTTTGTTTTTTTTTTGTTTTTTTTTTTTTAAACAAATTAATTTGTTCCTTTTTTAAAAAAAATTCTTAAAGTAATTACCGCTGTATTTTTATTGCCAGACTAAATATTTTTGCAAAACAATGTATTTTCTATTGCATTCCCTCTAATAAAACACTTTTATTCAGAAGTCACGACTAAATAAATATATAAAATACAACCCCCACCATTTTGGTTTACTCAAAAATTGAATTAGAATACGAGAAATACTCTTCTGAGAAAGGAGAGAGTTGAATTCTAAGTTATAGAGGAAATAAAGACGTTTAAAGGAAGGGTGGGCAGATTCCGTACTTGCCCGTCCTGAAGCTAATACATACATAATAGTTCGCGATGAAGAATCGGGAAGCTAGGGGTTGGTTGGGTAAGGAGTAAAGATAACACGGTCGTTATTGTTATAGTCTAACGAATGCATGAGGAGAGATTGGTAACATTATTTTGTCTTAATTGTATTGTATGAATTATTGGCGAAAGCCTAAGATTAAGTAAACTTTGTTTTTAATTTGTCTTTTTTTGACTATGGAACTGATACTTGTCATAGCAGACCTGCCTACTTGAAATAGGAAAATAAAAATCGTAGTTTTCAGGGTTAATAAAATGGTAGATATTTTAAATATCCTTTAAAAAAAACACCGGAATTTTCGTCTATTAAGGTATCAAATTTTTAAAAAACGAGAAAAACGGATTGGAAACGTAATAATGATGGTGATGGTGGTGGTGGTAATAGTGATGGTGGTGGTAGTAATGATGATGGTAATATTATTATTATTATTATTATTATTATTATTATTATTATTATTATTATTATTATTATTATTATTATTATTATTATTATTATTATTATTATTATTATTATTATTATTTTATTATTATTATTATTATTATTATTATTGTACGTATTGGTGGTATTACGATTGTTGTATTTTTTGTGGTTATTAATGGTAACAATTTATTGTTTGGTTCCATTTACCATTTTTTTCCACTTTCATGTATGTTGTCATCAAAGTGTATGATTTAATGGCGAAAGCCTAAGATTGAATAAACTTTGTAATATCGTACGGTAATCATCATTGTCGACGACATCGTCGTTGCCATCATTATCATCATCATTAACAACAACAACAACAACATTAACAACAAATACTACAATAG
>NC_088364.1:63260146-63266112 GCF_034508935.2 Berghia stephanieae
CTTTGTTTAGACCCAAGCTGCTGGTTGCTGGGCGGACGTGACGTCGGGCTATTGAATCCTATTACAATATGCTTCAAACCACCACAATATCCCCAATTAGTGTCTTTACGACACAAAGAAAACTCCTATTGTAGAAGAAGCCCCCATCCCATTGTTATCTGTAACAACAATGTCAAAACTGTTCATCCCTACTCTGGCCAAACACGTTTATTTTAATTTGGCCAGAAAAGTGTTTAAGACGTCAAATATATGTAAATTGATCAAAAAGAAAACCTCAACTACCCCCCCCCCCCACCCCCCCCCAAAAAAAAAAAAAAGAACCGAAAAAAAAATCAATAAAAAAATAAAGCAACTGCTCTGAAACAAGAATTTCTTTTTAAAGCTACGTGTTATTAGGTTTGAGCAACGTGCACACATTCTGAGGTATGAAAGCCAAACGCAGTTATGGGCCTGATCAAACATTGTTGTAACGGACAATATTTTGCGTTGGTTTAAGTTACAACATTACAACAACGAGCCATACTAATTTAAGTTACCAGACCTGCAAAAAAGTACACGTCAGACTTGATAATTTCAAGATGTGGATCATTTCAAGGGATTTTGATTTGAAGTAGATAAAAATTTTCTAACCAATTTTTAAATATTGTTTTTTGGGGGTTTTTTGGTCATAATAATGGCAATGCTGTATTCTATATAGATAATATGCGCTTGGCTCAGAAACTCACAACATTGCCATCCGGAATTATAACGGACCAACACACAAAGCTGTGTATGACCTTTAACGTTTATAGTCTGGTTAATACAGTTTAGTGAGAATTACTCAAAATCGCGGATGGCAAAAAAAAGCTATAACAAAGACCTGAGTGTGACGTCAACTCCATACTACATATCTATACACTTCCGTCTAGTCAGCGTTGGTTACGCGAATCTCTATACATTTTTACGTAAATCCTACAAGTAACCAGGTGTTGTGTGTTGCATGGCTGCTCTAGAAGATCAAAGCGCCCGCTATGTTTTGAGGAGACAGCGATAGAAAACGTCCAGTCGGTACAATCAGAGATCTGTCCACTTCCTGTTTCATCCGTTGACAATGACCTTGGGTTTCCGGCCCTAGACACAAATTGATTCATTACCTCAAGATTACATCTCTGTCATAAATCAAAAGACAGCCTATTTTCTATTGATGCTGTGCGTTTAGGTAAAATGCAACATCTTCCAGCCGGATAGAACGTACAAACACACAAAACTATGTGTAACGTTGAGCGTTTATAGATAGTATGCAGATGACGTCACTCAGGCCTTTGTTATTGTTTTTGCCATCCGTGTTTGTGAGTTGTTCTCACTAAACTGTATTAACCAGACTATAAAAGTTCATGGTTACACAGAGTTTGTGTGTTGGTCCGTTATACTTCCGGATGGCAATGTTGTAAACTCCTTGGCCAAGCGCATTCTATCTATAGTTTGAAGGTCGAAGTTAGTGAGAAGTAATCATAAAAATGGGCTATGTGCGACTATGTGGTCTTTCGGATCGGAAGGTCCTGGGTTCGAGTTCATAGTTGAGTCCTTGGAAAAGGAACTTTACTCACATTCTCTCGCCGTACTCAGGTGTAAAATGAGTACCTGGTCGTTAACGGCGTTGTCTCTGTCCGAAAAAAAATTTGTAATATTGCCTAACAGGCGTCATGTCTCGTTCTACTCGTTACGTGTAGCTGTTGATCAGGGACCCTTTGTAAAGCGTTTGAGCATTTTTAGTGGGTATATTGCTCTATATAAAAACTCAAGTTTTCAAAATGGTAAATATTCAAGTAAACATGGTCGAAAGCCTTGTGTTCGCTGTTCGTGTCTACAAAAATTGTAATATCGCTTAACAGGCGTCGTGTCTCGTTCTACACGTCGTGTTACTGTTGGCCAGGGACGCTTTGTAAAGCGCTTTGAGCACGTTTAATAATGGTATAGATTTTATAGTGCGCCAAACATCCCTTCATCAGGAGGGCTCTGGGCGCATAACATAGATTAACTTAATCATCACGTTTAGTGGCTATACACAATCATCATCATCATCATCATTGCCTTTTTCGCCCTGGGTCAGAGTATAGGCCATAGGTAAACAGTTGCTCTCTCTCTCTCTCTCTCTCTCTCTCTCTCTCTCTCTCTCTCTCTCTCTCTCTCTCTCTCTCTCTCTCTTGAGCTAACTTTTTTTATCTCGTTCCATGTCTTATCACTTTTCTTTGGTCGCCCAAGCGAAAAGAAAGCGATTTGATTTGTCCGTCTGTGTTTCTGTAGCGCTATTTTAATACTCCAGTTTTAAGCAACTGTAACAACATAACCCCCCCCCCACCCCCCCTCCCCCCCACCCCCCCCCCCCCCCCCCAAAAAAAATACAATCATTTCTACAGCGATTAATTTGAGTCCATCCTTGAACACAATTTCATAATTATGAGACAGGTGAGGCCCGTTGATGTGGAAAATACGTGCGGCATGTGGTCTTGTGGAATGACACTCGCTTTCGGATCGGAAGGTCATGGGTTCGAGCCTCGCGCTCGGCGCATAGTTGAGTCTTTGGAAAAGGCTCTTTACTCACTTTCTCTCACCGTACTCAGGTAAAATGACTACCTGGCGTTAACAGCGTTGTCTTTGTCCGAAAAATTGTAATATCGCCTAATAGGCGGCATGCCCCGTCCTACATGTTAAATGTTGCTGTTGACCAGCGACCCCTTGTAAAGCGCTTTGAGCACATTTAGTGGATATTGCGCTATATAAAGATCAATTTTTTTAAAATAGTGTACAAGTTTTTATCCCCGATGAACTCTGCACGAATGAATGGAATAATTTTGCCACTGTGAGATCGATCATCTTCACCACTCAGTCCCCAATCTATTCGTCAACGTCAAAACCTGCATGCTTTGGATTTCATGTTTACTATCAACACCTATCCTGCCGAACTTTGAAAGAAAGAAAGAAAGAAAGAAAGAAAGAAAAATAAAACGGGTATTTAAAATTTTGGCCAAAAAAACTCGTCCTTCAAATATCGATCGATTGAAATGACCGAAAAAAATACATTCAAATCTGGGACTTCGCAAAGTCTTCCTTTAATCCCAGGCTTGAGAGATTTTGCCAAAATGGGGGACCATTTTAATCCATTGATATTTCAAGGACGAGTTTTCTGGCTAAAATTTTAAATACGTGATTGTTCAGGGCGCAACAATGTAAACGCCAACGACGTATATTTATGGTGTGCAGTAATATAAAATACTCACCATTTCTGCCCGTCAAATCAATCCTTTCGTCACACATAACGGTGTTCTAAAATGTTTATATTCTTGAGTTAAATATTTAGTAAGATTGTATCGCCCTCCTGTTCCTGGCTACAGTCATTGAAGGATAATGTAAGAGTGTTTGTACAAAAAGGCGCCTTCCAGGCGATTGGTACTGTATGATATGGAAATATAATTTCATACGGCCATCTGGGGGGGGGGGATATATGAAACCTTGTTAAAACAATTGAGCATGGTTGATCCGTGAATACACGCTATATAAATGCTTATATCTTATCTATATTATATTTAAAATGACCCCGAAATTGCTTGTATTCGATTAAACCCACAAAGTTCTAAAAGAAGAACTAGATCTAGATTTAATTATCTTAACAAGTTAAGAGTCATTTTAACAGATCGATAAAGGCCGACGTGCACTTTTTTGTAGGTCTGATAACCCAATTCCTTATGGGTTCATTGTGATTATGGAAATCTCAACAAAAAGAAAATGACTCAAAATATTGTCCATTATAACAATGTTAAAACTAGACCCATAGGAAGTTCGGATGTCAGACCTGCATAATATGTACACGTCGATAGAGGCCTATAGATAGTTCCAAGATGACGTCACTCATGTCTTTGTTATTGTTTTTTGCCATCCGCGTTTATGAGTAATGCTCACTAAACTGTATTAACCTGACTATACACGTTCAAGGATACACACAGTTTTGTATGTTGGTCGGTTATACTTCCGGATGGCAATGTTATGAGCTTCTTAGCCAAGCGCATACTATCTATAGGAAGTAGGTGTTTTCTTGTCAAAATTAAAAAGGCATTTTGTCTGTTTATGGTCAAATTGATATCGTTACGTTTGTAATATCAAAATAAAAAAAAAGAAGTAGAAGAGGAATATGCATGTACCTGCGATGCTCAAAACTTGGCAATTTGTCTTGTGCATATCTGACCACAGTCATCGTAATTACCGTCACTTTAGACTAACGAGTACATTTATTATTACCCACGTATTCTTTGTTTGCATCTTGATATTTTGATTCTGTGTGTGTATGTGTGTGTGTGTGTATGTGTGTGTTTGTGTGTTAATGTGTATGTTGTTATTTAAAATGTATTTCATTCATAGCATACTACACGGTCTCATTTCACGTTATCCTCTTATGGCACTAAACCACAAATTAAAAGAAAAATTTATATAGCGCAATATCCACTAAATGTGCTCAAAACGCTTTACAAGGGTTCCCTGGTCAACAGCAACATTTAACATGTAGGACGGGACATGCTGCCTGTTAGGCGATATTACAATTTTTCGGAAAAAGACACCGCTGTTAACGGCCAGGTACTCATTTTACACCTGAATACGGTGAGAGAATGTGAGTAAAGAGCCTTTTACAAGGACTCAACTCTACGCCGAGCGCGAGGCTCGAACCCAGGACCTTCCTATCCGAAAGCGAGTGTCATACCACTAGACCACATAGCCGCACAAATTGTTACGCGTACCTAGAAGCTGTGGACTGTAAAAAGTCATGAACAAAAATGAATATAACAGCTCGGAAAAAAACAAAACCTAACACTGGACGTTTTGGACTCAAATCCCCTCTTTAGCTAATAACAAATGCAACTAAACGTAAATAGATCACTTAAGATCAAGCCAGAAAACTCTGTTTTTAAACATTGTTTTGCCGTGACCAAAGAAGGGGTTTTAGCCCGAAACGTACCATGATTGGTATTTTGTTCTTTTTCTTAGCTATTTTTTTTATTGTTCACTGGGTACTTTATACTGTTACAGTTTTAAATAATTACGTGTAGGTAACTCTATCAAAACAGTCTATTGTGGTTTAATGTCATTAAAAACGATCAACAATATATAACGATTATTCACTAAATGATCTCAAAGCGCTTTACAAGGGGGTTAAAGACAGCAGCAACACTTACTATGTAGAACGAGATATTTACATAGACAATTTATATTTTGGTTGAGAACATGCTGTTTTTCCTGGCAAGGTTCTCATTATACACCTGAGTAAAGTGAGAACGTGACTAAAAAGCCTATTTTAAGAAAGCAACTTTGTCCCTTTTACAGTCAAACTCGGTCCAGGAACCTAGAAGAACAACTTGAGCAGTTTTATATATAGCTAGTGCAATATCAAACAAACGTGCTCAAAACATTTTACAAGGGCTCCCTGGCAAACAGCAACACCTCAGACGAGACATGACGAATGTAAGGCGATATTGTCCCATATCTGTCGACAAAGACAACGGTTAGGAATCTATTTTACACACGAGTAGGTGAAGGAATGTGAATAAAGAGCCTGTTCCAAAGACTCAACTATGCGGCGCTCAGATTGGGACTCGATCCCAGGACCTTCCGGTCCGAAGGCAGCAGCCGCAGCCTCTTATGGTTCACACTACTATGTTATGACGATCGACCCAATCAGCAAAGTCCAGTCCGCATTCGTGCACCGTCGCAAACCCGCCTGGTAGCATCGTCACAACACACCTTTCGACTAGATGCTCTGCCGTCTCGGGTTCTTGCCCACAGCGTGGACATATTGGACAGGAAGCTAGACCCCACCGATGTAACGCACTTGCCGTTAGGCAGCTCCTCGACCGAAGTCGATTCGCAGCTACCCAGTGTCTCCTCTTACTGGTATCAAAACCTGGCAACTTCTCACCAAGCTTAGAGGAGTGTAGGGACAG
>NC_088364.1:63266207-63268707 GCF_034508935.2 Berghia stephanieae
CATATCTGTTTCGATTTTAGTAGATGATATGAGTAGCAAGATAGGTGTCTGGTTCTGTTGTGTTGTGTGTGAATGAGTATGTTTCAACCAAAGTAATTTGTAATTTAAGCACTTGGAGTCTGGTGTCACGGAGTATAGCGCTACAGAAGTTTTCAGCATTATATTTATTATTTATTATTATTAGTAATATTATTGTTATTCTGGAATGTGGTAAATATTTAAAAGAGCGGAGTTTAAAAAAGGCGTCTGTGTATAATCATCGCCCATCTTTATTGCCAGACACTGTCTGTCAATTCACGATGATCACAGCCCACAAAAATACCTTCCAAATAAATGTAGCTGCCATTAGCCAAACAAGCTTAAATGGCGTACATCTAGCCTGTCGACTATCCACGACATTCATGAAGACGTGAACATGAACGTGGCCTAACAGTAACAGGTTGGTTCATGGTGACTTTCACCGCGAACCTAGCCTGACCCTACCGGGCAAGCCCACAGCCACAGGCTACATTCAGGCGACGTCTTAGTCATCAGAAATTAAAAATGAAAATTATGACACAACTACTTCCAATAACAGAAAGCATATTCTTACTGCACGATTTCTAATAACAACGATCTTTCCTCGACTAGACAGTAATTGCCTGACGCAATCCTCTCAATCATCCAAAGTCAAATTCTTAACATTAACACACTCTCAACTCGTGCTTTTAATTAACGAACCTATTATATAATGAATGCTTTAAGAGATTGAAACACGACACATTCAGATCCCCATGGTCAATAACGTAGAAGTTTCTGTTAGTTGTGCAGCAAAACACATGAGCTGGAAGAGCTGTGGACACCAATGTTTTTTATCGCTGAAGTCAGTCATAGTCCATAGCCATTTCATAGCCCTTGAAAACAAAAACGAAAGTTCGAAACGATTTACTTATTGCAGTTTGAGCAGTTTAAAATTGTCAACTCGTTAAATAGCTATTTCATCATCATCACATCATCATCATCATCATCATCATCATCATCATCATCATCATCATCATCAT
Organism: Berghia stephanieae; assembly: GCF_034508935.2. Classification (NCBI taxonomy): domain Eukaryota; kingdom Metazoa; phylum Mollusca; class Gastropoda; order Nudibranchia; family Aeolidiidae; genus Berghia; species Berghia stephanieae. Next base: position 63,267,248 of record NC_088364.1, read on the forward strand.
CATCATCATCTCATCATCATCATCATCATCATCATCATCATCATCATCATCATCATCCATCATCATCATCGTCGTCGTCATCATCATCATGATCTTCTTCTTCTTCTTCTTCTTCTTCTTCTTCTTCTTCTTCTTCTTCTTCTTCTTCTTCATTATTATTATTATTATTATTATTATTATTATTATTATTATTATCATTATTATTATAATATAGCATTTTTAAATGTCCCAATAACGATTAATGAAATGAGAGGAGCTACAAAAAACAAAAAACAAATAAAAAGCAAAAAAAAAAAAAAAATAACAAAACAAAAAAAAACAACAACAAAAAAACAAAAAAAAAAAAAAAAAAAAAAAAAAAAAAAAAAAAAAAACAACAAAAAACAAAAAACAAATGGCAAAGCTGCTTTGATGAAATATACCCTACATGATTACTAACTTTGGACCAGAGACATCATGAACAAGGGCACATACCCACAAATTTGGAAACATGCCAAAGTAATCGCCATATCAAAACCAGGCAAACCAATGACTGAACCATCCAGTTATAGACCAATATCTCTACTTTGTTGCTTATACAAGCTCCTGGAAAGAATCGTACTAGAGTGAATCACCCCATATGTAATCCACGCGTACCACCAGAACAAGCGGGCTTTAGACCACAAAGAAGCACAAGTGAACAGGTCCTTGCACTGACCTGATACGACATTGAAGCAGGCTTTGAGAACAAAAAGAAGACTGGTGCAGTCCTGCTAGACTTATCTCCAGTGTGCGACACTGTTTCGACAGGCGGACTTATATTAAAGCTTTCAAAAATGATTCCTTGTAGGAAGACGCTAAAACTGCTGTCTACCATGACTGACACAAGGCAATTTCATGTCATATTGGGAGAAAACAAAGGCAAAACACGAAAAAAAAAATGGGATACCACAAGGATCAGTTTTAGGACCAACCTTCTTCAATGTTTACATCTCCGACATGGCAAACTGCGAAGCACTCAAATTTAGATACGCTGATGACTGGGCCTTAGCCTATCAATCGAAAAACTGGAAAGAGATTGAAGAAGTTCTAAGCAAAGACACCACCCGCCTGAAACAATACTTTGATTGGTGGTACCTAAAATGAATACCCCAAATCAGTATCCAAGAACTTCCACTTGAATAACCGAGAGGCAACAAAAGAATTGAAGATCACAGCCGGTAACTCCATACTACCCCATGCCCCAACACTAAATACATTGACATTACATTGGACAGACAACTAAATTATTGTAACCACATTGAGGCAACTGCAATTAAAATCACAAAAAGAAACAGTCTGGTGAGAAAACTCGCAAGTACCACCCGGGGAGCCTCAACATAGGTACTGAGAACGTCTGCTTTGGGAGAATACGGTGCTCCTGTTTGGATGAGGAGCCCACATGTAAACCGCATTGACATCCGATTAAGAGAATCAATGAG
>NC_088364.1:63271751-63274251 GCF_034508935.2 Berghia stephanieae
TACTACTACTACTACTACTATACTACTACTACTACATACTACTACTACTACTACTACTACTACTACTACTACTACTACTACTACTACTACTACTACTACTACTACTACTACTACTGATACTACTACTACTACTACTACTACTACTACTACTACTACTGATACTACTACTACTACTACTACTACTACTACTACTACTACTACTACTACTACTACTACTACTACTACTACTACTACTACTACTGATACTACTACTACTACTACTACTACTACTACTACTACCACAACAACAACTACTACTACTACTACTTTTTTTGCGGCTATGTGCTCAAGTGGTATGACACTCGCTTTCGGATCGGAAGGTCCTGGGTTCGAGCCTCGCTCTTGGCGCATAGTTGAGTCCTTGGAGAAGGCTCTTTACTCACATTCTCTCACCGTACTCAGGCGTAAAACGAGTACCTGGCCGTTAACACTGTTGTCGTTGTCCAAAATAATTGTAATATCGCCAAACAGTCGCCATGTCCCGTTCTAAATGTTACGTGTTGTTGTTTGCCAAGTTCTTTTTACTACTACTACTACTACTACTACTACTACTACTACTACTACTACTACTACTACTACTACTACTACTACTACTACTACTACTACTACTACTTCTCCTTCTACTACTACTACTACTACTACTACTACTACTACTACTACTAATACTACTACTACTACTACTACTACTACTACTACTACTACTACTACTACTACTACTACTACTACTACTACTACTACTACTACTACCACTACTACTTCAACTACTACTACTAATACTACTACTACTACTACTACTACCACTACTACTACTAGTACTACTACTACTACTACTACTACTACTACTACTACTACTACTACTACTACTACTACTACTACTACTACTTCAACTACTACTACGACTACTACAACTAATACTATTACTAAGAAGAAGAAGAAGAAGAAGAAGAAGAAGAAGAAGAAGAAGGAAATAATAATAATAATAATAATAATAATAATAATAATAATAATAATAATAATAATAATAATAATAATAATAATAATAATAATAATAATAATAATAATAATAATAATAATAATAATATGAATGGCTTGTTTGTGTCAGAGACACAGAGGCTCGGCTGTCACAAAAGTAAAGGAATGTTAGGCGTGATCAGTGGTTGAATGGGTGACAGTGAGAGTGAAAAATAGAAGGGAGTGACTTCTGATTGATTGTTTTTTTTTTCAAATCAAAAAACTTTTGTGACAGTTGCTTTGTTTCCAAATATTTAGTTTGTTTATCTACTTCTTGAGGCCAGAGTACCTATCAGTTGTTTACTTCAAGCTATCTGTTTTGTTAGCATTATAAATATGTTATTTAAAATATTCAAGAGCCTTCACGTATAACATTCAAATGTTAGACTATTTTATTGAATATTATAAGGCTTGTTTAGCCCTTTATACTATTAAATTGGCCTGTCTTCCGGACTAGAGTGCCTTCAGACAGGGTAGGAATAGGGTCTATAGCGTAGCCCGAATTACATATTTAATACGTGTTACCGGTAAAATCTCTGCTCTTGATAGTCTAGTTTTAGAAATATTTTACTCAAAAGGGAAAACTTCTGTTTTTTACGTTTTCTAGTAATTTCATTTTCCAACATATTTATTGATAAAAAGCGAGACGAAATCACAGTGTCCCATGTTTTATTTGAGTGTAGGAGCTGACAACCTATGTAAAACGCTCGTGTGGTGTGGAGAATTATTACATAAATTTTCTTAAATTTTACAATTTAACCTCTACCTAAAATACCACATTACATTCGTATAGCCTTGACTAGTCTATAGATTAATGATTTTGTTTTCTCAACTCTTATAATAATTCAAGAAATATATTAGTTGGCAAATTAAATTGATGTTTTGTTTGGTATTGTAATAATTCAACTAATACATTAATTGTGAAGTTAGATTGAGGTATTGATTGGTATTCTAATAATTCAACAAAAATATTAGTTGTGAACATAGATTGATGTATTGTTTGGTATTCTGATAATTCAACAAATATATCAATTATGGAGTTATATCGGTGTATTGTGTGAGGTAATAATTCAACAAATATCTTAGTTGTAAAGTTAGATTGTTGTATTGTGTAGATGTAATAATTCAACAAAATAATAGTTGTGAAAATAGATTGATGTATTGAGTGATATTTTAATAATTCAATAAGTATATACATTTGTAAAGTTAGATGTATATATTGTGTGATGTAATATAATTCAAAACATATATTAGTTGTAAAGTTAGATTTGTGTATTGTATGATGTCATACAATTCAACACATATATTAGTTTTAAAGTTAGATTTATATATTGTGCGTTGGAATAATTCAACAAATATATTAGTTGTGAAGTTAAATTAATGTATTGTGTGGTGCAAAAATCCAACAAAAGTATTAGTTGTGAAGTTAGATTTATGAATTGTGTGATGT
>NC_088364.1:63276751-63289251 GCF_034508935.2 Berghia stephanieae
TTTTTTGACAACTTGTATCGCGATAGAAAGATTTGTTGCAATTGTGTTCCCGTTTAAAGTCAAGTATATCTTCACGTCCATGAGAACCTTATATGCCGTTTGTTTTTGTTTTGTCTGGAATCTTGCAATTCATTTTGATGAGTTCTCCGGGATGTTTATGTTCTCGGTCCTAAAATTTGAGAATGTCACTGATGAATTTGTTATCGCTTCGAATATTACGAGAACTATGAACCTCTCTCTTCGATTCATCACGTTTGTTATACTTGTCATATGTAATGCTACGATGCTGACGTCATTATCCAACAGAAAATTCAGAAAGTCATCATCTTCATCAAAGAGAATGACCGCAAGCACATTCACTGATGACAGCACAGTCACCGATTCTAAACCCACAACCATCAACACTGCAACACAATTAGATACAACTGATTCCAGCAAGCCAGAGATCGTGAAGAAGATAACAAAAGTCGACAGTGACAAAAGACTCATGACCATGATGGCGGCAATTTGTATCATGTTTATCGTGTGTAATTTTCCTCATCTTGTCAATGTCGCTACCTTTTACGTCATGCTTAAGAGTTGTCACGATATGTACCGTAACACTATTCATCTCTCAGCTTATATACTAGAGTTAATTAACTCAAGTTGTAACATTTTCTTCTATTATACCATGAGTACAAGGTACAGGCTACGTTTCTTATCACTGTTTGGAAAACAATACGACTAAGACAACTGAAAATGGTGCTTTATTATGAACATAAGGTAACAAATCACGATTAATTCACTCATTAAAGTCATTTCTTTTCCCAGTGCCTTCACTATCCCCCAACCATTCCATTTTTACACTCGTGTTTTGGAATGCGGCGTCAGTGACTTAACCTCGTTCTGGATGGGATTACAAAGATAATTTCCATCATGACACTTGATTGGTTGGTTGTGATAGAAAACCCCTTGGTGTTTATGAATACAATGAAGATATTAGGGGTTCTAACAGACACTTGTCGTTAGGGAAGGATGTCATCGTGTTTATAAAATTAATCTTGTATGAGACAGTGTGTGTGTGTGTGTGTGTGTGTGTGTGTATGTGTGTGTGTGTGACTGTGTGTGTCTGTGAGAAGAGATGTTTGTATTTGGAGAAAAGTGACTACTGGCATTGGCACATTCACTTTTTTATCGTCATTCAGTAGAGTTTCCTCAGTTATCTTCATCCTCATCCTCCTCCTACACCTGGTCCTCCAAGTATTCCTCCATCTCCGAATCCTCCTCATTATTATCATCAACTTCTAAATCCACCACCTCATCATCCTACATCAAACCTTCCTTCATCTCCTTTCCTTCCTACCTTCGTACTACCTCCTCTTCCCTCTCCTACTTTACCATATCCGTATCCAGCTGCTGCTGCATCTCTTAGTAATGTTTCCTTTGATTTCTGGTGTTGATAGGATTATTATTATTATTATTATTATTATTATTATTATTATTATTATTATTATTATTATTATTATTTATTATTATTATTATTATTACTATTATTATTATTATTATTATTATTATTATTATTATTATTATTGTTATTATTATTATTATTATTATTATTATTATTATTATTATTATTATTATTATTTTTATTATTATTATTATTATCAGCGGCGTGGCATTCATAAACTATAACGTGTTGCCATAATCTGAAGAAAAAAATGACTAACACGTGCTAAATTTGTAAATATAAAAGAAAGAAAAAAAATTAAAGAAAAGACTTCCTTCCATACTTGTAAAGAAAATTTGCATGGTGATGTTTCTACAAATCTTTTTAATAGTTTGTTTCTAGAAATTACGAAGGGCAACCACATATAATATCAGCTTTGTGAATTGACCAAACCATCAAAGAATTCAACTGCTTCTGTTTCATTTCGCAAGAATATTTTTTCACTCATACATTTATTATTCATAAAACCAGAGGCGTTAACACTAGTAGAATAACCTTTTATTTTTAATTGATGTAATGAGCACTTCAAAATCGGAATGAAATGTGTCGGATATATTTTGTTGTTCTACCAAATAGAATACCAGACTTTCAATTCGAAAAAGTAGATAATAATCCTCAAAACTGCCATCATAATGGACCAAATGAGATTCACGTCTTCACACAAGTTCAACTTTAATATATTGATTGGAATTTGAAGACAGAGGGAAATGGCTTAAGGGACACATGCAGACATTGAATAATTTAGCACTTGACGCCACTGATTTGGATTTTATTTAAAATATAATCTTAATAAGCCATGACATTGTATTTTAAAGCTCTGAAAGTTGAAATTGATACGTGTAAAAGATTTTAAACAGCGGAAATAATCAAATGCTTAATCTGTGTCGTCGTTTTCTTTTTTTCAAATTGGAAAAATTATTTTTGTATGTCTTGCACATATTTGCAGGTCTGATGATATTATGAGCTTGTTTTGACAGAGTTTAATGGAAAATATTTTATGTTGGTTTGAGATTCATTACAACAAAAAAGTCAGGTCATCAACATAACTTGTCGCTCCAACACCGAACCCACTCCACAGCAAATGGGGAGCAGACTTTTAGGTCACGGTAAATGCTGCTGGGCCCATCCTGGCATTCTCCAAGGATGTACGCCATCGTCTGCTCTGGGCATCCACATGTACACAAGCTAGTCTCAGCCAGCCCCCACTTTTTCTGTTTAAAATCATCATCATCATCATCATCATCATCATCATCATCATCATCATCATCATCATCGTCATCATCATCATCATCAGTATCATCTTTTTCTTCTTCTTCTTCTTCATCTTCATCTTCTTCTTCTTAATGTTCTTCTTCTTCTTCTTCTTCTTCTTCTTCTTCTTCTTCTTCTTCTTCTTCTTCTTCTTCTTCTTCTTCTTCTTCTTCTTCTTCTTCTTCTTCTTCTTCTTCTTCTTCTTCTTCTTCTTCTTCTTCTTCTTCTTCTTCTTCTTCTTCTTCTTCTTCTTCTTCTTCTTCTTCTTCTTCTTCTTCTTCTTCTTCTTCTGTGCCATCACGCATTCAAACGGCTTCGTCTGATATTGTGCAATGCGTATGCTGGACGACTGTTTCAGCATGGAACATCAAGTAAACCAGATGATCAAACCCATGAATTTTGAATGAAAGAGAATCCATCGAATGAAACAATACACTCTTCTCCATTTGCTGGAGACAGCCGTTTTTGCACTGATACGGTCACGCCATGATTACTGTAATTCTCTACTTGCTGGTCACCTGACATAAAACTCGGAAAACTACAAAAAGAAGAAGATAACAATAATAATAATAATAATAATAATAATAATAATAATAATAATAATAATAATAATAATAACAATAATAATAATAATAATAATAATAATAATAATAATAAATAATAATAATAATAATAATAATAATAATAATAATAATAATAATAATAATAATAAATATTAATAATAATAATAGATTTACATTCATATAGAGCTTATGTCGAAGCTTCGAAGCTCTTCACATTGATCATCAGTAAAAACAACACATACTGCAGATTCTTTCATGGGACGTGCACATTATACTAGAGTACCATACATTAATAAATTTTGAATTCATTTTTTTCAGCTGATGTCTTTACCCCTTCAAGCCAAAATTGAAAATAGTATTATATCTAGATCGTATTAGGGCCATAACTAATGTCAGGATGCAAAGAAGAGAACATGAAACAAAAAGGGAAAAAATAAGCCAGAAGACACGATGACAGCTACCATATTCCACGTTCAAGGGTGCAATGATATGGACAGTCGTTTTTCCATCAACAATTAGAATTAGAAAGACATGACTGCCGATGTAGTCAGCTATGAAAATCTAAAATTGTTGAAAGTCAGAATTCCTTCTACTGTGCAACTCTAAACATCAAAATGGACACAAAGGTGTGCAACAATACACCCCGAATGGTTTGTAGATAGGACAGAAGAGGATGAAGAAGTGTTCACACGATGACGGAAAATCGGGAAAAGAATGAGGGTTTCATGATTTTCTTCCTAAATGTTAATGAGTCACTCATCAATTTGGTACATATGTCTAGCAGTGTTCAGGATTTTATTCAACTCTACAATCCTTAATGCAAATGATAATAATAACAACAGCAAAATGAACAATAATAGTAATAATATTAATCATTATAATATTAATAGTAATAATAATAATAATAATAAGAAGAAGAAGAAGAAGAAAGAAAGAAGAAGAAAGAAGAGAAGAAAGAAGAAGAAGAAGAAAGAAGAAAGAAGAAGAAAAGAAAAGAAGAAGAAGAAGAGAAGAAGAAGAAGAAGAAGAAGAAGAAGAAGAAGAAGAAGAAGAAGAAGAAGAAGAAGAAGAAGAAGAAGAAGAAGAAGAAGAAGAAGAAGAAGAAGAAGAAGAAGAAGAAGAAGAAGAAGAAGAAGAAGAAGAAGAAGAAGAAGAAGAAGAAGAAGAAGAAGAAGAAGAAGAAGAAGAAGAAGAAGAAGAAGAAGAAGAAGAAGAAGAAGAAGAAGAAGAAGAAGAAGAAGAAGAAGAAGAAGAAAAGAAGAAGAAGAAGAAGAAGAAGAAGAGAGAAGAAGAAGAAGAAGAAGAAGAAGAAGAAAGAAGAAGAAGAAGAAGAAGAAGAAGAAGAAGAAGAAGAAGAAGAAGAAGAAGAAGAAGAAGAAGAAGAAGAAGAAGAAGAAGAAGAAGAAGAAGAAGAAGAAGAAGAAGAAGAAGAAGAAGAAGAAGAAGAAGAAGAAGAAGAAGAAGAAGAAGAAGAAGAAGAAGAAGAAGAAGAAGAAGAAGAAGAAGAAGAAGAAGAAGAAAAAGAAGAAGAAGAATTACATATGGTCTGCTAGGACAATAAATGAAACCTTGATGAATCGCATTTAGCATGGTAAGTTCGTGAAAATACGCTATAGATAGAATGCACTTGGCCAAGGAGTTCACAACATTGCCATCCGGAAGTATAACGGACCAACACACAAACTCTGTGTAACCATGAACTTTTATAGTCTGGTTAATACAGTTTAGTGAGAACAACTCACAAACGCGGATGGCAAAAACAATAACAAAGGCCTGAGTGACGTCATCTGCATACTATCTATATTGTATGTTCATGGTTTTTATAATGCTCCAGAATAAGATTTCACAATGCAACTTATACATACATAGTTGTCAGTTGTATCAATCTGCGGATTTTCCTCGTAAGATTTATATATATAATTTAACAAAAAAAAACCCAAAAAATCCACAACATGAAGAAGCAGTTCTATAAATGAATACACGGTTAACCTAGCAAAAACCTAAATATATTGTTTTTAAAAAAAATTGATTAATTAAATTTTGTGTGGGCGAGCGGCCGATAACTTGCAATCTCTTTTCTGACATTGTTTGGTGTGGGATGGGGGTGTGTGATTATTATCTTAAAAAGAACCCCCCCCCCCCCCCCCCACCCCCAAGAAAAAAAAGCAAGAACAACAACAAAAACAAACAGGCAAGCAATAAATAAATAGAAGAAAAAACGCGCCTCTTCAACATAAAGAAGCAGATCCATAAACGTAAATAGTTTTACGCCGGGGAGTGGGGGGGGGGGGCGGGGGGGGGGCTGTCTCCTCTTCTCACTCACTGAATCGCAAATTGGGTTGATGTTTTGTAATGATACGTGAAAAGTACTCATCATATTCAGATGAAATTTGTAACATAAATAGATGAAATGTGCATATATAACCTTATAAACGGCACTATCTCTGCTCTTGATAATTTTAGAAATATTTCACTCAAAAGGGCAATCATCTTATTTTTACGTTTTCTAGTAATTGCACGAGTTTTGTCGTTTGACATAATCTATAATGACCTTTTTACTATAGTCAGATTTTTTATTAATGGCGCGTGTTTTTCTGGTGTTTCTCTGCTGTCACTATATCAAAAGTTGTAAAAATTTGTGTCAACCTCTGGATCAATTTGTCTTAACTGGATCTAGATTTGGGACCGTATTGATGCCATATTGAAAAAGTTTTCTTCTTTAAGACCTATAAAAAAATACTTTAAAACAGCTGATTTAAAATTAGAGATTTTACAGTCAAAAATGAAAACAAGTTACGCACCACAAAGTATGAATGAATTCATCGTATTTCCAAAAAATCCTGTGCTGACGTAAGGATTATGAGTTCACGTCATACTTCTTTCCAAATAATAACAATTCGCTTTAAGTGTTATAAACATACCACTTATGTAGTTTGTATTAAATTTTGTTTTTATTATTTATGGCATATTATCTACATCATGTCGCAATTACCAAAGACTGATATGAAATCTCTCGCTGGAAATCATTTGAAATATTGATTGTATACTCAAGATTGTCAAATTAACAAACACTGTTTATATAACTTTGACAATTTTTTGTCTATGCATGAACGTTTCACAGGGCCTTTAAAGGTTTTAGAAACATATTAGGCTCTTAAACAACACGATACGGTACGGGATCTCTATCGGTTCCACTCTCGAAAAGAAGTCTTCTTGTATCTATCGATAAGTCATTTAAGAGGACGGCAATGGTTTTGGAATTTCTCAATCAACCATGAGAAGATTGTCATCGAAATACGACAGAGAGATCACCAGTGTAGAACAACGTGGCAGAAAAAGGATCATAGATAACTTTGATATGGATACCATCCAAAGATGTATGGGTGAGCGTAAATATACATCCGAAAAAATATTGGACGTCTGATTATTCAAGCAGAAAAAGTCCCGTGGGTTCTGGACAGAGAATCATTGTTATTATTGCAGGTGGTGATGATACTGGATATATAAAAAGACGCCATGCCATGTTTTCTTCTCTGCATCATCTGGAATATTATTCTGGGGTCAATGCAAAGGTGTTTTAAGACTGACTAAATATCGTTTTCTAACCTCCAGCCGTATTGTATTGGACAACGCTACCATTCGTTGGCCCATGGTCACTTTACGGCTCCAACTTTGGCAAATATAAAAGCTGACATGATTCCAGGGTTTCAATCAGACAGTACTACATATTATGACTATTTATCAAAATGCTAACTATACTCCTTAGTATAAAAAAAGAGAGAAATGAATCAGAAACAGATTTCAAAGCAGACTGTCTAATCAGGGAGTTTTGACACGAGGTTGCGCGACTTCCCCCATATCACTATGAGCGCAATCCAATCGAGGTCATTAGGACTAATTAGAGGGAAAGATTGAGAGGAAGAACACCAAATTCACTCTCACCGACGAGGCAATAAATGATAAAGAGTAGACTGAGAAAAGGCATGCCTCAACCTTCGCAAACTAGAGGAAAATAACATTTCATTGGATAGAGTGATGTTCTGAATCTTTCTGTAGTCGTTTCATTTCTCCTTTTCATCATCCTCGTGATAAGACAGTGCTGATTGATGTGTATTTCTTGGTTGCTGTTGTTGTTATTGTTGTAGTTGTTGTTGTTGTTGTTGTTGTTGTTGTTGTTGTTGTTGTTGTTATTGTTGAACACATATTTGTGGAGACATTGTCTCATAATTGATGAAAATTTACTTTTGACCAGTCTACATAAATTTATGTAATCCTCTCTGGCTATTTCTCAAACTTTTGCAATCAAAATTATATTGGAAGCGCGTTATGTTCACATTCGTTTGTATTCACCAGTAATGTGTATTGATAGTTATAAAATGTCTGATAGTTAATTATTGCTATTCGTTGCTTCATATTCAAGAACTGCACGTATATCGTTTAAGCTTCAATTAACCGAACATTCCAATTTAACGAATTCCTTCAAAATGGATATGCGGAAAATTCATAATTTTGATAATGTAAATCTTCTATGAGTTCCGATCCTTACCTGTTATCGATTTTAATATAGCTGTAATAAACGAAATCCTTTCTTATTGTTTTAAAATTCATGAAAAAAAATTCTTTATTATGACAAGTTGATTCAGAGGTTTGTACAAATTTTTGCAACTATGCATTGGGGGGCAGCTGAGAAAAAGAAGAAAAACACGCGCCATTTATTAAAGATCTGACTATAATTGTGTGTCTACATTCAAACATATTTATTGATAAAAACCGTTGTTATGAGTTGTTTTTTTTTTTCATAACCTACACGAAATCGACGTGTCCCATATTTTGCCTTGAATTATGGGACACGGCGAGTTCGTGTAGTTTATTTTTTTTTAATAATAAAATTTAAAAATCTCATATGAAATGAGTCAAGTTTGATAAGTGAGTCAAGTGTGTGTGTTTTGTATATCTGTTTTAATTGAATACATTCATTCAATTTTGTTTTTGATGGCATGTTCATTTTATGTTTATTCATTATTAACTGAAGCGGGTTTGCTCTATGATGATTTGTAGTTGTGACGTAAATTCAGAAAAGCCTAACATGTTTGTGGCTGCGCAGTTTTTTATAAAGAATGAAGAGTTTTGAATCGAACAAGTTTTAATTGTATTTCTTAATAATAGATAAAGTTGATGATGATGACGATGATGATGATGATGATGATGATGATGATGATGATGATGATGATGATGATGATGATGATGATGATGATGATGATGATGATGTTGATCATGATGATCATGATGATGATGATGAGGAGGATGATGGTGGTGATGGTTGTTGTGGTGGAGCTGGTGTCTTTTTAAAAAGAGTATTTTAACATTATTTTTTGTGTTATATTTTATTCCCTCCATTCTCGCTCAAGTTTATATACATTGTGATATCATCCTGAAACCTTCTCTCTCTCTCTCTCTCTCTCTCTCTCTCTCTCTCTCTCTCTCTCTCTCTCTCCCTCTCTCTCTCTCTCTCTCTCTCTCTCTCTCTCTCTCTCTCTCTCCCTCTGTACTTCATTAACGCTTTTTCTCATTTCTCTCTACCATCCAAAAGAATCACTCTTTCGAATATATATATATATATATATATATATATATATATATATATATATATATATATATATATAGTTTCCATTGGCTCGACATTATTTTTATCTGTAGTCTTGTAGTATTTGGAAGCTTGTAAATGACATGATTTTTATCAGGTGGAACAAAAATTTATGGAAAAATATATGAGTTAAAGACGGTCCTTAATTGTAAAATATTTCTTTTCTTTTTTTTCCAGAGAAGTCCCGGAATATGGAATTTCATAATAGTACAGCTAGAATGATTTTAGATGAAGCCTATTGGGCATGGTGTGAAGATGTACCGTATGACTGGGATACTTATATTTCGATTCTTTTTATATTTACCGTGATCCTCTTGGTCATCGCTTTGTGGGGAATCATCGTCAATGTCATCAACCTCATCGTTTTCTCTCGTATTGGAATTCTTTCCGACAGTAGCACAGTCAGCTTGTTTGGATTGGCGATATCTGATTTGATTTATTGTATTGCACAATTCTGGACTAAATTTTGGGCAATGTTTTCTTTATTTTATATCTATTACATTGGTGAGATGTTAGTATTTGTTGTGGCGGATTTGCTATCACCTTTGCTTTTAATTTTCAATCAAGTAACTTGTTTTTTGACAACTTATATCGCGTTGGAAAGATTTGTTGCAATTGTGTTCCCGTTTAAAGTCAAGTATATCTTCACGTCCATGAAAACCTTATATGCCGTTTGTTTTTGTTTTGTCTGGAATATTGGACTTCATTTTGATGAGACATACGCGTTGTTTAAGTATAAGATCCCTAATTCAGGAAATTTCACTGATGATTTTGTTGAAGCTTCGGGTATTATGAGAACTATGAACATCTGTATTCGAATCACCATGTTTATTATACTTGTCATATGTAATGCTACGATGATAAGGACATTATCCAACAGAAAATTCAGAAAGTCAGCATCGTCATCAAAGAAAATGACCCCTAGCACAATCACTGATGACAGCACCATCACCGATCCTAAACCCACAACCATCAACACTGCCACAAAATTAAATATAAGGGATGCCAGCAAGCCAGAGATTGTGAAGACGAAGATAACAGTCGACAGTGACAAAAGACTCGTGACCATGATGGCGGCAATTTGTGGCATGTTTGTTGTGTGTAATTTGCCTCATCTTGTCAATGTGGCCGTCTTTTACATCATATATTCGAAGTGTCACCAGAATTACCGTAACACTTTGCATTTACCATCTAATGTGTTAGAGCTAATTAACTCGAGTACTAACATATTCTTCTATTATGCCATGAGTACAAGGTACAGGCAAAGTTTCTTATCACTGTTTGGCAAACAAAAAGGCAACAGAAAATGATGTTAGATAAACATAAGGTAACAAATCACAATTAATTCACTCATAAAAGTCATGTCGTTTCCCAGTGCCTACACTGTCCCCCACCCATTCCATTTTTTACACTCGTGTTTTGGAATGCGGCGTCAGTGACTTAACCTCGTTCTGGATGGGATTACATTACAAAGATAATTTCCATCATGACATTTGATTGGTTGGTTGTGATAGAAAACCCCTTGGTGTTTATGAATACAATGAAGATATTCGGGGTTCTAACAGACACTTGTCGTTAGGGAAGGATGTCATCGTGTTTATAAAATTAATCTTGTATGAGACAGTGTGTGTGTGTGTGTGTGTGTGTGTGTGCGTATGTGTGTGTGTCAGTTTGAAGCGATTATCGTATTTGGAGAAAAGTGACTACTGGCATTATTATTATTATTATTATTATTATTATTATTATTATTATTATTATTATTATTATTATTATTATTATTATTGTTATTATTATTATTATTATTATTATTATTATTATTATTATTATTATTATTATTATCATTATTATTATTATTATTATTATTATTATCAGCGGCGTGGCATTCTTACAGTATAAAGTGGTGCCATAATCAGAAGAAGAAAATGACTTAAACGTGCTATATTTGTAAATATAAAAGAAAGAAAAAAATAAAGAAAAGACTTTCTTCCATACTTGTAAAGAAAATTTGCATGGGGATGTTTCTATCCCTGCAAATCTTTTTAATAGTTTGTTTCTAGAAATTACGAAGGGCAACTACATATGATATCAGCTTTGTGAATTGACCAAACCATCAAAGAATTCAACTGCTTCTGTTTCATTTCGCAAGAATGTTTTTTCACTCATACATTTATTTATTCATAAAACCATGCGTTTTAATACTAGTAGAATAACCTTTTATTTTTAATTGATGTAATGAGCACTTCAAAATCGGAATGAAATGTGTCGGATATATTTTGTTGTTCTACCAAATAGAATACCAGACTTTCAATTCGAAAAAGTAGATAATAATCCTCAAAACTGCCATCATAATGGACCAAATGAGATTTACGTCTTCACACAAATTCAACTTTAATACATTGATTGGAGTTTGAAGACAGAGAGAAATGGCTTAAGGGACACATGCAGACATTGAATAATTTAGCACTTGACGCCACTGATTTGGATTTTATTTAAAATATAATCTTCATAAGCCATGACATTGTATTTTAAAGCTCTGAAAGTTGAAATTGATACGTGTAAAAGATTTTAAACAGCGGAAATAATCAAATGCTTAATCTGTTTCTTGTTTTCTTTGTTTTCAAATTGGAAAAAATATGTTTGTATGTCTTGCACATATTTGCAGGTCTGATGATATTATGAGCTTGTTTTGACAGAGTTTAATTGAAAATATTTCTTGTTGGTTTGAGATTCATTACAACAAAAAAGCCAGGTCATCAACATAGCTTGTCGCTCCAACACCGAACCCACTCCACAGCACCTGGAGAGCAGACTCTTAGGTCACGGTAAATGCTGCTGGGCCCATCCTGGCATTCTCCAAGGATGTGCGCCATCGTCTGCTCTGGGCATCCACATGTACACAAGCTAGTCTCAGCCAGCCTCCATTTTTTTCTGTTTAAAATCATCATCATCATCATCATCATCATCATCATCATCATCATCATCATCATCATCATCATTATCATCATCATCATCATCATCATCACCATCATCATCATAACCATCATCATCATCATCATCATCATCATCATCATCATCGCCATCATCATCAGTATCGTCTTTTTTTTTCTTCTTCTTCTTCTTCTTCTTCTTCTTCTTCATCTTCTTCTTCTTCTTCTTCTTCTTCTTCTTCTTCTTCTTCTTCTTCTTCTTCTTCTTCTTCTTCTTCTTCTGTGCCATCACGCATGCAAACGGCTTCATCTGATATTGTGCAATGCGTATGATGGACGACTGTTTCATCATGGAACATCAAGTAAACCAGATGATCAAAACCATGAATTTTGAATGAAAGAGAATCCATCGAATGAAACAATACACTCTTCTCCATTTGCTGAAGACGGCCGTTTTTGCACTGATACGGTCTCGCCATGATTACTGTAATTCTCTACTTGCTGGTCAACCTGACATAAAACTCGGAAAGCTACAAAAAGAAGAAGATAATAATAATAAATAATAGACGTACATTCATATAGAGCTTATGTCGAAGCTTCGAAGCTCTTCACATTGATCATCAGTAAAA
>NC_088364.1:63296751-63406751 GCF_034508935.2 Berghia stephanieae
CCCCCCCACCCCCCCCCCCCCCCCCCCCCCCCCCCCCCCCCCCCCCCCCCCCCCCCCCCCCCCCCCCCCCCCCCCCCCCCCCCCCCCCCCCCCCCCCCCCCCCCCCCCCCCCCCCCCCCCAAAACCCCCCCCCCCCCCCCCCCCCCCCCCCCCCCCCCCCCCCCCCCCCCCCCCCCCCCCCCCCCCCCCCCCCCCCCCCCCCCCCCCCCCCCCCCCCCCCCCCCCCCCCCACTCACCCCCCCCCCCCCCCCCCCCCCCCCCCCCCCCCCCCCCCCCCCCCCCCCCCCCCCCCCCCCCCCCCCCCCCCCCCCCCCCCCCCCCCCCCCCCCCCCCCCCCCCCCCCCCCCCCCCCCCCCCCCCCCCCCCCCCCCCCCCCCCCCCCCCCCCCCCCCCCCCCCCCCCCCCCCCCCCCCCCACCCCCCCCCCCCCCCCCCCCCCCCCCCCCCCCCCCCCCCCCCCCCCCCCCCCCCCCCCCCCCCCCCCCCCCCCCCCCCCCCCCCCCCCCCCCCCCCCCCCCCCCCCCCCCCCCCCCCCCCCCCCCCCCCCCCCCCCCCCCCCCGTGCAGTGCCGCTCAGTGTTGGGAGCCACTGAGTTGGAGTTGACTTAAAACATTCTACTATTATTCTCATTGATTCTCTTAATCGGATGTCAATGCGGTTTACATGTGGGCTCCTCATCCAAACAGGAGCACCGTATTCTCCCAAAGCAGACGTTCTCAGTACCTATGTTGAGGCTCCCCGGGTGGTACTTGCGAGTTTTCTCACCAGACTGTTTCTTTTTGTGATTTTAATTGCAGTTGCCTCAATGTGGTTACAATAATTTAGTTGTCTGTCCAATGTAATGTCAATGTATTTAGTGTTGGGGCATGGGGTAGTATGGAGTTACCGGCTGTGATCTTCAATTCTTTTGTTGCCTCTCGGTTATTCAAGTGGAAGTTCTTGGATACTGATTTGGGGTATTCATTTTAGGTACCACCAATCAAAGTATTGTTTCAGGCGGGTGGTGTCTTTGCTTAGAACTTCTTCAATCTCTTTCAGTTTTTCGATTGATAGGCTAAGGCCCAGTCATCAGCGTATCTAAATTTGAGTGCTTCGCAGTTTGCCATGTCGGAGATGTAAACATTGAAGAAGGTTGGTCCTAAAACTGATCCTTGTGGTATCCCATTTTTTTTTTCGTGTTTTGCCTTTGTTTTCTCCCAATAT
The DNA here is from genome assembly GCF_034508935.2 of Berghia stephanieae. NCBI lineage: Eukaryota > Metazoa > Mollusca > Gastropoda > Nudibranchia > Aeolidiidae > Berghia > Berghia stephanieae. The sequence goes on from NC_088364.1 coordinate 63,297,954, forward strand.
GACATGAAATTGCCTTGTGTCAGTCATGGTAGACAGCAGTTTTAGCGTCTTCCTACAAGGAATCATTTTTGAAAGCTTTAATATAAGTCCGCCTGTCGAAACAGTGTCGCACACTGGAGATAAGTCTAGCAGGACTGCACCAGTCTTCTTTTTGTTCTCAAAGCCTGCTTCAATGTCGTATCAGGTCAGTGCAAGGACCTGTTCACTTGTGCTTCTTTGTGGTCTAAAGCCCGCTTGTTCTGGTGGTACGCGTGGATTACATATGGGGTGATTCACTCTAGTACGATTCTTTCCAGGAGCTTGTATAAGCAACAAAGTAGAGATATTGGTCTATAACTGGATGGTTCAGTCATTGGTTTGCCTGGTTTTGATATGGCGATTACTTTGGCATGTTTCCAAATTTGTGGGTATGTGCCCTTGTTCATGATGTCTCTGGTCCAAAGTTAGTAATCATGTAGGGTATATTTCATCAAAGCAGCTTTGCCATTTGTTTTTTGTTTTTTGTTGTTTTTTTGTTTTTTTTTTGTTTTTTTGTTTTTTTTGTTTTTTTTGTTTTTTTTGTTGTTGTTTTTTTTTGTTTTGTTATTTTTTTTTTTTTTTTGCTTTTTATTTGTTTTTTGTTTTTTTGTAGCTCCTCTCATTTCATTAATCGTTATTGGGACATTTAAAACATGCTATATTATAATAATAATGATAATAATAATAATAATAATAATAATATAATAATAATAATAATAAGAAGAAGAAGAAGAAGAAGAAGAAGAAGAAGAAGAAGAAGAAGAAGAAGAAGAAGAAGATCATGATGATGATGACGACGACGATGATGATGATGGTGATGATGATGATGATGATGATGATGATGATGATGATGATGACGATGATGATGATGATGATGATGATGATGATGATGATGATGATGATGATGATGATGATGATGATGATGATGATGATGATGATGAAATAGCTATTTAACGAGTTGACAATTTTAAACTGCTCAAACTGCAATAAGTAAATCGTTTCGAACTTTCGTTTTTGTTTTCAAGGGCTATGAAATGGCTATGACTATGACTGACTTCAGCGATAAAAAACATTGGTGTCCACAGCTCTTCCAGCTCATGTGTTTTGCTGCACAACTAACAGAAACTTCTACGTTATTGACCATGGGGATCTGAATGTGTCGTGTTTCAATCTCTTAAAGCATTCATTATATAATAGGTTCGTTAATTAAAAGCACGAGTTGAGAGTGTGTTAATGTTAAGAATTTGACTTTGGATGATTGAGAGGATTGCGTCAGGCAATTACTGTCTAGTCGAGGAAAGATCGTTGTTATTAGAAATCGTGCAGTAAGAATATGCTTTCTGTTATTGGAAGTAGTTGTGTCATAATTTTCATTTTTAATTTCTGATGACTAAGACGTCGCCTGAATGTAGCCTGTGGCTGTGGGCTTGCCGGTAGGGTCAGGCTAGGTTCGCGGTGAAAGTCACCATGAACCAACCTGTTACTGTTAGGCCACGTTCATGTTCACGTCTTCATGAATGTCGTGGATAGTCGACAGGCTAGATGTACGCCATTTAAGCTTGTTTGGCTAATGGCAGCTACATTTATTTGGAAGGTATTTTTGTGGGCTGTGATCATCGTGAATTGACAGACAGTGTCTGGCAATAAAGATGGGCGATGATTATACACAGACGCCTTTTTTAAACTCCGCTCTTTTAAATATTTATCCACATTCCAGAATAACAATAATATTACTAATAATAATAAATAATAAATATAATGCTGAAAACTTCTGTAGCGCTATAACTCCGTGACACCAGACTCCAAGTGCTTAAATTACAAATTACTTTGGTTGAAACATACTCATTCACACACAACACAACAGAACCAGACACCTATCTTGCTACTCATATCATCTACTAAAATCGAAACAGATATGTTTTAACGAACATTTAAAAATAGCCAACGATTCTTTTCCACAAATGCTCTATGGTAAAGCGTTCCAAACAGAGGGTCCAAAAAGTATCTCATTCCAAAATTTTTGCATATTCGATGTACAAGTGGTTTGGTAGAATCACTGGCCAAACGTAACGGGCAGGGTTTGAATATCTTTCAATTAGTTCCGAAAGGTAAGAAGGGGCATTACTTTCAAGACAATGTTACACAAGCTTTGAATTTAATCCTTTTTACAACAGGCAACCAATGCAGGTCATGAAGCAGAGGTCTGGCAGAATCACACCTATGCTTCATGAATACTAGTCTGACATCGCCATTCTGGACAATCTGAAGACGTCTCAGATTATATTGCGAAACGCCAAACATCAGTGCATTACATTAATCCAATTTCGATAGCTCGAGGGACACAACCAGTTGTTTGGTCACATCCTCAGATATGAACCGTCTAATGGCAGCAATCTTTTTTAGTTGGAAAAAGAGAGACCTAACCAAATTATTAACCTGATACTCCATCAACAGTCCAGAGTCTAAGAATGTGCCAAGGTTTTTCACTTTGTCAACAATTTGATTGGAAGCATTCCCCGGCTTCTAATCTGATTCACTTTTCTACTTCCTGTTCCCCACATTCAGCACATCCGTCTTATCATCATTCAGTTTCAGTCTGTTCTCATTCATCCGTTTCTTAACACTTTGGATACAATTTCTTACCAATGGCTGACACTTATCGTAAATTTCACATATTGGAGACGCAGTACATCTGCGTATCATCAGCGTATTGGTGGAAAGACAGACTTAAAATTCTGATGATTTTAGACTGAGGGTCAACGTACAGAACAAGCAAAACAGGTCCAAGTACTATTTAACACACCAAATGAAAGTAAACAGTGCTCAAATCCAGCATTTTAAAAAAGTCAAATGGCATCAATACAATGTAAGTTTTTGACATTTTGAACAGAAAATGTCAAACTGACAAATCCACCTTTATTTTTTTCAACCAGCAAAAATCTTCTTAATCAGGAAATATGTTCATAGTCCACCCGCCATTGAAAATTTCTCTACCTACCTATCTGTTAACTTTATTGATCTTCTTTTGTTTGTATAATTTGTTTATTCTAACCTCTATTTTGGAGATATTGATGATAGTCGGGGGTCATGTCTAGAACCTGACGCTCCAAGCCCATAGAAAACTCAGAGGTGAAGGTACTACATGAAGGGCACATGAAAGCTGGTGACTAGATGTTTTTAATAGCTTCTCCGCCTAATCGCACACCCTGCTTAATCGACACACTAACATGAACTCCCGAGGATGTGCAATTCAGCTGCGTCGACTGTACTTGTTAAAGTCCACAGGTCCTAACACTAACATGTTTGGTATTTTGTTCTTGTTTGAAGCTGTTAAAATCATTTTTGTATATTACTTGTTACAGTCCAGGTCCTAGCAGCTTTGTATCACACGGAAGTCAACACATCATCATCCATCGTGGCTTGTGCTCTTGAGCATGTTGCTGGTCAGCTGTCTCCATGAATTACGATCCTCTGCGGTGTGCATGAAATCTGTGTTGCTTTTTAAATCACATTTGGCCATTCTGAGGTTGTTTAGATATGTCATTCTTTGTCTTCCTCTAGCTCTCTTTCCTTCGATCATCCAGATGTTACCAACTTTTTTATTCCATCTCTTCTCCACACTGTCCCAGAAACCGTAACTGCCTCTGTCTGATGGTATCGATCAACATTCTTCCCTTTCTCAACTTCTCCAACACATCCTCGTTCGTGTACCTGCCTGTCCATGATAGCCGCAACATTCTTCTATACATCCACATCTCAAATGCCTCTAACCTCCTCATGCATTCTTTGTCAAGCGTCCACGTTTCACAACCCTATAAGCGGGTGGTTGGATGGGAGCATCACCCTTGAATCATATACCTATGATGTTCGCATGGGTGTACGATCCAATAGTGATGTCGTTTCTTCTTCTCTTTACTAGCCTATCCTGCTTCTTTGGTTTTTGATTGTATTTTTTGACAGGGGATATTTTTTTTTCTGTAAATCTTCTGTCTGTTTGTTCTTGGTTATTTATAATTTAGCTTATGATATCTTTAGGTTATGATTTTGATTTACATTTGTACTATTTTTGTTAGATTGCTTGTTTTTTTGTTTCAGCGGTCTCTCATATAACCTCAATTGTGTTGGAAGAGACTAAAGCAACAAACAAACAACCATATAAAAGGGTACTTATAACATATTTTTCTACTACTTTCATTCTGGTCTATAACTTGAGGTTGTTGTTTGGCACTACTGGTCGCATTTTATGGAACACGTTTTTTGCTATTGCAATTCTTTGTTTTATATCCTCTATGTCACGTGCGTCATGGGTAATGATAGTGCCTAAATATTTAAATTTCTTTACTTGTTTGATGGTCTCTCCTTTGCTTGACAAGTGGAAGGTCGTATTGTTGTCATTCTTTGAGACCACCATGCATTCGGTTTTCTTGATATTTAATTTCAGGCCCATCTCTTCACTTTTGCACGAATGATAACTGCCATTGACAAAGCAAACTGTAATTCTGTGAACGGAGCCTGGCTGAATACACCAGACTAAATGTGTAATGGTAGCACATCTGATCGGTAAAATCGGAAGTAGTCTGAGGTTCAATCCCCAGTCGAGGTAGACTGATTTTTTGGGATGGTTTTTGTCTTGTATTTTTCTTTCTTGCTTTGTCTTTTTTTTTAATCTACTTCCTAGTCATCCGGCAGTGATTGGGTATCTGGGTCTGTCAGCACTGGAGGAAAGCATTTCGCGATAGACTGGCATCCTATCCAAAGAATAGCAGGCAATTGCTTTATCTGTTTCATACTATAGAAATCAGGATAAACTCCGTCTCCATAGGCCAAATAGTGGTGAAGGACTCCACATTTACGATCATCTCTAATTTTAAAAGAAACTTTCCGACACCAGGAAACTTGACCTAGCACCGTTTTGAGAATATGTGACCCAAAGCTTCAAATCAGTATTGTGTGAGGATAAGGCAGAAGTTATATCTATAGATACATGTGTGACACTTAGTGTTAATTTCTACACGTTATAGTAGATAATAAACACACCATTTCTGCCATCACAAGAACTAGAAATGTCTATTTCTGTTTTCATTTTCTCACTGTACGTATGTGTAAAATGAGTACCTGGCCATTCATTAACAGCATTGTGTCTGTCAGAAAAATTATTGCCTAACAGACGTCATAGCTCATTCTACATGTTAAATGTTTCTGTAATGCTGTCAAGGACAACAACTACAAACAGGAAGGAAGATACATAAAAATAAACACGGGCAGTCACTCTTCAAGAAAGGTACTTATACATGGGATATAACTCTGTCATTATTACACACAACATAGCATTTACACAGTTATTTCCCATTCATTACAGGTGACAAACCATTAAAAATTCACTTTGTAGCGACCAATATATTTCACAGCACACACGCATTATTAGATTTGCACTTAACATGCAGCCATACCACCACACAAAAAACAACAATGAAAACATGTAGTTGTAGTTACAGAACCGCCTTTCTTTTTTTTTTAGAATCATCCTTAAATAATCAGTTTCATTAAAAACTGCCTTCTGTTCCTACATCGTTTACAAATGATTATCGATTAAAAACTGCCTTCTGTTCCTACATCGTTTACAAATGATTATCGATCAGATGAAAAGCTTGTCAATTTCATATATCATATCTTTTTGCTCCAAAGTTTGTATTTATTTTGATTATGTCATAAAATGCAGACATTGTAGGGTGTGACGGCATCATGGTTGGTTACACACCTCAAGCAGAAGGCCATCTTTCCAACACACATTACGCTATTGCTGGGGCTTTGAGTGGTGCAGGAGCGAGGGCCCTTTTTCAACCTTTAGATGTTCTCAAAATCCGTTTCCAGGTATTTTTTTTGTTTTAATTTTTTTTTGTTTTTTTTTTAATTTGATGTTTTGTGTGTTTGATATTTTTGTATTTCTTTCCTTTTCATTTTCTGTAGTTTGTGGTGTTAGCGTTTATTCCAAAAATATACATTCATTTGGCAACGATTGTAAATACACTTTATTATTATTATTGTACTAATATATTATTATTATTATTATTATTATTATTATTATTATTATTATTATTATTATTATTATTATTATTATTATTATTATTATTATTGTTATTTATTTTTACAGTACAAAGCTTTCAAGAGCTTAGTATCAGCAAAAGCTGTGAGAAGCTGTGATTGTACAAACAAAAAACAAAAAAAACGAATAAAGCAGTTTCAAAAAATAACAAAACGAAACCAAACAGATGGTAAAAATTTATTTGCCATGTCTTGTCAGCAAATGATATGTGTTTTTGGCAAACAGCGTACATTGTTGGCAAATAGCATGTTTTGTTTTTTGGTGTTTTTCTTTTGGTGATTGACTGTAGAAGGCAATCTTTCCAAGTTAACATAAAAATGCAAATATTTCTTATACATTTTTATTCATTGTACATGCTTTTTTGAGAATTGTACGCATTATTCTATCATTTAAATTTAAAAAAGAAAAGAAATCATAGACTTTTTGAGTTTTATTAAATGCTTTAGTTTGTTTTATAACCTGGAAAATCATATTGGGAGTTTAATTAAGTATTGTTTGGTTGTGTCGTATCAGATTTATGAGATTCAGAAAGTCTATACTATTTACATCGTCAATAATGAGTAAGTTTTTTCATTATTACAGTCCAGTCTGGATAATCACAACACCTTGGGATCAGTGAAAATGTTGCGATTAACCGAAGTTGAGTTTCCAGTCCACTATTGCAACATTTTACACATATATCGTATACACAAACCATTTGTAAACATTGTTCTTAGTCCGCCACATACTGAGCAATATGATTGAAATAAAAACTATATGGCAGCCCTGTAGATATTTTTCAAGCAAAAGCAGCTTTGATGCAAGTCGACATCTTATTCAGATTTGATTAACTTTCACTCTTTTGTTCTCAACATTTTAAGAGCCAAAGAGATTAGCCGTGAGGAGTTACAATAAGCTCTCACCAAACTCGTTGGTCACAAAGCACAGTTGTCAATCCTAAAACAAAGGATATCTCTTTACAGCTGTCATTGTCTACCTGTTGTAAAAACTATACCCAGCCCCCTTGCCTCCTATTTAATGACCACAGATGACAGTGCAAACCCATACTGCAAAGCCCCACCCTCTTTTGTCTAAATAGAGTGGTGACACACTAATGTAGCATTAAATCCCGCTCACTCTCGATTTTTCAACCTGTCACGATTTCAACCATAATGAAATTTAATCATGATATTTTGTTTGATTGATTTCTTGAATTTACCACTTGTTGAGGGCGAAAATTTGTTTCGATTAACTGAAGTTTGTTGCAATTAACCAGTGACTCTTATATAGAATTAATTCTGTTTCTTGGGAAATGTTGCGATTAACCAAAAGTTTCGATTATCCAGAGTGAACTGTATATATATATTTATAATTTCAATACTGATATGATCTGATTGCCCAACATCGTAATTTGCATTCATTATTATTATTTTATTTTATCCATTTAGATTGTACGCATTTTTTTTCAAAATCTTACTCGTTTTGGCCCTCCTTTGTTGTACACATTTTCATGGGCTAGGGTTGGCAGAACTGAGAAGGGTTTTGATCCCGAAAAATTCTCTGCTTGGTATTTTGTTTGTTTTTGAATCTGTTATATTCATTTTTATACATGACGATTTATCTGGCGTTAATCCATAACAGGAAAATAGGCCTCTAATTTATTCAACAAGAAACACTTTCTCACTTTTTGCTCGCAGCTTCAAATAGAGCCAATCAAACCTCAAGACAACTCAAAATACCGCGGTGTCATTCAGGCAGTGAGAAGCATCGTGGCTGAGGAGGGGCTTTTGGCTTTGTGGAAAGGTCATGTCCCTGCACAGTTCCTCTCTGTTGGATTCGGAATAGCTCAGGTAACTAATAGTTCTGTTGTGTAGCACAATATCCCCAAAATGTGCTCAAAGCACTTGACAAAAGGTCCCGAGCTAATATCGAATCTTAACACGTTATGAGACTTAACACATAGAAGGCTAATAACAGTTTGTTTTTTCGATGGACAATGTTGTTACTGACCAGGTATTTATTTCACTCCTGAGTGTGATGAGAGAATGTGATCAAATAACCCCTTTCCAATACTCAACTTTGCACTGCCCAGAGGACATGATGTTGATGCAGCTGACCCTATGTACAATGGGGTCGGCAAGAACTGGGGTCAATACATTTTTATACCAGTCTTATTCAATACAAATTGTCATCAGTGATGATAGTATTTTATACCAAGTCTTCTTATTCAATACAAATTGTCATCAGTGATAATAGTATTTTATACCAAGTCTTCTTGAATTTATGTCAAAATACCCACTATTTGCTCAGAAACATTGCACACATGCAGAACCTTATTGACGAAGACGCATGCAAAATGCTAGTTCACTCACTGATTACCTCTAGACTTGACTATTGCAACTCCCTCCTCTACAGGTTGCCAAAAAGCTCGATTGCAAGACTGCAGTTACTCCAAAATAAAGCTGCTTATATTTTTACCATAACAAAAAAGTCAGATCACACCACTCCAGTCTTTGCATTGGCTTCCCGTGGAGAAGCGGATTGCTTACAAACTTGCCTGTTATTATTCAAGTGCATCCATGGTACTGCTCTCAACTTCTTGTCATCTCTTCTTTCTATCTACAACCCGAATCGCTCTCTCTGCTCATCTTCTTCCCTGGACTTGGACCGTTTGATTCCTAAGTCGAATTTTTCACGAGGTGCTTTCGCAGATTCTGCTCCCTCTGTGTGGAATGCTCTTTTGGCAGACACCAGACACCGTAATTCTCTGTTCTCCTGTAAAGCCTCTTTGAAGACAGAGTATTTCCTTTCAGTTTTCTGTGAGTGATTTTATTCATTTTATTGAATGATTTATATGATCGTATGTACATATATGTATAAGTGCTTCCAAGCAGTTTTGGTTGAAAGGGGTGCTGTAGAAATTACGCATTGTTGTTATTATTATTATTATTATTATTATTATTATTATTATTATTATTATTATTATTATTATTATTATTGTTATTATTATTATCATCTTCATGAGTGATTTATTTGGCGGGGTGTGTGTGTGGGGGGGAGGGGGGGGGGGGGGGTTCACTTGTGACATCATTTTTATATTTATATTTACTTTTATATATTTTTATATTAATTTATTAAATTCACTTTTATTTATTTTTATTTTTTTAATTTCTTTATTGTTTATTTTTTTATTTATTTAATAAAATTGATTATTTTTCAGGCAGCCTCAATAAAGAGGTGCTATGAAAGTTGAATGAAGTAGTTTTAAAAAAGATTAACAATATTTTCAAGTGTTTTACTGTATTTCTTCAATATTTCACATAACAGATTTGTTTCATTTCCCAGTTTGTTTCTTTTGAGATTTTGACGTATACTGTATGGAGAATTATGCCAGAGAGCCTGACCACGACTCACAGAGCTTTCACTCATACAATATGTGGAGGGTTAGGTGGCTGTATAGCCACTGCTTGCATTCAACCAATGGATGTTATACGGACACGATTCGTTGCCCAGGGGGAACCTAAGGTGAAAACAATTTGCCTGTACTGCACAGCTGAATTGATTATAACTTATACAGGCATTAGCAGAGATGCCACTTGTTACAAAAGTTACAAATATTTTATGTAAAATAATGAGAATATGGGAAATACAAACAATCTTTGAAAATTGCGGGTTTTTTAGCAAACCATCGTTGTCTTTGTATTAAAATGTGATTAATATACAATTTTTATACTCTTTGAAATTCCAGTCGTGTTTCCAATCGTTGCACGAGCTCGTGAAAAGAGGAAGTTCCTCCTTTTAAGAAATGCCATCTCTCTCTCTCTCTATCTCTCTCTCTCTCTCTATCTCTCTATCTCTCTCGCTCTCTCTCTCTCTCTCTCTCTCTCTCTCTCTCTCTCTCTCTCTCTCTCTCTCTCTCTCGTCACAACACACACCAACCCACCAATGTATTGGCAGTGAGAGAGTTGATATGCAGTTGAACAAACAGGTGTAGTGTCCCACTGTTCAGAGGTTAGCTATAGTATCAATGATAATTTATCACCTCAATTGCTCTAAAGGCGAGGGACAGTACATTGAGCATGAGGCTTATAAGCAATCATTCAATTTTCATCCTTTTAAATTTTAGTCACCATCAGCACTGATTTATACAGTTTTAAAACTGGCACTATGGACGATATTCAATTTTACTCAATGGGGAGCACGCTGGATTACACTTTTTTAGGGAGATATTACACATTATTTCAATCCCAAATTACACATTATTGCTTAGACATTACGCATTTATTTCTTCACAAATTACACATTTATTTCTTCTCAAACTATACATTTATTTCTTCACAAATTACACATTTATTTCTTCACAAATTACACATTTATTTTTCACAAATTACACATTTATTTCTTCACAAATTACACATTTATTTCTTCCCAAATTACATGTTATTTCTTCCCAAACTACACATTTATGATTTTAGAGGTTGGCATCTCTGAATAATTAAGTGTACGTATGCATTTGTGGCAGCCTATAGTCAGATGGAACTGCTTTCAGTTCAGATTTGAAAAAACATATTAATCGTCACATAACTGAAATGAAGATGAAGAAGGTTACAACAGCACTGGCCTTAGAAACAAAGGGATAAGTAAATGTTGATGTCGAGTGAAGTCAGGATTGTTTTTCTGACACCTGTTCAACCAGCCTTGATTCGGAATGGGTCTGTCTAATTAAGACCAAAGTATTTTGCCATACACTAGTGTCCTATCCAAAAGGTAGCAAGCAACCAAAGTACTTTGCCATACACTATTGTCCTATCCAAAAGGTAGAAAACAAGAGGTCGTCAATGCTGGGTGCCCCAATTTATTCAACACAATCCTGAAAGCCTGGGGACAGCTCTAGCCATTTGGTCTTGTGATGTGTTGTGTTGTGTAAAACTAACGTCTTATTGTAAACACGGACAGCCGTGTTGAACCTCCGGAAGCATGAGGCTACAGCGTGTACATTCAAGGAATTCATTTTATGTATTTTAATTTGTTCATATATCTGTAAGAGGGGGTATGTCCATTTTTACATCACACAATATCCACCAAAGTATGCTCAAAGCTTGTTACAAGGAGTCCCAAGTCAACAACAACACTATGTATGGAAGACGAGATATGGGATCTATTCGGACCTTTTGCAAATTTTTTGGACATAAACCAAAAAAAAACCACCATGTCTCTTCATAACGGGCTGATTTTTTTCTTTTGTTTTTCTCACTGCTTTGTCTGCCACCATTCTTCACACACCTTTTCATACCTCAATCTTACACTTGTGTGGCTATGTGGTCTAGTGGTATGACACTCACTTTTGGATCAGAAGGTCCTGGGTTTGAGCTTCACTCAGCGCTATAGTTGAGTCCTTGGAAAAGGCTCTTTACCCACATTCTCTCACCGAACTCAGGTATAAAATGAGTACCTGGCCGTTTACAGTGTTGTCTCAGTCGGAAAAAAAAAATGTAATTTTCGTAACAGGCATCATATCTCGTTCTACATGTTACATGTTGCTGTTGGTCAGGGACCCCTTGTAAAGCACTGTGAGCGTGTTTGGTGGATATTGCGCTTTATAAAATCTCGAAATTTTTTTTTTTACTTTTGTGTAATTTGTCACCAAATAAATATGAGATGAGATACATACAACGATATATTTACCTCTAGGAATCTCCCATTGCTAGATAAAGACATCAGTTTATACTTGGCCTCTAGAAATCTCCCATTGTTAGATAAAGACATCAGTTTATACTTGGCCTCTAGGATAAAGACATCAGTTTATACTTGGCCTCGAGGAATCTCCCATTGCTAGATAAAGACATCAGTTTATACTTGGCCTCTAGGATAAAGACATCAGTTTATACTTGGCCTCGAGGAATCTCCCATTGCTAGATAAAGACATCAGTTTATACTTGGCCTCTAGGATAAAGAAATCAGTTTATACTTGGCCTCTAGGATAAAGACATCAGTTTATACTTGGCCTCTAGGATAAAGACATCAGTTTATACTTGGCCTCTAGGATAAAGACATCAGTTTATACTTGGCTCCTAGGAATCCCCCATTGCTAGATAAAGACACCAGTCTATACTTGGTACATGCTGGAATATACTTGTAGACAAATGACTGTTTTTCAAGATTTTGTTTCATTTTTTAACCCCCCCCCCCCCCCCCCCCCCCCCCCCCCCAATCACAGCTATACAACAATATGACAGCTGCAGTGAAGTGTATATTGCAAAAAGACGGAATGAGAGGGTTATATCGAGGTCTATTTCCTGCGCTTGTTGTAGTCGGACCTCAAATGGGTTTGCAGTTTGGATTCTACACCACTTTTACAAGTTTTTGGCGCAAAGGAGTTCTGAATGGATCAGTGCCTGGTAGGTTCTGCTTTTGCAACAAAATCAAAAATCAACAGGAAATTTCCCTTTGTGGTCCAGTGGTATGACACTCACCTTTGGGTCGGAATGTCCTGAGCGGTGCATGGTTTAGTCCTTGGAAAAGGCTGTTAACTGACATTTTCTCACCGTACTCAGGTGTAAAATGAGTACCTAGCTATTAACAGCGTTGTCTCTGTCAGAGAAAAATGTAATATCGCCTAAAAGTGTTGCTGTTTGTAAAGCATTTTGAGCCTGTAAAATGGATATTGCTCTATATAAAAGCTCAAGGGTTTGGGGGTTTTTTTGTTTTCTTTTTTTCCCTGTATTCATCCCAAAAGGGAAATTAACTCACTCAATCCTAGAAATGTTTGCTACTTTTCAAAATTGGAAAAAATGTATTAAAAATGAGCATGAACATAGATAGTTTTATTCACTTATCATTAACATGCAAAATCTAAAAACATTAGCTTTGATACTACGCCTATAATTTGTCTCAGAAAAATGTCATGAATATGCATGGGGTAAAATATCCTGGGTAAACTATGGATATAGTCGGTGTTAGGGTTGAAGGAGGTAAGGTTCATTCCAAGAGAAGAATGGAATAATCAAGACATTAGCCACAGTGCCAGGTAGCTTAACGGGTGGTCGAATGCGGTACTTATTGGGTATAAAGCAAAGACCATACCGCTGAGCCAGTCTGCCACCATCTGAAAATAGAAATGCCTATGATATGTATGTGAGGTTGCGTGTCAGGTGTGTGCAGATATGTAATATTTACTCGTGGATTAATCCACATGAAGATAATTCCTTAGGAGGAAGTGAATTGGATTCAATAGTCTGATGACACATCCCCCAGCAACAGCGGCCATCGTGGTTACAAGAAAATCGGTACTTTTTATTCTTCATGCTGGTGAGAACTTTTCTATGCCTTGTAATCAGATTTTAAAAGTTTTTTTTTTCCTCTGGATACGCTTCTATGCTTGTCTGAGACATATTTCATACGGGCATCCGCCATTGTTCCGATAGTTTAGAGCTAGTTACTAAGTCGCCATGCGTCATTACGAGGGAAGTGACGTTACGACTGTTGAAGCGTATTAGACAATATAATAACAGTGTCGAAGGTCATTGATGAATGGTGGATAGGTTCACAGGAAGGGAGTTAGATTTTCTAATAATAATATCAAAGGTCATGGGTGCATTGTGGGACACTAATTATGACGTTAGTGGTGAAAAATGACAGAAATGGTTATTATTGTTATTCTAAATAATTTTACCCCAATTAATTGGAAGCCTGTTGGTTTTCCGTTTTGTAAAAAACCTCAGTATATTTTCAATCACCTGGTGAATGGGGAAAAGTAAGCACTTAACATATTTTTTCACTGAAAAAAAATATTTTTAAATTGAGCTTTTATATAGCGCAATATCCACTAAAGCGCATTACAAGGGGTCCCTGGCCAACAGCAACATTTAACATTTAGGACGGGACATGATGCCTGTTAGGTGATATTACATTTTTAAATGACAGAGACAACGCTGTTAACAGTCAGGTACTCATTTTACACCTGAGTACGGTGGGAGAATGTGAGTAAAGAGCCTTTTCCAAGGACTCAACTATGCTCCAAGCGAGGCTCGAACTCAGGACCATCCGATCCGAAACGAGTGTCATACAACATAGCCGCACTTTTCACTGGAGTTCAGTGTTCAGATTGGTGGGATTGCCAGATGTGTTTGCCTAAAAGTTCAGTCTCCCCCGTAATTGGTATACTAAATAATTAGACTGTGCTAAATAATGTACAAAAATGAATATACAGCTTTATAAAGTAACAAATCACCAAACACTGAATTTTTCAGGCTTAGAACCCCTCTTGGGCCAATTACAAAAACTTTAAAAACATAAATATTTCACGTTTAAGGCAGACAGGCGGCCGGAGAGTATTGTCCTTGTTTCAGGATAGGGTTTACAAGAGCTTCTTCATTTTTTGTATAGCGCAATATCTACTAACTAAACGTGCTCAAAGCAATTTAAAAGGAGTCCCAATCTAACATCAACTCCTAAACCTGTTGGACAAGACTGTGAGGTGCAATTACAAATTTATTTTCCCCCTATCAGGTGCTCGTTATACTCCTGAGTATGGAGAGACTGTGAGTATAGAGTGTTATAACAAATTGGGTCGTATGAGTTGTTTTATGACAGTGTGAGTTGTATGAATTGTTTTATGACAATGTGAGTGACATAAATTGTTTTTGTTGGCTTAGTAAATTTGATCAATGGTTAGTTTGCCTCCTAAGCTCTTTTTGTCTCCTCCTCTTTTTTTCTCCTCTCACTTTGTCTCCACCACTTGTCTCCTCCACGTGTCTCCTCTCACTTTGTCTCCACCACTTGTCTCTTCCATGTGTCTCCTCTCACTTTGTCTCCCCCACTTGTCTCCTCTCACTTTGTCTCCACCACTTGTCTCCTCTCACTTTGTCTCCACCACTTGTCTCCTCTCACTTTGTCTCCACCACTTGTCTCCTCTCACTTTGTCTCCACCACTTGTCTCCTCCACGTGTCTCCTCTCACTTTGTCTCCACCACTTGTCTCCTCTCACTTTGTCTCACCATTGTCCTCTCACTTGTCACCACTTGTTCTCATTGTCTCTCTCACTTGTCTCCACCACTTGTCTCCTCCATGTGTCCTCCTTTGTCTCACCACTTGTCTCCTTCACTTTTCTCCACCACTTGTCTCCTCTCACTTTGTCTCACACTTGTCTCTCACTTTGTCTCCACCACTTGTCTCCTCTCACTTTGTCTCCACCACTTGTCTCCTCTCACTTTGTCTCCACCACTTGTCTCCACCACTTATCTCCTCTCACTTTGTCTCCACCACTTGTCTCCTCTCACTTTGTCTCCACCACTTGTCTCCTCTCACTTTGTCTCTCCACCACTTGTCTCCACCACTTCACTTTGTCCTCTCCACTTGTCTCCTCTCACTTTGTCTCCACCACTTGTTCCTCTCACTTTGTCTCCACACTTGTCTCCTCCTGTCTCTTCACTTTGTCTCCACCACTTGTCTCCTCTCACTTTGTCTCCACCACTTGTCTCCTCTCACTTTGTCTCACCACTTGTCTCCTCATTGTCTCCTCTCACTTTGTCTCCACCACTTGTCTCCTCTCACTTTGTCTCCACCACTTGTCTCCTCCACGTGTCTCCTCTCACTTTGTCTCCACCACTTGTCTCCTCTCACTTTGTCTCCACCACTTGTCTCCTCTCACTTTGTCTCCACCACTTGTCTCCTCCATGTGTCTCCTCTCACTTTGTCTCCTCCATGTGTCTCCTCTCACTTTGTCTCCACCACTTGTCTCCTCCTTGTCTCCTCTCACTTTGTCTCCCCACTTGTCTCCTCTCACTTGTCTCCACCACTTGTCTCCTCTCACTTTGTCTCCACCACTTGTCTCCTCTCACTTTGTCTCCACCACTTGTCTCCTCCATGTGTCTCCTCTCACTTTGTCTCCCACTGTTCTCACTTGTCTCCCACTGTTCCTCACTTTGTCTCCACCACTTGTCTCCTCTCACTTTGTCTCCACCACTTGTCTCCCCATGTGTCTCCTCTACTTTGTCTCCACCACTTGTCTCCTCTCACTTTGTCTCCACCACTTGTCTCCTCTCACTTTGTCTCCACACTTGTCTCTTCTCATTTGTCTCCCCACTTCTCCCCTACTTTGTCTCACATTGTCTCTCACTTCTCACACTTGTCTCCTCCCACTTGTCTCCCTCCTGTCTACGTCCCTTTGTCTCCACCCTTGTCTCTCTCACTTTGATGCTCCTCCACCACCATTGTCTCCTTCCACTTGTCTCCACTTGTCTCCTCTCACTTTGTCTCCCCACTTTGTCTCTCCATGTCTCCCCACTTTGTCTCCACCATTGTCTCCTCTCACTTTGTCTCCACCACTTGTCTTCCTCTCCTACTTTGTCTCCACCACTTGTCTCTCATGTCTCTCCACTTTGTTCCCACTTGTCTCTCCCATTGTCTACACTTGTCTCCTCCACTTGTCTCCTCTCACACTTTGTCTCCACCACTTGTCTCCTCACTTGTCTCCTCTACACTTTGTCTCCACCACTTGTCTCCTCTCACTTGTGTCTCCATCCACTTGTCTCACCTACCACTGTGTCTCCTCTCACTTTGTCTCCACCACTTGTCTCTCCTTTGTTCCCCATGTTCCATGTTCTCCTCTCACTTTGTCTCCCACTTGTCTCACTTGTCTCCCTTCTCCTCACTTTGTCCTCCACCCACTTGTTCCTTCACTTCTCCACTTGTCTCCTCACTTTGTCTCCACCACTTGTCTCCTCTCACTTTGTCTCCACCACTTGTCTCCTCTCACTTTGTCTCCACCACTTGTCTCCTCTCACTTTGTCTCACCCACTTGTCTCCCCACTTGTCTCCTCTCACTTTGTTCTCCCACTTGTCTCCTCTCACTTTGTCCTCTCACCACTTGTCTCCTCTCACTTTCTCACTTGTCTCCTCCATGTGTCTCCTCTCACTTTGTCTCCACCACTTGTCTCCTCTCACTTTGTCTCCACCACTTGTCTCCTCTCACTTTGTCTCCACCACTTGTCTCCTCCATGTGTCTCCTCTCACTTTGTCTCCACCACTTGTCTCCTCTCACTCTCACCATTTGTCTCCACCACTTGTCTCCTCCATGTGTCTCCTCTCACTTTGTCTCCACCACTTGTCTCCTCCATGTGTCTCCTCTCACTTTGTCTCCACCACTTGTCTCCTCTCACTTTGTCTCCACCACTTGTCTCCTCCATGTGTCTCCTCTCACTTTGTCTCCACCACTTGTCTCCTCTCACTTTGTCTCCACCACTTGTCTCCTCTCACTTTGTCTCCACCACTTGTCTCCTCTCACTTTGTCTCCACCACTTGTCTCCTCCACTTGTCTCCCCACTTGTCTCCCCATGTGTCTCCTCTCACTTTGTCTCCACCACTTGTCTCCTCCATGTGTCTCCTCTCACTTTGTCTCCACCACTTGTCTCCTCCATGTGTCTCCTCTCACTTGTCTCCACCACTGTCTCCTCTCACTTTGTCTCCACCACTTGTCCTACTTGTCTCCATGTGTCTCCTCTCACTTTGTCTCCACCACTTGTCTCCTCCACTTTGTCTCCCCTTGTTCCTCTCACTTTGTCTCCACCACTTGTCTCCTCTCACTTTGTCTCCACCACTTGTCTCCTCCATGTGTCTCCTCTCACTTTGTCTCCACCACTTGTCTCCTCTCACTTTGTCTCCCCCACTTGTCTCCTCTCACTTTGTCTCCACCACTTGTTCTCCTCCACTTTGTCTCCACCACTTGTCTCCTCTCATGTTGTCTCCACACTTTGTCTCCCCCACTTGTCTCCTCTCACTTTGTCTCCACCACTTGTCTCCTCTCACTTTGTCTCCACCACTTGTCTCCTCCATGTGTCTCCTCTCACTTTGTCTCCACCACTTGTCTCCTCTCACTTTGTCTCCACCACTTGTCTCCTCCATGTGTCTCCTCTCACTTTGTCTCCACCACTTGTCTCCTCTCACTTTGTCTCCCCCACTTGTCTCCTCTCACTTTGTCTCCACCACTTGTCTCCTCTCACTTTGTCTCCACCACTTGTCTCCTCTCACTTTGTCTCCACCACTTGTCTTCTCCACGTGTTTCCTCTCACTTTGTCTCCTCCACCTGTCTTCTCTATCCCTATTATCTAATTTTAAAAGAAAGTTGCCAATTTCCCCTATATTTATGGAATTCAGAATATTATAAACCCTCAGTATATTTTCAAATCACCTGCAGAAAAAAAGTATGTTCATAATGTCTTTTTACTGGAGTTCAGCACTCAGAAAAGGGTCGGTCTATGTGTTTGCGTAAAAGTTCAGTAAGTTTTTACCTCCTGAATTGCCATCCCTGTTTAAATGTGACCTTTTATAAAGCACAATGTGCAATACATGTGCTCCAGATGTTTTACAACACGGGATCTAAGTCAATCGCATCAGTGAACAATATGCAAACTCTATGACACTTTTTTTCTCTTCAACAGAGATGTATGCCATTACTGTCCATATTTCACTGGAGAGGTTGATAAGAAATTTTTTTTTTCAATGAATTGAATAAAATGTCCTATTTCTGTTCTTAGGTTCTGCAGAAAGTTTAATCTGTGGTACAAGCGCTGGCTTTCTGTCCAAGATGATAGTTCATCCCTTTGACGTCATCAAAAAAAGGCTACAAGTCCAGGGCTTTGAGGAGGCGAGAGTCAAGTTTGGCTCTGTTGGGATTTATCGTAACTCGTGGCACTGTGTTGTGAAGTCTTTGAAAGATGAAGGTGTCCGTGGTCTCTACAAGGGATTGGCACCGAGTGTCATCAAGTCCTCTTGTGTTGCTGGCTTCAATTTTTTGGTCTATGAGCAGCTGTGTAATTTATTCATTCAGTTCCAAAAAAAAGGATAACATAGCACAAGACAGTATCCGGGGTGCCAAAGAAATTGGAAATACCAAAGTGACAAATTAGGGAGCAGGCACTGGTGTATGATAGAAATCTAAAAAGGTTTGTATGAAACAGTGCCAGACAAACCAGAAGGAAAAACTATCCCCAAAAAATTGACATGCCTCGACTAGTCAATAAGAGTTCCGAGGTTTCAGTATTATGGAGAATACTGAGAGCTGTTCCATGGATGGGGCAAAGTGAGACAAATATCAAGATATTACATCTCTCTTGGTGAAATTGATTGGGTGTTAGGTCTCAATCAAATAGTTATGGTGTAGGCAAACCCTGAATCTATAATGAGTTAGGATAATTTGCGTCCAGAAAGAATTTGATGAGCGATTGTATTTGGAGTAAAACTCACTATTAAGATTACAAAAGTAATAGTAATAAACAGAAATGAATATAACAACAGCTTCAAGAACAGAACGAAATACCAAACAAGGAATGTTTTGGGCTCAAAACCCTTCATCAGCCAACAACCAAAATAAAAACAATAAAGACATAAATACATTACTAAATTCCAGATTGACGACAGAGACTTCAACAGAGAGGACCTACAAAATTTATCTGTCGTCAATCTGGAATTTAGTAATGTATTCTTTTCTTCTTCTTTTTTTGTCATTGGCTGAAGAAGGGTTTTGAGCCTGAAACGTTCCATGTTGGGTATTTTACTCTTTTTTGAAGCTGTTACATTCATGTTTGTTTATTACTTTTTTCAGCCCACATCTTCTAGCAGCTGAGTATCACTCTAAGATTTCAATGTCTTTGTCGTTTACTCCCATGTTCTCTAATAACCATGGTTGGTGAAAAAAATGATTTCCATTAATTATTATTGTTGATATAAAAACATAATGACATAAAATTTCATATCCCTACCGGTTGTGATATTGTCTTTCATGTGTGTTGTCTGGGATTTTATTTGATGTTTTAATTAAAGTATGTGTGGCTTTATATGAATTTCTAATGAATTTGTGAAAATTGGTAATTTTTGCAATTTTTATGTCATTATCGAATATTACGCAAAGTTGATATTTAGCATTTTTCATGGAATGATGTCCAACTTTTTAATACAGCCTCCGTCTTAAAAAACAATTAGGTGATTTGTCTGTGCGGTGTAGTTTAAGTTCAGGTACTGTAAGATTGTTGTGTTTGAATTTGGTAAACTGTAAGATTGTTGTATTTGAATTTAGCATACTGAGAGATTGTTGTATTTGAATTTAGTATACTGAAAGATTGTTGTATTTGAATCTAGTATACTGTAATGTTGTTGTATTTATATTTAGTATACTGTAAGATGTTGTATTTAATTTTAGTATACTGTAAGATGTTGTATTTAAATTTAGTATACTGTAAGATGTTGTATTTGAATTTAGTACAGTGTAAGATTGTTGTATTTGAATTTAGTGTACTGCAAGATTGTTGTATTTGAATTGAGTGTTCTGTAAGATTGTTGTATTTGAATTAAGTATACTGTAAGATTTTGTATGTGAATTTAGTATACTGTAAGGGTGTGAGGCGAGCATGGAGGGGTTGGGAGTTGCAATGGAAGAGTTGTATTTTTCTTTCCGCTTTTTCAGGCTCTGAATTTCAGGGATGCCATCTTTTCGGAAATATCTGACTTTAACTGAGTTGTTTGTTTGAATGTTAGAGAGAAATATCGAATGGTTGGTTTATATTATCATGTGTTTATTTTGATGATTGTTTTGTTGTCTTTGATTGAGTTACCTATGGTGACATTGTTGATATTTTTGATTTTGACAGATTGGGGAGTTGTGTGCAGGGTTGCCAATTTTCCGTATATTTACGGAATTCAGTATGTTATAAACTCTCGGGATCTTTTCCGATCAACTGCCAAACGGAAGAAAAGTAAGTACAAAACGTCTTCTACAGGGGTTCAGTGCTCAGAAAGGGGTCTGTCGGTGTGTTTGTGTAAATTTTTGCAAGCTGAACTGGCAGCCCTGTGTATGGTAGATATCTGAAAGGTGAGTTTTCAAAAGTTTCACACAAAGCAGAGAGAGAAATAAAAGAAATAATCAGCTGGGTTATTGAATTGCAGACACATACTGTAAATCAGGAGGTCTAAAGTTCGATCCCAATTCTGTAGGCAATCTGCTTTGTCTGTCACAGTTTCACACAAACGTTTTCAGATTTCTATTATTTTTAATGGGGATCGAGGTATTGAACGATAGTATTGGCCCAGGTAAATAACGATGTGATCTCATATTATAGAGCAATGTCCTCTAATGTTTGTTTTTAAAGGATTTACGGCGCTTACAACACATTAAGGTCATATCAGCGCCAGTAAAAAGATGAAAATTGAATAGTAAAAACAGTCTAGATGTGAAATTAAAAGGACTTGAGGAAAAAGTAAGACAAACGGGAATGGTACAAATAGGGAACAGATGTAGATTCCAAGAGCACACTATCAGTGTACTTTGTGATTACCTAAATGTTACACTCTAAGAGGAATACACTCAGATGTTAAAAGATCATTTGTTAAAATAACAGTAAATAACATAGAGATGATTTACAAGGAAAAAATTCATCTCCCAAAACTCTTAACTATACATTCAACTGTTTCCCTCCCAGCCAAGGACTCCGGCCAGGGTCAGGACAAAACTAAGTAATCTCATTCCAAGACAAAGACAGAAAGCAATTGGAAAACAGATACAAGGGGACAGGAGACACATGTACCTCCCTGCCCACTATGGGAGGTCGGAAACCCCACCCAGTGACATCTAATGTGCTCAAACACTAGACATGTTGGACGAGATATATACAGTCTATTACACATTGTCTGGATGGGGTTCCTGACCTACCATAGTGTGCAGGGAGGTACTTACTGCGTCTTCTATCCCCCTATATCTGTTTTCCAACTTGCTTTCTGTCTTTGTCTTGGAATGAGATTACTTGATTTTGTCCCGGGCTCTGGCTGAGAGGGAAACAGTTAAATGTATAGTTAGTTATGGGAGATGTTTTTTTCCTTGTAAATCATCTCTGTTACGCACTGTATTATGTTTTGTTTACATATTATATATGATTTGTTAACATTTGAGTGTATTCCTATTAGTGGGGACCTGTGCTTGTGTCTAGATGAGACTTTTAAGTGATCTCAAACTGAGTATTTTGATAGTGTGTTCTTGGAATCTACATGTTTTCTATTTGAACCAATTCCCCTTTTGTCTTCCCTTTTCTTGGGTGATTTAATTGTAATTCTAGAACTTTTTACTTTCCCATTTTCTTCCTTTTTTACGGGCGCTGATATGGCCTGACCTAAATGTGTTGCAGACGTAAAACCCTTAAAAACAAAAACAAAATCGTGCTACACACATGTGTATGAATTTTTATTTTTTTTAATGGGACAGATTGAATAGAAAAGTTATTTATTCATGTGATAAATGTTTTTATTATTATTACTATTTACCATCATTTTTTCTTATATAATGCCAATGAGATTATCATCAATGATGAGTTTTGTGACCCGTGCGATGACCCATAATTACAGGCAGTGACTATGTAGATGTAGATTACTACAGTGGAACCTCCCGATAACGACATGCCACGGGACCGAGTTTTTATGTCGTTATCCGGAGGTGTTGTTATTTAGAGGTTTCCAAGATGGCGGACAAAGTGGGCGTGGTAAGGCCCGCGGGACCAGGTTTTATTAACATTGACAAAACAAACAAAACATTGTAGTGTATTCCTCTTAGAGGGTTCTTGTGCGTGTGTCTGGATGAGACTTTTAGGTGATCTGAACTGAGTACACTGATAGTGTGCTCCTGGAATCTACATCTGTTCCCTATTTAAACCATTCCCCTTTGTCTTACTTTTTCTTATGTCATTTCAATTGTAAATATAGAATGTTTTTTACTATCCAATTTTCTTCCTTTTTACTGGCGCTGATATGACATAGATGTGTCACAGGCGCTGTAAAACCCTTTAAAACAAACAAAATTCCTCCTCCTACAAAAATACTACTACTACTACTACTACTACTACTACTACTACTATTATTATATTATTATTATTATTATTACTACTACTTCTACTACTACTACGACTACGTACTACTACTACTACTACTACTACTACTACTACTACTAACTACTACTACTATCACCCCATAATATCACATTTTCCAAGATTTTGTGTTTACTTGCTTACACTTACATTTATACCTTGGTTTTTATTAATGCATATCAGCCAAGATTCGTCAAAAATAAGCTGCGTTCTCATTGGTTCAAGCAGGAATCGTTTTTATAAACTTTTGAGTACTCATACTCGGTATTTTTAGTATCAGATATCTATGAAAACTGCCGAAAATCGCCAAAATGATGTCGTTATTCGGAGGTTTTATCAAAAAGTGCGTCGTTATTTGGAGGTTATTTTTACTGATCTTAAATAGAAAAAAAATCGGGACCACGGGTCAATGTCGTTATCAGGAGGTTGTCGTTATTCGGAGGTGTCGTAATCGGGAGCTTCCACTGTATCTAAATTCCCCTGTCTTAGAGTGTACCAGGGTTATTAAGTCATATTAAATCAAGTTTTTTTTTTGTTTTTGTTTTTTATTTATTTATTTATTCATATTTTTATTTTTTTTAAATGACATATTTATTTATTATTTTATCTATTTATTTATTTACTATTTTTTTAATTATACCCATAATTACAGGCAGCGACTATGTAGATAGCAATGATTACTATCTAAATTCCCCCGTCTTAGAGTGTACCAGGGTTATTAAGTCATTAAATCAAGTTTGGTTTTTTTTTGTTTTGTTTTTTTATTTATTTATTTATTCATATATTTATTTACTAGTAAAAAGCCCGCAATTTCGCGGGGAAAGAACTATTTTCATTCGATATTGCCAGAATAATTTTCTTGATTAGCTTGATTACGATTAGATGCACATTTTAATCGATGTGCTTGTCGTCGCTGCCATGCTTTATTCGGCATGATTTTAGTTTATCAGTCAGTAGATATCAATATCAATAGGTCGCAAGTCTTTACCACGCTTTACATGGGAGTACTTTGCACTACCTTCAATACTTCACAAATTAAAATGGCGGCCAAGAATCAAAACAACGGTCAAATTAGGACATTTTAAACTTTCACAAATCTATCAAGGATTGTTCTAGAGTTTTTAAAACGCTTTTATATGATGACAAATTGAATAAATAAACGCGACAAAAGACCAATGGTTAAAATACAAATTGAATGAATACTGGGGATGTAGGAGATTTCGGAATGTCTCCCCTTTACTTAACTTATGTGAGGTCAAATGAAAATCTGAAGCGGACGCGAAAAATATCATGTCCCTGAATCTGTCTACTTTTGGTTTGTTCGGGCTAGAAGCTAGACAGAACCAATTGACAGTTTGCCGAAACGTTTAACTAAATATTTCCCAGGGCAATAATTATCACATCGATGGCATAAAAACGACAGTAATATCAGCAGTAATAATTAGTTGATGTTGTTAATCGGTGAAACTTGTTTAAAATTTCTGTAAATCCGAATACCGTCATGTGATCAAGTGAATTATATCACTATGAATGCCACGGTTTGCTGAAAAATGCCAATCTGACAGTTCCTAGGAAACACACACACCCCTCCCCCCCTTTGCTCAGGAATTTCTCCACTTGATGGACACCCCCCCCCCCCCCTTTTTTTTTTCTTCCACATTCCAAAACAAACACACACATGTATACACCACACACACACACACATAAACATACACGCAATGAGAACACACTACTACATAACACTGATCACCGCTAAATCAACACTACGGAAGTAAGGACTCTACTGGACAGATAGAGTTGAGGGTGTGGTCATGAGGTGTTTGTGTCTTCGGTAAATTTTTTATGATATCTGTTTGACTTAACGAACTTTCAAACTGACTTTAAATTATAAAAGGAAATCAAGTTAACTGTTTATCTATCTGAAAAACATACATCTCTATTTTTCAAATCTTTCAGTAGAGTTGTGCGCCGTATCAATTTTTTTATGGACTCAAATAAGCACAATGTTCTCCACAAGGCTATATTTTTTAAAGAAAGGATTCATATTTTTTTTTTTTAATGACATATTTATTTATTATTTTATCTATTTATTTATTTACTATTTTTTAAATTATTTTTTTTAAGGTAAATATATTTATCTATGCCTGTTTATTGTCGTATGTATAAGATGGAGATAAACCTTAACTGGCAAAGTGATGACAAACATTGGAAGTCTCTCATTCCTGCGGTTAAAAAAGAAAAAATGTAATTATTGTTTTTATTTATTAACATTAACAGATTCCAAGAAAGTACCTTTTATATCCGGGGTGGAGTTCCTGACCTCCCATAGTGGGAAGGGAGGTCTCTTGTTGTGTCTTCTATACCTGAGATTGAGATGGTTTCTGTCTTTCTTTTGGAATGAGATTACTTGGTTTGTCCTCGCCCAGGCCAGAGTCCTTAACAGGGAGGGATACGGTCAAATGTATAGCTATAGTTTTGGGAGATGATATTTTTTCCTGGTTTGTTTTATAATGGTTTGTAAACATTTGAGTGTATTCATCTTAGTGGGTAGCTGTGCTAGTGTGTGGATGATACTTTAAGGTGATCCCAAACTAAGTACATTGTTGGTGGTATGCTCTTGAAATCTACATCTGTTCCTGATTTGAACCAATTCCCCTTTGTCCTCCTTTTTCTTGTTTGTTTTGTTACGCAAGGGTTTTACGGCGCTTGCAACACATTTAGGTTATAGCAGCGACAGTAAAAAGGAAGAAAATGGGATAGTAAAAAGTTCAAGAATTACGATTAAAGCACCCAAGAAAAAGTAAGACAAAGGAGAACTGGGAACAAATAGGGATCAGATGTAGATTCCAAGAGCATACCATCAATGTACTTAGTTTGAGATCACCTATAAGTTATAAGTCTCATCCGGACACAAGCACAAAATCCAACAAAGAGGAATACACTCAAATGCTTACATTATATATTCAAAATAACAAATAAAATAATACATAACAGAGATGATTTACAAGGAAAAAAATGTCATCTCCCAAAACAATAACTATGCATTTGACTGTTTCCCTCCCAGCCAGGACAAAACCAAGTAATCTCATTCCAAGACAAAAACAGAAAGCATGTTGGAAAACAGATAGAAGACACAGTATGTACCTCCCTGCCCACTATGGGAGGTAGAAACCCCACCCAGTCCTTTTTCTTGGGTGCTTTGATTGTAAATCTAGAATATTTTGACTATTTTCTTCTTTTTACTGGCGCTGATGACCTAAATGTGTCGCAGTCGCAGGCTCTGTAAAACACTTAAAATTAAAAACAAACAAAACAACCTTTCTTTTATATCTTTGTTATTGACTAGGCTGTCATTATCATATTTATAATTTTATATGTACCCCACTGTTTTCAATCGGTGCAATGTCCGGATGAATCGTAACTCAAAAAGAGATTTCAGAATGGAAACGATACTAAACAAAGTAAAAGCAAAGTTTTTTATATTTGCAATGCAGGAAATTGAGTAATAAACATAAATGAATATATAATAACAGTAACAGCTTTAAAGAAGAGCAAAATACCAAATGCAGAACTTTTTGGGCTCACAACAACATAACAATAACAATTAAAACATTACTTAAAAACCTAAATAGACGGCTGTCAGTAATTTATTTGTTTTTGTTGTTGTCTGAAGAAGGGTTTTGTGCCTGAAGTGTTCCATGTTTGATATTTTGTTCTTTTTAAAAGCTGATTTGGCTATAATTTATTGTACCTATTGTATGTTCTATCATTTTTTTATTTTTTTTTTTTTGGGGGGGGGGGGGGGAGATGTTTTTTTTGTTGATAATTTACCTGTCATCTGCATTATTTGCCCAAAAATTTGCCGCACTTTAGGTCCTTATTTGAAGATTTTTTGACGAATCGATCCATGACTGAAGTTGGAAGTGTATGTGACTCGATTTATTTGACTTGAGAAATGAAATGACTGTGAATAGCTTTGTTGCAAAGATTTTAAAGGATCATTATCCGTAGAGAGTAGCTTCCTTTGGTTTGGGCCTAGGCAAAGCTGCAACATTTCTCAAGTTTCGCACTTTTTTTTTCGTTATTTTGTTTTCGCTTCTTTTTTTTCCCAAAATTTGCCACGCGATTTGCCAATTTTCCCAAAATTTGCCACGATTTGCCAATTTTGGGAAATTTGCCAAAATTTGCGGATCATAAAAAATGCAGATGACAGATTTACATTGTAAAGTGCCCAGAGCTTGTTTTTTTAGACGAGAATGAGCTCTGTGTATTATTATTTTTATAATATATTCATTTTTGTTTACCTTTAACAGTTCACAGCTTACTGTATTATTTATCACCATAAAGAATAAGAATTAGCCCCAAGTCTCCCATTTGTGACCATCTATTCAATGTTTAGCTTATATTACATCCTGACATGACACCATTTTGAATTGATGGGTCACATTTCATATTGAGGCGATTGTTTTGTAATATTTATTCTCTATATATGGTGACATGTGATTTGTTTTTTCCTGAATAGAATCTCATTTTAATTTTAATTTTACAAATTATTAAATTATTGTTATTGTTTTTTTAACCCATTGCTGGCCGGGCATAATGGCATAATCTGAAAAAATGTCTTAACAGACCATGCGAGGGGAGATAACTCTTCCAAATTGCATTCATTAAAATATTCATTGCAAGAATGTGAGGCATGCTAGAAACAAAATAAAAGCTGTTTTGGAAAGAAGAATGAATGGCCTTAATTTGATGTATTGTTTTGGACTAGTGAGTTATATTTTGATTTGAAAAAAAAAATGTTAAGTTTAAAAATATGTAATATTAAAACACATGAAATCCATTGTCAAATGTCAATGTCATCAAAATTGTTTTGTTTGTTTGTTGTTTTTAAGGGTTTTACGGCGCTTGCAACACATTTAGGTTATATCAGCGCCAGTAAAAAGGAAGAAAATGGGACAGTAAAAAGTTCTAGAATTACAATTAAAGCACCCAAGAAAAAGTAAGACATAGGGGAACTGGGAACAAATAGGGATCAGATGTAGATTCCAAGAGCATACCACCAATGCACCTAGTTTGAGATTACCTATAAGTATAAGTCTCATCCAGACACAAGCACAAAATCCAACAAAGAGGAATACACTCAAATGCCGACATTATACATTAAAATAACAATAATACATTACAGAGAGATGATTTACAAGGAAAAAAATATCATCTCCAAAACAATAACTATGCATTTGACTGTTTCCCTCCCATCTAGGACTCCGGCCAGGGCCAGGACAAAACCAAGTAATCTCATGCCAAGACAAAGACAGAAAGCAAGTTGGAAAACAGATATAAGGGGATAGAAGACACAGTATGTACCCCCCTGCCCGCTATGGGAGGTCAGGATCCCCACCCAGTCATCAAAATTCGCATCCAACTCAACTTCAATATCTGATTCAGTGTCTGAATAAGTACTATCATCGTCACTATCCAATAAAAAACGTTGATCATGCCTGAGAATTGAGGAATTCCATTCCAGCAAAAAAAGAGACGTTACCACAACCGATTTGGTCGACAAACTTCAAAATATCACAGCAGACAAACGAATTGGGATAAAAAAAACGATCAGGAAATTTCTAGTTTCACTTTCACTCTTTCTCTACTTTTGTTTTCTAAATAAAAAGAAGTGGTTCTACACACGTTTTTAGTTTACGGGTTCAAAGATGCTGGGTACCTGGTGGGCGATATAGGGCGATTTGAACTGTTGATGTTTTTTGAGCGGGCGATAACGGGTGATTTGGGCCAAATGGGTTAAAAGGGTTTTGCGGCACTTGCAACACATTTAGGTGATATCAGAGAGAGTTTGAGGTCAAAGTGTTTGTGATGATCTATCATTATTGGTGGTAAGTAATGGGAGATGAAAACTGAAAATGAATCGAGGCTACAGAATTGGGTGAACTTTGTTGATTTGTGTGTGTGTGAGAGAGTGCTCAAAGTGAATTAAAAGGACAGAAAAGTGAAATTAAAATACTAACCGAAGCTAAAGAACTGAGTGAACTTCATTGATTTGTGTGTGTGTGGGTGTGTTTGTTGAAAACAATGGAATGCAATTGTTTCACCTGTACAGTTTAAACATTATCTTCCGTGATCTCATTGCTTGTCGAATTTTGACGTGCTCCGCCAGTCTTGCGAAATTCATGGTGTTTTCCCCTAAAACCAAAATTCAAGGTTTCAAAGACACTGACGAGGTTATATCAAAATCAGCTTCTTTAACCCTATTCCACTCCCAATTTTCATAGTCCTATTCATACCCCATGGGGTGGATTTACACCCCTATTCCAATGATAAGAAAAAATGTGAGTTACCCCATTCTTTTCCATTGGGGTGGTTTTACACCCCTAGTCAAATGGTAGGAAAAAAGCTTTTTACCCTATTCTTATCCAATGGGGTGGTTTTGCACCCCTAAGTTAATATAGGAAAATATGAAAAGAACTATTGTTGTTATTGCTTTTATTATTATTATTATTATTATTATTATTATTATTATTATTATTATTATTATTATTATTATTATTATTATTATTATTATTATTATTCATGCCGCCAGTTTTTACCATAATTAGTGCAAAGAATAGAGATAATGAAATAGAGTTTTGTTTCACAGCTTGTTCTATTTTTATTTTTTACATTTTCCACACCATGACTCTGACCCAACTTTTTCATTTCTTCCCCTTCCTGTTTGTCACATGTTCCTGTTACAATAATTACAACACAGAGCAGATGCTCCTATCTCCCTGTTCCTAAGGTTGTTCTATTTTGTTTTGAGTATTAATTTGATTCATTCATTACAATAAAATCAAAACGAAGTGAAAATGGCGGCGGATGCAAACAGGAATGTTTTTCGAGCATTTCAAGTGCCCTCAACAACTGATGAAAACAGTTCAGACTTTATTGATCTCCAGCCAGTTCATCTTTTAGATCCATCACTCTTAGAATGAAGTTCCAACCCTACATCAGGTAAGTCCCTTATTCTGAATCTATTCTTGCTTGTTTTATTTTGTTAGGGTTAACCTCTCTTTCAACTACTATAGGTCACATAAAGATACTGCACTACTTTGACAATTATTTGTGCGAAGCAGACTCAGACATGCAGTGTAGCACAAATCTTAGCCAGTAAGTTTTTTTTCACCTATTTGATATCTCATGTTTCAGATGTCATTGTACAAACCCTGAATGATCTAGAAGAGGATGGTGATGAGGATGATGGAGACGTTTTAGATTATGCCAGCAGCCAAGGTGATGAAGTTGCATCCATTCTAGACGATTCAGATCCCGAAATACTAGTTGATGAAGTTGAGGACAGAGATGAGGATATTCAAGAAGATGCAACTTTGACAACGTTACCAACTTGAGTAGCTCAAACTTTAACTTCAAATGATGGAATAGTATGGTCTGAAGAGCCTGTTGTCCAAAACTTTAGGCAAAGGCAATGTAATGTTTTTAGACAGGTCAAATCTCATAATGTAAGGAATGTTAACATCAAATGTGTTGTTGATCCGCTATCAGTTTTTACTCTTTTTTACGCCACTTGTCATTTCTAGCATTGTTAGATTTACAAATTTGGAGGGGATGAGATGCCAGGGTGACATGTGGGTGAAGACAGACGGTATAGAAATCATGGCTTTGCTTGGATTATATTACCATTTGGGAGCAAGAAATTTGAACCTGGTCAATGTGGCAAGAATATGGAGCGGCATTGCAGCAGACCCTGTGGCCAGAGCAACAATGACAATGAAGCGTTTTCTGAACCTAACAAATACTCTAAGTACTCTAAGTCTAAGGTTTGACGACAGGACTACTCGAACAGTCAGAAGGGCCAGGGATGTTTTTGCGCCAATCAGGGACCTTTTTGATACCATCAACAATCAACTTTCTAAGATATATACTCCAGACATGAACCTTACAGTGGATGAGCAATTAATCCCATGGAGGGGGAGAGTCAAGTTTCTTCAATATTTACCCAGCAAACCGGATAAGTATGGATTGAAAATATTCTGGATATGTGATTCTAAGACTGCTTATCCACTGAAAGCAATTTCCTATATTGGAAAATATGGAGAAAGGAGGACAAATTTAGGAAGAGAAACTGTCAAGGAATTAACTATGCCATATTGCAAAAGTGGTAGAAATATTAATTTTGATAATTTTATCACGGACAAAGAGCTTTTGTTATGCCTCAGAAAGCAAGGATTGACAGGAGTTGGGACAGTTCGTAGAGTCAAACGTTTTCTTCCTGAGAAATTTAAACATGGCAAGGATTTGAAAAAATCAGAATGAAGCTTTGCTTTCACCTCTGAATTGTCTTTAGTCAGACATAAATCAAACCACAAGAAATATTTTTGTTGTTACCCTATTAAATTTTGATTTTGAAACTCATTTCTTCCAGTTGGTTACGAGAAGAAATAAATTTAATTCATGTTTTTTAACAAATTAACTGATATGCGTGTAGTATATCATACATATCAAAAATTAAAATACAATAAAAGTTGCCACAGTGTTATATTTCACTTGTTCCAAAGATAAAATTTAATTTCAATAAAATTCACTTGGTTTTTAAAAATAAAACTCATTATGGTCTCAGTTTTACTTATTGTGTTATTGTTTTTCTATTTCATGTGTGTTTTGTATATACATTTATATAATACTATCAAAATAGGCTAATGAAATCCTTGTCTGTTTATTGCTTGTTTATATAGGTATTTGATTTAGTTGCTCATGTTTTCTCTATACATAGGATGGGGTGTAAAACCACCCCCTTGGATTAGAATAGGTGTAGTCTTATATTTTCTATTAGACAGGATAGGGTGTAAAACCACCCCATAGGATTGAAATAGGAATGTTCCATTTTTTTCTCTTTATTGTCATGGGGTGGTTTTACACCCCATCGGATATGAATAGGGTATCTGACATTTTATACCTATATAACTCAAAATATATTATACTGATATAAATGATACTTTGTGGTCACAATTATCATATAACAATTAGCGATTACATAAAATTTCAACTTTCTAGCTCAAAAAATAAAAAAGTTATTGGTGAAAAACATAGGGCTGGGGTGTAAAACCACCCCATGGAGTGGAATAGGGTTAAGTTGTCTGGGGTTTTTTTCAGTTTTAACAAACATGGCTTCGCCGTTTCTTTTTTTTTTTGACTGGCAAGCGGTTTGCATCGCTGTACACTCCACACATCTCAGACATAAAACAAAGACATATCGGGACGGGGGGGGTTGTGTCAGTGCAGCAAGTTTGAGCAAGCCAAAGCGAGCTGCTCACTACTCGAAAGACAGTGTCTTGAAAGAATCAGTGCTCTCAAGACCCTTAAAGAGCCCTTCCCGCCTGAGCTCTACACCAACATGCACTAATTTGCAGGTCTGGTAACCCAATTCATTATGTGGTTTCTTTTGTTGTAATGGAATCTCAAAGAAAATTACGCAAAATATTGTCCATTACACAGGCCCATAATTGCATTCCGATGTCAGACAGGCATAATATGTAAACGTTGACTCCAGGCAATTTTTAATCTACTAAAATTGCAGAGCCATTCTTTAAAACCTTGAAAAATCCCAGCTGATTTATAGTAATAAAACAAATGACAACAACAATAATAATACAAATAATAAATATAATAATAATAACAATGAGTGAAAGAAGTAACTACAAAACTGTAAAGCACACTGGTAGTCAAATGCAATGTATTCATCAATTGTCATTCAAATACACAAGAATTCAGACACTATTTACAATCCAAACATTGTGACAATCAAAAGGAATCTCATCTCAATACGTTTTACACAGGTCACATGTGCAGCATTTAGTTATAAAGTAACATCTACACCACAGGTTTTTAATGTTCAGTATCTTTATATTATTCTCATTATAAAGTAACGTTAATATTCCTTTAATCCAAAAACGGTATATTGTACGTGTAAGACAACTGACGTGACAGACCGTTTGTGTAAGACAACAGACAGACTGTTTATCTAAGACAACAGACTGTTATGTAAGACAACAGACAGACTGTTTGTGTTTGTTTTTAAGGGGTTTACGGCGCTTACAACACATTTAAGTTATATCAGCGCCAGTAAAAAGGAAGAAAATGGGATAGTCGAAAGTTCTAGAATTACAATTAAAGCACCCAAGAGAGAGTAAGACAAAAGGGAATTGGGAACAAATAGGGATCAGATGTAGATTCCAAGAGCATACCATCTGATATCACCTATAAGTCTCATCCAGACACAAGCACAAGATCCAACAAAGAGGAATACACTCAAATGCTTACATTTCATTATACATTAAAAATAACAAATATAATAATACATAACAGAGAGATGATATACAAGGATAAAATTATCATCTCCCAAAACAATAACTATGAATTTGACTGTTTCCCCTCCCAGCCAAGGACTCCGGCCAGGGTCGGGACAAAATCAAGCAATCTCATACCAAGACAAAGACAGAAAGCATGTTGGAAAACAGATATAAAGGATAGAAGACACAGTAAGTGCCTCCCTGCCCACTGTGGAGGTAGGGAACCCCACCCAGACTGTTTGTCTAAGACAACAGACAGACTGTTTGTGTAAGACAACAGACAGACAGTTTTGTAAGACAATAGACAAACTGAAGAGAAAAACTGCAAAGGCCTCTTGATTTGAGACAACAATGCATTCGCCAATCGAATCAGGCTTGTTAAATAATAATGCAACAATGATGCAAAAGCCACTCAAATTGGACAATAGTGTGGAATACACAGATCTGTCAAGTAGATTTCTAACAATCTCAACTCCTTGTGCCGCCCCATTAAAACACAATAATTTCTATGTACACACATTTAGAATCAAAATTGAACACATTCGGTTGGTTGACAAATCATTCAAACTTACAAAAATATAGCGTGAATGAATCAGGCAACTGACTGGTACTGATGATGATAATGAGAATGAGAGACAAAAGGATTGGAAAAATGCCATGAGAATCGATGGAGGACCAGGTTAGTATGCCATCCTACACCTGGCTATGAAACAGACCATCTATCCACCAAGCCAACCATCTTTCAGTCGGGTCTCGGGTTCAATTCTCATCACCATAAAGCTTTTATTCTCCTGTCTTCTGGCACTTTATTTTTTTTTTTTTTCAATTTCTTGTGAAAGACACCATCATGAATGGTCATAACTTTTTAAATCTTTGTACAAAAGTGTATTTTAATTTTAAAAAGAACATGGTGTGACAATTTTTTCCCCCGACAGAGACAACGCTGTTAAGCATTAAGGGCCAGGTACTCATTTTACACCTCAGTATGGTGAGAGAATATGAACAAAGAACAATTTTCAAGGACTCAACTATACCTGAACGAGACTCGAATCCAGGACCTTCTGATCCAAAAGCGAGTGTTATACCACAAGACCACATCACCACATATAGGCATTTGTTTTTTTTATTTGATTCTGTTTTAAATAAAACATAACATATAATGCATGGTACACACCAGAGTGACTGCAATATGTAATTGCATAATTTTTGGGTCAATGACTGGCTAAAATTTTACAAAGGCTACGGCTGGACAAGAGGCAGTCAATTTATGTGAAGATTAACAAAGAAATTAATGAAAATCTAACGTTCTAAACGAAACTAAAGGATGAAGGCAATCGTCATTGTTGTTGGAATAAAATAAATGAAATATCAATGGGATGAAGGTGATATGAACAATATATGAACAATCTGATGACACAGCCTTCTCACTGCTATACAAATATTGTATAAACAATCATGGGTTTCAAATCAGAATTTTTTTAAAAAGAGGAACATTTCGCAGCTTTCTCAGAACATGTGGAACAATACGCCTCTATTATTGACAATACTCGTAAAACAATTCATACTATATAAAGGAAAAATAATTAGTAAAGAACTAATAAACATGGTGAAGTCCCTTGCAACTGGGGACTGCTTACAATGACTTTTGATACTACTGAGGGCCTGGACCCCAAGCGGAAGAAAATAGTGGAGGACTTGAAATAGCGGAAATCCACTAAATAGCGGAACTGTGAGACCCATGAACAATCCTATGACACAGCCTTCTCACTCCTGAACCCATATTGTATGAACAATGCATGAACAATCCTATGGCACAGCCTTCTCACTCCTGAACACAGAAATTGAAAATGAGGTCACACGTGAAGATTAGCAAGGAATGAAATTACGGGCTGGGAGATTGGATTTGTCCAAGTCATCAAAGTACCGATGAGTCAAAATGTCTTTGGCTGAAGCTCGATGTGCTGGGTCATAGATCAACATTTCCTGTTGAATAAAAATATAAATACAAACAATTAGCTCAAAGTTATAGAAACAAACCCAAGCTGGTTTTTACACAAAGTTATAGAGGCAAACCCAATCTGTTTTTTACACAAAGTTATAATTTCCATTACTTTTACTGTGCGTGTAGACGCATCATCAATAACCTTTATATGATAAATAATAACAACAACAATGATGATAATAATAAGATGAACAATAACAAAAAGAAGAAGAAGAAGATGGATAATGATCAGGACGTCGATGATGATGGTGGTGGCGGTGATGATAATAACTCTTTCTTTGCTCTCCATCCATAGTGAGTTATTATCACCACAGATATTTATTATAATTACTATTATTATTATTATTATTATTATTATTATTATTATTACTATTATTATTAAAGACAAATTAGAGATATAATAAGAGGATTATGTTGTTAAGGCGAATAAACAAAATATGATGAAACAGGGAAATAGACAGCTTCTCAATATAGGAAAAATTAATTAAAACCAAATCAACAAACTGCTATATTTACCCTCAATAAATCCACGCCTGTGGGTTCCATGAGTTTGACGCATGCCTGCAACTGATTGGTCTTCCAGTTAGGGAACGTGGGTTTGAAATCTTGTAACTGAGTCACGCCTGGCCACATCTCTTCTGTAGGCGTTGTCAAAGTTCTGGTCGAAAAAATGAGAGAAAAAATAAACTTAAATTTTTTTTTTAATTTTTTTAAAATACTCGCAAATTTATAACAATTTGAAATTGAATTAAAGCTTCAATTTAATATACGAAAACAGATAAAATGGATGTTTCTGGTTTCCCCTTTATCAACAAAACAGGATGAATGAACTACTAACAGACGAATGAGATAATTTGGTAGTGTAATGTAATCTTAGCAACGCCACTACCACATTATCTCATTCCTGAGTTTTGTCCATTAATTTCACAGCTACCAAAGATCCAAGTTGTTAGCTGGGTTGTGCCGCCATATGGTCTAGTGGTATGACACTCGTTTTCGAATCGGAAGGGTTCAAGCCTCGCTTTGCACATAGTTGAGTCTTTGCAAAAGGCTCTTTACTCACATTCTCTCATCGCACTCAGGTGTAAAATGAGTACATGGTCGTTAACAGCATTGTGTCTGTTGGAAAAAAATTGTAATATCGCCTAAAAGCAGAAGTGCTATAGTAGTAGTAGTAGTAGTAGTTGTAGTAGTAGTAGTAGTAGTAGTAGTAGTAGTAGTAGTAGTAGTAGTAGTAGTAGAAGTAGTAGTAGTAGAAGTAGTAGTAGTAGTAGTAGTAGTAGTAGTAGTAGTAGTAGTAGTAGTAGTAGTAGTAGTAGTAGTAGTAGTAGTAGTAGTAGCAGCAGTAATAGTAGTAGTAATAATAGTAGTAATAATACTAATAATAATAATAATAATATACCGTAACAATTATAATGCTATGGCACCTTATGCCAAGTCCTCAAAGAGTTTCACAAAAGCAGTTTGAAAATAATATCCACTTTCTTTAGAAAACCTGTTATTTATTTGATATTGACTTACAGCTTAGAAACTTAGAATAGGCTACACAACCATACTGTCACACATGCTTACCTGAAAATTCTGAACAACTGATCTATTTCTGAATCTCCATGGAAAAGGGGTCGTTTTGTCACCATCTCTGCAAATATACAGCCAATACTCCAAATGTCTGTAGGGACTGAATACCTCTGGGATCCGAGTAAAATTTCTGGTGCTCTGTACCACAGAGTGACAACCTAGAGAAAGAGAAAAAAAAATTGTTTTAATCAATCAATATATCAAAGGTTCCAGAGAGGTTGGTAGGAGGAATTAAGATTTCCAATCATTTAAAAAAATTATTGAAAAAAGATGCTTCTCTAATTTACACTACGTACAAAGGCCATATCATAAATAGAGCTTTTCTATTTTAGGTGTTCTCTCTGACAAAAGACAATTACTAACTAAAAACAATTTGTTGTTTTTGTGTTTTAATAAATCATGTGATCCAGCCTTTTTGACTTGGTTATCTTGACTTAATCCTCTTTGCCCCTTGTGGAACATCGGGCCTCTACGAGCATCCGCCATCTACTTCTGTCCTTCGCAACCTTCTTTGTAGCCTCCCGCGTGAGGACTGCCATTTTCAGTTCGAAAGACCGTGAGCACCACCTTTCGTGTCCCTTGGGGGTTCCAGACAAGGGACTGGCGGGTGACATTGCTCCCTGGTCTTCTTAATGCGTGACCGACCCATCTCCATTTCCTCCAGATTTGGGTGTTGATAGGCTCTTGATTTGACCTTCTCCATATTTCTATGTTGGAGATGTGGTCTTGCCATTTGATTTTCAAATTAAAGCGGAGAATTTGTTAATGAAGATCCGGCATATTTTGATTAGATCTGATTTCTTTTCAAGCCATATTTCTATGTCATCACAGAAAGGTGAAAGCTTAAAAATTAATGGCAACTTTTGTAATTTTTTGTGGAATCATTTGTGAAATTTGGGGCAAAATGCGGCAACAAATGCAGATGTTAGCTTGAATGACAAATTTTTTTTGTCTACGTTTTGTGGTTTTAAAAGGAGGTTACATGTAATGAATATTTATAGAAAACCATCACAATCATATAAAGTTGTTGCCCTGTTTATAAATTCAGCTATGGCTGGACCAGAAAAATAAACTGAACAAAATCCCTCTCCCATTGGGTAAAAATTATCATCGCTGACACTTACTTCATGTGTGTAGATTCTCACAGGAATGCCAAACGCTCTTGCGAGACCAAAATCAGCAAGCTTGATCACTCCATTGTCATTGATGAGAAGATTCTGAGGTTTTAAGTCTCTATGTACCACACGACGCTTGTGACAAAACAGAATGCCCTCAACAACTTGGTATAAATAACTCTGAAAATAAAATCAAACAAACATTGAATTCATAAATTAAATCCTTGAGAGTCTGAAAAAAAAAAAAAATACCATCAAATTCCAAAGCAACAGCCAAGATCACGAGCCAAGATGATGACAAAGAAAGTGACAACTTAACTAAAATGCTTTCAAAATAGATATTTTAGGTCGTTTGTCTTTCAAACATATTTCAATATGTAGGGAAGCAGACTAACTTTTGCAACAATTTCAATGTGTAGGAAAGCAGACTACATTTTAAAGGAACCAGACTACCACTTCATCATCCAATGCTGTCGATATACTTTTCCAAACAATACACAGGTTAAATTGCCACAATGAAGTCCAAGAAATACACACAGTAGCAGTTTGTAAAGATGACAATATTGATTAACCCATTGCTTGACAGAACGCCCGATAGCGGTCGCTGATTTCCAACCCCAATTGTGGTAGAACGCCAGATTGCGACCAGTGATTGCCCATATCCAGTGGAAAATACATTACTATATAAAAAAATGTGAATTTCCAAAAGTACGAGAAGAATGAAAGCGAAAATAACTTTTACCTTTTCCGATTTTGACAATTACTCCCGAAGTTTCGATTTTTTCAATTTGATCCATAAACGAAGTGAAAAACAAAAAATGGCCTTTGATTTCCTAAATTCTTTGGTTCTTGAGACCATGTCAGACGATGTTGGTAGTGATTCTGGTGTTGAATCGGACACTGAATTTAATTTTGAAATGGAGGAGACATCGTTAGAACCTGATATTGATGAAAATCTAACACAATATAAATTATGAAAATCCCACTAATAAAGATGGCGCAATGATTTTTTTTTTTGTGGTGTGTGGTAAATTTTCCAGCAGAGTTATCTCCCTGTCCTTGGTAGTTGGGATTAAACTTCCTGAGATTGGGTTGTCAAGCAATGGGTGAAGTAACATAAAAACAATCACAATCTAGGAGTTCACATTTGCTAGAGGCAACACTCAGCACCTAATACTAATACTACTACAACTAATATAATAATAATAATAATAATACTTTATTGCATCCCAAAAAGGACCTATCTTGTAAAGGCGTTATAATTTGCATATAAAAATAAATAGATAATGGAAATATGTCACAATATAATTTATATATAACTAAGGAGCAGGTTCATAGTCAGAGTAGTGCTTTATTATATGAATAATTTCAACATTGCAAAATTGTCACTGTAAAGAATGCAAAAGAAATATGTTAACATTTACATTGTTAGGTAGTAAAGAGCAAAAATTATTATTTATATAAAATGATTATTGCTTTGTATCAAAATACCTAATACTAGACAGCAGAAAAGATTTTCGGTGTCTCTGTTTTAGTTGAACTAGAGAAAGGGTGACCCTTCCTTCCTGACATAATTAAAAAAGTGAAAATAAAGTAATCGAAAGGATTGAGACATACATAAAAAGATCAAATTAAATCCAAATACCTTCACCAATTGAGCATCCATATATTGGCCAGTTGGAATAGTGTCAATGTATTTCTTCAAATCCATTGATAGAAATTCAAACACCAAATACAACTTGCCTTCCTGCATGAGAACATCCTCTAGCCTGAGCAAAAAGATTATTATCAAATAATTCAATATAGAAAATGCAAGTCATTCCAAAACCAAGACAGACATAATCGTAACTATTGATTAATTAAGAACGACATCATAGTAACAAACATTTTTTAATCAAATAATTATTCTCAAGAAAATGCCACAATTATAATTCTTTAAAAATGAATGGAAAAAGCACATCTCACCTAAAATGAACATTGTAAATTCAGAATGAAATGCCAACCCTTCATATTCCAGAAGTGGAATCAGAAGGTCAGAAAATAGTAATTTGAGACAAAAATAGGAATTTCAAATGGATAAGTCTGTATCAAAATGACCACCAACTTTGCCACCAAACACATAAAGACAGTACTCCGGCACACCTGGCATTGTTTTCACATTAAAATTTTTACATTTACAAATAACAAAATAATAAAATGAAAGTTTCAATTAAATTTGATAAAGGGGAAACCCGAAACGTCCACTTCATCTGTCTTCGTAAACAAAATCAAAGCTTCCATTTTATTATTGTTATTTATTTACTTCTTTAAGATACAAGCAGCAACATTTGCATCTTTAAAAAATGTGTCACTTTCTTTATAGTAATAGTTGGCATCCCTGGTTTTCCCATAAGAAACTTACGCAACAATGTTTGGATGATTGAGTTCTTTCAACAATGAAATTTCCCGGATTGCTGTCGATGGAACGCCTTCTTCCTCAGACTCCAGTCGGATTTTCTTCAAGGCCACTAGTCGATTTGTTTTGATATGACGACCTTTGTATACAACACCGTATGTACCTATGGAGTAGCAATACGAAAACGTTACATATATCATGAAACAAGAATGTCTTCAGATATAAATTCAAATATGGATATAAAGTATCAATGGGATCTATAGAAAAACAAATGAAATAATCACTAATGAGATTTTAAATAATTAACACTTTTAAAAAAATCCGACATTGTAAAAATAAATCAAAGATATTGATACTGAGATGGACATCAGGTTTGTTTTTGTTTTTAAGGGTTTTACTGCGCTTGTGACACATTTAGGTCATATCAGCACCAGTAAAAAGGAAGAATATTGCAGAGTAAAAACATTATAAATGTACAATTAAAAGAACTTGAGAAAAAAATAAGACATGGGGAAATGATTCAAACAGGGAACAGATGTAGATTACAAGATCACACTAACAGTGTACTTAGTTTGAGATCACCTTAAAGTCTCACCCAGACACCAGCACAAGTCCCCAGTAAGAGGAATACACTCAAATGTTTACAAATCATTACGTTAAGAATTTTTTTTTAATAAATAAAGCAGAGAGATGATTTACAAGGGAAAAAATATGATCTCCCAAAACTGTAACTACACATTCAATTGTTTGCCTCCCAGCTAAGGTCAGGACAAAACTAAGTATCTCATTCAAAGGCAAAGACAGAAAGAAATTGGAAAACAGATACAGGGGGATAGAAAACACAGCAAGTACCTCCCTGATGGATATCTTGAATGGGAAGGAAAAAAATTATTATAATAAAAATGAACTTTTATAGAACACGTGTCCACTGATCTACCATGCTCAATTGGTTTTGGAGAACTTCATTTACTCAACAGCAGGCAACATGGAAACAAATTTGACACTTCATGCAGTCCATGTACCTACTATACAAACAGCATTGAGAATTGGTTTAAATTGAAATTATTTTGGCAAGTAATTAAGCACACTAAATTAATCTCATAATCACAATAGGGAAATAAACTGGGAATAAAATTGAATTTCCCAGAATAGAAATAACAACAGCCTGAATAAGAAAAATTGACTATAATAAGGTGGGTAATCAAAAAATAATAATTAATTTAAATAATAATAATAATAATAATAATAATAATAATAATAATAATAATAATAATAATAATAATAATAATAATAATAATAATAATAAATATGAACATTTATATCTCGCTTTTCTATGTGCTTCACAGTGTTTAATTTAAATTCGACCAGCAGGCCCTATGGTTTCCATTTCTACTTACTAAACCAGTCGCTTATTAGGCATATTTTTTTTTGTATTAACACTCTTACAATAGGTGTCACTACTTGTAGCCAGGTATTCATTCACACCTGAGTCCAGTGGTGCTTTACCACAGAGCATGACATTGGGATCAAAGTTACCCATGACCACCGTCATCTATCCAGCCTCTGACCATGCTCAACATTGCTTAATTTTAATGACAAGACAAGCCATACAAATCAAAAGTGACTTGAGAATAAAAAATCACACTACCTTCTCCAATCTTTTCCACTTTGGTGTATTCATCCATCCTTTCTCTGTCGGTACTCATCCTAACAATGAGGGAAGAAAAGAGTAAAAGTCATAAGTTTATCATATTTTATAATGTATAATATGAGGGCAGAATATGAATAGCATAAGATATGCAGACGATGGTACTCTGATGGCCTACTCTCCAGAAAATGTGCAGAAAATGTTAGATATAGTGGTGTGCAAAAGTGAAGAGATGGGCCTGAAACTAAATATTAAGAAAACCGAATGCATGGTGGTCTCAAAGAATGACAACAACGCGACCTTCCACTTGTCAAGCAAACAAGAGACCATCAAACAAGTAAAGAAATTTAAATATTTAGGCACTATCATCACCCATGAAGCACGTGACATAGAGGATATAAAACAAAGAATAGCAATAGCAAAAAACGTTTTCCATAAAATGCGACCAGTTGTGTCAAACAACAATCTAAACTTGAAGACCAGAATGAAAGTAGCAGAAACATATGTTATAAGTTATAAGTACCCTTTTATACGGTTGTGAAATGTGGACGCTTGACAAAGAATGTACGAGGAGGTTAGAGGCATTGGAGATGTGGGTGTATAGAAGAATGTTGAGGGTATCATGGACAGACAGGTGTACGAACGAGGAAGTGTTGGTGAGAAGGTGAGAAAGGGAAGAATACTGATCGATAACATCAGAAAGAGGCAGTTAAGCTTTCTGGGACATGTGTGGAGAAGAGACGGAATAGAAAAGCTGGTAACATCTGGGATGATCGAAGGAAAGATAACTAGAGGAAGACAAAGAATGACTTATTTAATAAATAACCTAAAAATGGCCAAATGTGACTTAAAAAGCAACACAGATTTCATGCGCACCGCAGAGGATCGTGATTCGTGGAGACAACTGACCGGCAATATGCTCAAGAGCACAAGCCACGATGGATGATGATGAATATGAAATGTGGGTTTGATTTAAGGATGTTCATGTCCATGTCAGGCTGTCATTATCCCCAGACACCTGTCTGGGGATAATGAAAATTCGTTATACCCAGACACCACACCTGTCTGGGGATAACCAAATTTCGTTATTCCCAGACACATATTTGAAACTCCGCTCTTTTAAACAATTATCCACATTCCAGAATATGGAATGTTTCCAAAAATGCACATAGAAATCAGGAAAGTTAATAAAATATCTATAAAAACATAAAATTAACCAACATTAAACCAGTTATTTATACATATATACAATATGTGTCGACTTCGAAGTGGGTGTCATGGCCGATTGGTTTAGTCGTCTGCCCTGGAAGTTTTACCAGAATCGACGTTGCGGGTTCAAATCCTGGTTCCGCCACTTTTAAGAAATTCATGCTCAGAAACGGAACAAAAGGTCAAACAAAAAGGAGAAAATAATAGACTCGTGCAAAAAAAAAAAAAAAAATGGTGGGGGGGAGGTGGATGGGACATTTATCCCTTGCAACGCTCTGTAAAAAGAAGACGGAATTAAAAAAAATAAATAAATAAAAAAGGGGCAGAATCAGGATTCGAACCCATAACGTTGATTCTAGTAAAACTTCCAGGGCAGACGACTAAACCATTCGGCCTTGACACCCACTTCGAAGTCGACGCATATTGTGTATATGTCGGAGCAACTGATTTAATGTTGGATAATTTTATGTTTTTATAGATATTTTAATATTAACTTTCCTTATTTCTATGTGCATTCGGAAACATTCCATATTCTTGAATGTGGATAAT
Organism: Berghia stephanieae; assembly: GCF_034508935.2. NCBI lineage: Eukaryota > Metazoa > Mollusca > Gastropoda > Nudibranchia > Aeolidiidae > Berghia > Berghia stephanieae. The sequence continues at coordinate 63,341,809 of NC_088364.1, forward strand.
TGTTTAAAAGAGCGGAGTTTCAAATATGTGTCTGGGGATAACCAAATTTCGTTATCCCCAGACTGGTGTCTGGGGATAACGAATTTTCATTATCCCCAGACAGGTGTCTGGGGATAATCACAGCGTCCATGTCATCGTTATGCATATAATATTTGTATCTACCACATTACAGTAGGTACTTTGATAAACGTCCATTTGGCCCTCCAGCAGGGAGCCGATAAATGGCCTAGTGGCTGTGACCCGATTTTTTGGACTTTTGAGTGATGGGTCTCAGAAAAAGTTCCATAGATTTTTTGTTTATGGATGGATTTTAATGATTTATGTCTTATTTTCTTCAGGAGAAATTACTCTATCGTTTGGTGTAGTTTATTTTAAAATCAATGACAATTTAGTATAACTTTTGATTATGGATAAAATAGGGTATAATTTAGCTTTGGATAATTAAAAGATTAGAACTTGGTAAATCAAAATTTCATGCTGGCACGTTTATTTAACATCTTAACTTTTTTATAAAATTAAATTCAGGGCAAAGTTGTATACCGCATCCATGAAATTTGTTCCAGTAAGATCCTTACTCAAATCTTAGCGGCCATTTTAGACCAGTTTTGAAATTCAAATGGTGGTTACTACCGGAAATGCAACAATTTTCAGGTCACAAAGTCCGTCAGTAAATAAAAAAAAAGGCAAATAGAAGACCATTTTTCAGCCTTTAAACTAACATAACTTTTTTTCTGCTTATCTGATTTTCACAATTTTGGTATCATTAGAATCGTGTTGAAAAGCAATTTAAAATGATATAGGTTTCATTGAGCTCAATCCAATCTGAATTTTTTACCAAAGTACCTAATTACAGGGTTGCCAATTCAGGAGGCAAAAATTTACTGAACTTTTTACACAAACACATTGACTGAATGACATTCTGAATGCTAAATTCCAGTAAAAAGACTTTTTGTACTTACTTCTACTCTACCTTTCTCTTGCAATAGTAAATTTTGAGCAGAAAATCATCATAACTTTGGAACCGCTCATCCTAAATCTAAAAGTAAGGTATCATTGTATCATATTAAATGGTTTTAAAGGCCTATCTGTTTATGTAAAAAAATAATCATTAATTTTTACTTTTGAAAAAAATATCAATATCAAACTATCTATCTAGATCTAGACCTGGCTAGAGTCAGAGTCAGAGTTGTGAGTGAGAGTGAGAGTTAAGTCGTGAGTGAAAGTGAAAGTTGAAAGGCCTTGGCCTTGGACGTAACACTCTACTAACACTAACAGAACAACACTGACTAAATTCAAATTTTTTTTTTTTGAGGCAACGAGCTAGGTACAACTACAACAAAACGCCAACGAACCCAAGTCCCAAGCCAAAACTTTTCAGTCAACAAAGTACAAAGATGGGAATCCACACATGACCCCATGGCCATAAAATTCATAATTCAAATTCAAATTCAATGATTCATGATGGATTCATTCTCATTCATGAAAAAATGACTCCTTTCAAAATCACACTATCACAATGAAAAACAATCGGACACAGTAGTGATAGTGATAAACATGAACTGAGAAAATATCAATTTATTTATTTATTTTGAGTTGAAGTTGGTCTCTCTTAACCTCTTGGAGAAGTCCAGAGATTCAGAGTTTCAGAGATGATGAATTTCACCAGCCAACAGTCCGTAGACTTTCAAAAGAAATAAACAAAAGAAAAAAGAGACATTTAAAATAAACATAAAGTACTTAAATAACTATACCTGAAAAAAATAATTGTAGAGGAATTGGACCTGCGAATAATAAGCTATCTTTTATTTTGCTCACGTTTTGAGTCACTTCCACTTCAATGTTTTCGTAGCGGTCTAATGGCGGTTCGAATGAGCCAATCCAATCATTTCAAGTTGAAAAACGTCGTTGTTAGTAGTAAACAAACGACAGGTGGCGCTTTTTATTCAACCGTTTTATTGGTACACTAAGAATTATTTTGTTAAACAATCCGTCTCATACAATATATATTTAATCTCTCTCTCTCTCTCTCTCTCTCGAGAGAGAGAGAGAGAGAGAGAGAGAGAGAGAATTTGTTGTTTCGCAGCGATGGGAATCGAACCAGGGACCCGCCTGGCCATGAAGTGGGGTGGGGGGATGATGCTCTGCAGACAATGCAATCCACCAATCCACAAAATGTGACTTCTTCTTCTTCTTCTTCTTCTTCTTCGTCGTCGTCTTCTTCTTCTTCTTCTTCTTCTTCTTCTTCTTCTTCTCCTTCTCCTTCTTCTTCTTCTTCTTCTTCTTCTTCTTCTTCTTCTTCTTTGTGGGGTTCCTCATCTCCCATATAGTGGGCAAGTGAAGTACTTGCTGTGTCTTCTATCCCCCTGTATCTGTTTTTCAATTGCTTTCTGTCTTTGTCTTTGAATGAGATAATTCAGTTTTTTTCCTGACCCTGACCGGAGTCCTTGGCGGAGAGGAAACAATTGTGACCTAAATGTGCGCAAGCGCCGTAAAACCTTTAAAAACAAAAACAAACAACTTCTTCTTCTCCACCACCACCACCTCATCCTCCTCACGAAGTTTATCGCGGCCTTCGTTGCGTAAAGAGACTGCAGCAATTGCTAATAACAGGTTTGATATGACAACAGTCCTCGCATTGAATTTGTGTCTGGTCTCCCTGAATTGGGAAAACTTATTGCAAGTTGCCTGTTCTCTCTCTCTCTCTCTCTCTCTCTCTCTCTCTCTCTCTCTCTCTCTCTCTCTCTCTCTCTCTCTCTCTCTCTCTCTCTCTCTCTCTCTCTCTCTCTGCTAAATGATTCAAAGCCAAGATTTCTTAATTGACGAGAATTTTTGTACTTTTCGAATAATCTCCTTTGATACGTCCAGATGCCTCATTTGGGTCAGCTCGATAGTGTTGTGTATAAAAGATCAGTTGAACAAAGACTATTGAAACACTCACAACATCCGCCAGCCCTAACCTTAAATGCTTATAGTCTAATCATTAAATCAATCATTAAAATGGATGTCTAAAAACAAAAACAAAGAGCTGAGTGGCGTCAATTCTTTTCCATCTATAAAGTTGAAATACTGTTTGGCAGAATCCGACGCTAGGCGCTACCACCACTCCCCACGCCAATGCAACGTTACACTAATTACCAGATATCAATTGGATTCAGTACTGATGTCACGCCGCCCGGCAACGGCGGCCATCTTGGTTCTAAACAAAGAACATCATTACTTTTTATTCTTCAAGTTGGCTAGAACTTTTCATATGTCTTGTGACCAGAATGTGTAAAAGTCAAAACATGATCTAATTTATGTGGGTTTTTTCCCTCTGGATACGCTTTTATGCTCGCCGGAGAAATATTTCATACGGGCGTCCGCCATTATTCCGATAGTTTAGAGCCAGTGTTGCTAAGTTACCATGCATCATTAGGAAGGAAGTGACGTTACGACTAATGAATCCTATTGCGGTATCTTTTTTACATCCTTTTATCATTTCCCATGCATGCATTTTCTCAACTAACTGTAATATTATGGACTGTTTGCTTCTTAGTTCTTAGGCGGCTCTTGCGATTCACATTAGTGAGCATCTAGATTTGCTCATCATAGTTTAGTCTAGTGCGGGGCGGTCCTTGGCAAGCTTAAGGACCACGGTCCGGTCCTTTTCGACATTGAACATTCCTGAGAGACTGTCGGAAGTTCGAACCGTTTTGACCTTTGAGACCGTGGGATCGTTCATTCTTGAACCGTTAAAGACCGCTACACGATGAAAACCGTGGTCTACAGGAGTAAAACACACGGAGTAGTCACACTCATTTCAAATTGTAACCTAATTAGAGAAGAGGGGTGATGCCTTCTTTATTTGCTCACCGTACTTCATTGTTACTTCGATAATTTGATAAAATTTGAAATTTATCCCCATTAACGGAGATAATGGCATCGCCCAAGGCGTTGATCGAGTTGTTCGTGGCGTTGATACACACACGCAACTCCTACCCCCCCCCCCCTCCCCACACACACACACACACACATTAGAGGGCAGCGAGCACTGAAGAGTAAGAGAGAGACGTGAAGTTATAATAAGAGGGGGTGGATGCGGTAATAAGTTAATAAGTAATAAGTGGTGTCCATGGTGACTTTTCGCCAGATCTAACAAACCCAGCTACCCATTCACTGCTGAGTAGACAGGGACTCAGAAAAAACTCGACTGCACCCGGGATCGATCTCTGGCCCTTTGCGTACAAAGAGAGTGCTCTATCAACTGAGCTATCGGGTCCCCAAATATTCTATTGGACTTTTTTAAAATACAGACGTTATAACTGGGTTTTTTGGAAGGAAGAAACTAATGAAACTCATATTATTTGATTAGTTAAAACACCAAACGAAATTTTAATATTATTGTATTATTTTAAATGACAACAATGCGATAGAAAGGAGTGGTGACAAGAGATGGACAAAAGAAAACAAAAAATCGGACTTGCTACTTGCTAGGTTCGACCACACACACACACACACACACACACACACACACACAAACACAAACATCTTTAGTAGTCACATGCATTTCAAACAATAACCCATTAGAGAAGAGGGGTCATGCCTTCATCATAGATCATTGTCATTGCGATCATTATGGTGTAGTAAATTTTGAAATTTACCCCGTATAATGGAATCGTCCAAGGCGTGTGCCTCCTGTTCCCCCCATCTCACACACGAAAGGGCGGTTTGCGGAGTGGAGGGAGGTGGTCGTCTGCCTCTATGGTCGTCTGTGTCGTTTAGTGTATGGCAAAAGGGGGTGGGTGAGATTAATTAAGTGGGATGGGTGGTGATTGGTGGAAGATAGGCAACCGAGCCAACGAATCGCTGGGGAGGTAGTATGGCGCGAGACCGTTGAAAGGTGATAAGAAGAACCGATCCTCGGTTCACAGCTAAAAGACCGTGGGACCGGTCTAAGGACCGGTCCTCAGCGCGGCACTAGTTTAGTCCTCCAAATCATTTTCTATTTTGGGAACCCTATTTTTTAATATTGGAAATTGTTTTAAAGTGTATTCAATCCTTAAAAAGCCAGCGAGTTTCAGCCCCGTGTTAGTATTTTATTTAATTCACATACGAGTATGTGTGTTTAATTTTCGACATTAGAAGCTCGAAGTAAACACATCAACCTCTCATTCGTTATTATGTTACCGACCCCATACAAATCTAGAATAATCTGAAGAGATGCCCTAACAACTGTTTGGTAGCAATGGATGTCGGTGTTTTAAGAGAATCGTTTTAGATGTTTATGAAATATATGGGTTTGTTCCATCGAGCTCTTACACACTTGGGTTTGTTCTGGTGTGTTCAAACTCGACGTATTGACCCTGTTTTAAACGATTTAAGTATTTTGCAGATTCATTATTTTAAAGGGCTTATTCGTGTAATTGATGGTCAGATTTTTAAAATTTCATTGAGTGTTTCTGACATGATATGGTATTTTGTTTCTCCATTAATAATATTTTTCATTGCATTTTGCAGTTGAAGAAGTCGTTGATATTAAATCGAAAAAGTGTGAGTCCTATAATTTATCCCTGGAGTACTACTATTTTTTTACATGACCAAAGTTTGACTTTTTTTCCCCCCGACCAACGACAACCTATCGAGTTCCAGGCTTGCCAGATTATTTTCAGGCATTCTGCCAACTGGATTTTTAAAAATCTGCCAAATACCACAAAAAATCTGCCAAACCGTACTATTTATAGTACCTTCTTTGAAAACTCATCAGTTTTGTTAAACATAAGATTAGGAAGGCCGATGCCATAATTTTTTTTCATTTCCCAAGTTAAAAAAAAAAGCACTAGTACATAAACATTGCCATGGAAAACGTGGAAAATAAATTCTGCCAAATATCTGCCAAACTTTTTTTTTTCTGCAAGACGACTTCAAAATTTGAAGAATTTAATTCTGCCAAAGGACATTTGGCAGAAAATCTGCCAAATTGGCAACCCTGTTCACATATTTCCCTATTGCATGGATAGGGTCACAAACACCCTTACTCACAACATTCAAACCTTCATAAACAAATGACTTCGCCGGATTTTGGAAATCAGATGGCAATTAACCAATAGATTTTTGACCAATCAAAACATGGAATATGTGACACACCTTCACACGTGCTGGGATAAACAATAATGTGAATGATATTGACCTCTCTCTCTGATTATTGTTATTGATTTTATGCCGCCAAATGGGTGACTAGTTATCACACAATTTTCTCTATCATATTATAAATGTTTAAGTTTACACATAGTTTTTCTGTGTTGGTTATATTGATCAAGTGGTAGAACAGTGGATATTTTACTTAGACACATACCCATCGATAGTAAAACCTGTGTAGTTTCTTATGTTTACCAATCACTGCCATTGTTTACATTATGACGACTGTCCGAGAGGCGTGGTTATCTAAGTGTCTCTACCTCATCTCCAACATAGAACTATGGAGAATGTCAAACCAAGAGTCTATCAACACCCAAATCACGAGGATAAAATAGAGATGGGTCAGTCATACATTAAGAAGACCAGAGAGCAATGTCACCCGCCAGTCCCTTGACTGGAATCCCCAATGGACATGAAAGGTGGGACATCCAAAACAGACATGGAGGCGCTCACTGTCAGATAACGGACGCTCCTAAAGGCCTATGCTCCAAAATGAGCGAGGAAGATTAAGTCAAGTAAACCCATTCGTTAGATGAATCTATCTAATGCTGTGTCTTTTTGGCAGCAGCTTATATTGGTGCTCACACCACTATGTTATGGCGATCGAGCCAATCAGCAAATTCTTTACCGTACAACCGTCGTTAACCCACCCGGAAGCTTCGTAACAACACACCGACATATTGAACAGGTGAAAAGTCCTCACTGATGAAGCGACCTTGCCGTGAGGTATCTCGTCTGAAGCCTATTCGCTGCCACGCATTGCCTCCTCTTGCTGGTGGAGAAACCTGGCAACTTATCCCCCATTTTGGAGGAGTCTATGTCTCCGCCCCCTGGAGGGATTGAATTCGTCTTAACCGACTTCCATCTCGTATATGCATATCTGTCCGAAGTCAGAAAATCTACGTACAAGGGTTGCCGGGACTTATTTCAGTTCGAAACGGGGGCACCGTCCATTATGCGCTTCAGAGAGGTTTCCCCATTCCCTCTCTCTCTTTGATCGTAATTCGCCAGTCTTTTGGCGAATGCCTATTGCTCTGAATTTGTTGAGCTTATCAAAGCTGTAAAAACTAACAGGATTACATCCGTTTTCCCTTCTTTGTTTCGTTCTAAAGTTGTCTTAAACATCAGATCTTGGGTTTTATATGATATATTTTTACGTATTGGACATCGATTGATATGTTTTTAGATTCAAGACGCACAGTTACTGGCATTTGAACGATATCATCAATATCATTTCAGTTTTTACGAACTTTTACCTATTTTTGTTTGTTTTCTCCAACAAATTTTTTTTTACAGATACGATTGAAATAACTTTTTATTCTCTTGTCTTGCTTCTTTCTTTACCATGTTATACACTGTGGATTGTAACTTTGACAACTTATGGCCCATTCATGCGTACAATTAATTCATCAACAGTCAGACGGATATTCGGATATTCGCAAATTGTGTGATAAACGACAAATACTCGTGAAAACTGAACGTGTAAACAAAGAATTTCGCTGTTGTCTGGACCGACTTCCGCCCAAGCCCCTGATATCAGGCGACGCTCGATAATAGCGGCGGGCATTCGGAACATTTTCATGTTCCCGGTACGATTGTGTTCCTGGTGGCGTTGTTCCTGGTACGGAACCTGTTGTTCTGATGTGTTCAAACTCGACGTATTGACCCTGTTTTAAACGATTTAAGTATTTTGCAGATTCATTATTTTAAAGGGCTTATTCGTGTAATTGATGGTCAGATTTTTAAAATTTCGTTGAGTGTTTCTGACATGATATGGTATTTTGTTTCTCCATTAATAATATTTTTCATTGCATTTTGCAGTTGAAGAAGTCGTTGATATTAAATCGAAAAAGTGTGAGTCCTATAATTTATCCCTGGAGTACTCCTATTTTTTTACATGACCAAAGTTCGACTTTTTTTCCCCCGACCAACGACAACCTATTAGTGTCGAGCAGAAGTCTCGATGATACCTCAAGTCATCGGCCACCAACACTCAAAACTTCCCGAACTCGATGACCAAGGAAAAGTCGGGAATTCCCGAGAAGTAGCACTTCAACTGAGCTTTGGATGGCTTTTTTGTATTAAAACTTAAAATACATTAAATAAATTCACTTTGTATAATAATAAAACATTGATACCTATAACCATTTTGATCTATTTACGACGTTTGTGTTTTGTTAGCTGATTAGAATATGATATAACGTCATTGAGTCAATACCCAATACCAATGACTAGGTATTGAATGAAAGCACCGATGACTAGAGCGATGCTCGAGACTTTTTTGAGTCTCGAGACTCAAAAAAGCATCGAGACGCAAAAAAGTCTCGAGCTTCGCTGGAATCATCGCCGACGAGAGAGGGGTGAACAATGCAGATAGTACACATTGTTAGTAACGCGTGCGTCGCTCGCGCAGTATAAGACAGATTGCGCATCGGGGCTCTAACGGGGCCGATTAGAGATAGACGACGATTGGGATTGTTTGGAAGCTTTAACCCTTTGCCCACTAGTCATTATGACATCGGAAATGCTATCGCCTTCTACGCCAGAACAGAAATAGAGGGTGGAGCCTACCATGATATAACATTTTATGGAGCCCTAATTTCATCATATCAGTTCTGTCCACTGACAGGTGGGTGGGTATCGCTTTCCAGAACTTGTGTCCTTATATGAAATTCTGAGTTTTTGACCAATCAACGATTGCTCTTTTGATAGCTCGCTTGTCAAAATGAGTCAGCTCAACCCTTGATTTATGTACAGGCATCACAGGCGGTATATGTTGTGTAACTTCAAAGACCACGTTTGACCGAAAGCAATGAATGGAAACCCTACTGTGGCGTGGAGAACGAGGTCTTGTATGTATAGTTACGTCATATCTCAACGCTCGTGAATTCTTAGTACGGCTGGACTCACAATCAAAACACGAAATATGTGTTTTAAACTCTTGAATCAATCGAGTTACATCAGTGCGTTCGTCTCATTGAGAAATGAAAAACTATATATAAATCAAGAACATCGACCGGAAAACAAGGAAATTATCATAAAATTATAAAATTTGAGAAAACTATTTTCAAAATCAAATCTATTACAAAAAAGGTTATTTCTCGACCGATTTTTATGAGACAAAGACAATTTTTCTCCACTTTTCAAGCTGATTCCAACAATGAGGTTTTCAAATTTATCGCGATAAGATTATTTGTCATTATTTTTTTTTTTATACCCAATTGACTGCTCAGGAAATGAATACGTAATCCTTGGCGGCTAGCGAGTAGGTGTTAAATTTTGCTTACCCTTTCCCACGTAGACGCACGCACACACACACACACACACACACACACACACACACAGACTTATCGTCGTCTAGCATCCTATCGTTCGGCTCGACGATTAAAAGGGGTTCGTATCGTCGCTAAAATAATTACAAAATACATATATTTAAAATATATTTATGGTAATGTGAATTAAATATTTTAATGCTCTAATATATCAAGAATGATCATTATTATGATTTATTACGGTGTGAATTGAATTTGACTTTTAAAACTGAAGTTTAATCTGACACCCTACTCGCTGTTATCATTCGAGTCTAAGTTGTAATAAGGCAACTTTGGCCAGAAGTGAAAGACATACATTGTGTGTTCAGTCTGTGTGTGTGTGTGTGTGTGTGTGTGTGTGTGTGTGTGGCGTCTGCGTGGGAAAGGGTAAGCAAAATTTAACACCTACTCGCTAGCCGCCAAGGATTACGTATTCATTTCCTGAGCAGTCAATTGGGTATTAAAAAAAAAATAAAGACAAAGAATCTTATCGCGATAAATTTGAAAACCTCATTGTTGGAATCAGCTTGAAAAGTGGAGAAAAATTGTCTTTGTCTCATAAAAATCGGTCGAGAAATAACCTTTTTTGTAATATATTTGATTTTGAAAATAGCTTTCTCAAATTTTATAATTTTATGATAATTTCCTTATTTTCCGGTCGATGTTCTTGATTTATATATCGTTTTTCATTTCTCAATGAGACGAACGCACTGATGTAATTCGATTGATTCAAGAGTTTAAAACACAGATTTCGAGTTTTGATTGTGAGTCCAGCCGTACTAAGAATTCACGAGCGTTGAGATATGACGTAACTATACATACAAGACCTCGTTCTCCACGCCACAGTAGGGCTTCCATTCATCGCTTTCGGTCAACCGTGGTCTTTGAAGTTACACAACATATACCGCATGTGATGCCTTTACATAAATCAAGGGCTGAGCTGACTCATGTTGACAAGCGAGCTATCAAAAGAGCAATCCGTTGATTGGTCAAAAACTCAGGATTTCATATAAGGACATAAGTTCTTGAAAGCGATATCCACCCACCTGTCAGTGGACAGAACTGATATGATGAAATTAGGGATCCATAAAATGTTATATCATGGTAGGCTCCACCCTCTATTTCTATTCTGGCGTAGATGTAGAAGGCGATAGCATTTCCGATGTCATAATGACTAGTGGGCAAAGGGTTAAAGCTTCCAAACAATCCCAATCGTCGTCTATCTCTAACGGGACCCGTTGGCGCAAACTCAGTATAGTCTCGAGACTCGGGACTCGGGACTCAATACGAGAAGCATCGACGACCAAGATTCTCGAGACGAGAAAAGCATCGAGAACTAAGTGGAGGTCGGGAACTTCTCAGTCGTCGATGACCTGACTTCTCAAAACCTAAAGCATCGGTAACCTTTTGCTGACCCGGATGCCCTCGTCTACAACCTATCGAGTTCCAGGGTTGCCAGATTATTTTCAGGCATTCTGCCAACTGGATTTTTAAAAATCTGCCAAATACCACAAAAATCTGCCAAACCGTACTATTTATAGTACCTTCTTTGAAAACTCATCAGTTTTGTTAAACAAAAGATTAGGAAGGCCGATGCCATAATTTTTTTTCATTTCCCAAGTTAAAAAAAAAAAGCACTAGTACATAAACATTGCCATGGAAAACGTGGAAAATAAATTCTGCCAAATATCTGGTGCGATTGTTCCGGTCGAAGAGAGTTTCGTATCAGTCATGTTCTAAGTAGTACGGCGCATAGATGACACGGGTACGACGTTCGTACTCGTGTTTATGGTACCAACCACAGACAGACGAAAGGTTGCGTACTCGTGTTTATGGTACCAACCACAGACAGACGAGAGGTTCAGACTAGAGGGAGGGACGTAGGCTGGTTTGCGCGCTCTCTCTCTCTCTCTCTCTACACACACACATACACACACACACACACACACACACACACACACACACACAGTAACAGTAACATGTGGAGTAACTGGTGGAGGTTCCTGGTACTAGTTCCTGGTTGAGCTATGTTCCTGGTGTTACTGTTCTCGATAACCAAAACCAGTGCGGCACTACTCGATAATAGGCTTTTAACGAAATCGGGTCGAACGAGACGCCGAACGCCGAACCCGAACGGATATAGCCTTCTCACGTGACCATGAACGAGATCTGGATAGTGAAGACTCTCAAGCGGTATGCAGCATCGGATCTAAGGTCACGTGATAGAGGATAGCTTGGGTTGCTGTTGGCTTGTGTTAGGGGAGGGGCAAGGTCAGTGTCATTCAATAGTATATAATTGTGCACGTGGCGCTCTATACAGAGAGAAAATTATAAATTGATTACGGGCGAAGGTGGGGGGGGGGGGGGGGGGTGTTGACCCACAAACGATCGAGGTGTTGGGCTTCGGGTAGACCATGATACGAAATCAAAGAGAAAAGGCCGCTGGTATTTGGATGGTGGAAATGGTTGGGGGGGGGGGGGGGGGGGGGGGGGGGGTAGTCACAATCAGCATGGGATGTATATACTAACATTAATAATATAGGCAATAGATGACCAGGGATGTGTATTGTTTGTGTATTGTTTGTATATGTTTGTGTGTGTGTGTGTTTGTGTGTGTGTGTGTGCGCGCGCGTGTGTGTGAAAGAGATTACACAAAAATACCTTTCTCGGGAGCTTCCAAATGATTACGTATACGATAAATTTGAAAACCACATTGTTGAATCAGCTTGCAAAAAGGAGAACATTTATCTTTGTTTCACAAAAATAGGTTTAGAAATAAAAAATTTTTCTAGTAGATTGATTTTGAAAAAAATATTGCTCAATTTTTTTAATTTAATGATAGTTTCTTTATTTTCCGGTCGGTTTTCTTGATTTATATCTCATTTTTCAATTCTCAATGCGACGAGCACACTGATGTATCTCGTGTGATTCAAAAGCGTTGTTTGTTTTTTTAATATATATACTGAGAGTCCTCCTGAGCGTTGATATGGTGACGCAACTATTACATACAAGACCTTGCAGTCGAGTCGGCAGGGCTTTTGGGTTACACAATCACTATTTACCCAGCGGTCAGCGGTACTCTTTGATGTATACAACACTCACCGCCTTTACGCAAAACCGCCTGCCCATAAATCAAGAGACGGTCTCCTAACTGTTCACAAGCGAACTGTCAAACGAGCAATCGATGATTGGATAAGAATCTCAAGATCTCATATAATAAGGTAAGTTTTGGAGAGGTGATATCCCCCCACCCGTCATCGGACAGAACTTTCATTGCGTTATATCATATAAGCTCCGCCTCCTCTTTCTATTCCGGAGTGACGAGATAAGACGAGAGGACGCGAGAAAAAACTGATCCCGTAATCGGTAAGTCGTTCGTTCGGTGTCCGTTCGGTGAGCAACTATAACTCGGTAATATTATTTTCCCGCTTGCAAGCTGACGGATCACCGAGGTCTGGTGATGTAGTAGCGGTTTTTTTTTATGTTGCCGCTGACGAGGTTTAAAATTTGTTCCAACAGTTCAAAAGCATTTGTTAAATCAAAAAAAAAAAAAAAAAAAAAAAAAAAAAAAAGATTTTCGTAATCAGCGACTCAAAATGAGTCTAAATCACTCGGGGAAGGTAATCAAGTGCCTGGTTTACGAAGTTCACTTATTTATTTGTGTTTCTATGATGTTTGATTTGTGTGTGTTGTGGCGGTGACGGAACCTCTCTTAACGACAAAATGTCGCTTCAACGGTGACCCACATCCATCGCGTCTCAATTAATCCACCAGGCCGTGGATGAATTTTTTAAAAAATGATGAATTAACTGTACGTCTAAATATGGGACTGAAGGGAAACACCGAACCCCATCTCCAACGAAAAGCTCTGGGTAGTAGGGATAATGGCTGACAAACGTTCTATTTGAACCGTTTTTCTTTGTAAGTAACACATTGAGAATCAATAAATGTTTACCAGACCTTTTCGCTGAGAGGAAATTAACAGTCAAGGGGACGCCGAAATGGAAGAGAATAATCTGATTCGTTAATGCTAAATAACACCAAAACCTCTGTTTGAAGTTGGCTTTATTATTATTATTATTATTATTATTATTATCATCATCATCATCATCATCATCATCATCATCATCATCATCATCATCATCATCATCACCATCATCATCATCATCTTCTTCTTTTTCTTCTTCTTCAGCATCATCATCATCGTCGTCGTTGTCATCATCAATATCATCATCATCATTTTTATGTGAATCAACACCTCAATCTGGCATTATGCCATTACTAACCAAAAACACGGGAGACCATCTTCAATTTTTCAGAACGTTGTAACGTTGATTAATTCGTCGATTCTACAAATGCAGAAACACAAAAGAACATTGAAGCTTTTGAAATGTGGTGCTTGAGAAGGATGCAGAGAATATCGTATACTGCACACAAAACGAACGAAGAAGTGCTAAAACAAACATACCAACAAAGGAAACTAATGCCCTTAATAGCGGTCGACAACTATCCTTTTTCGGACACATAGTAAGGAAAGATAAAAATGAATACCTGGCAAGTTGTGGAAAAATACCTGGTAAACGCGCCCGGGGGAGACAAAGAAAAACACTCATAGACCAACTGAAGGGCTTCACCAACCTAACAATCCAAGAGCTGTTTGAAAAAGCAAGAGACAGGGAGGAATGGGGAGAGATAATTCATGCAGTATCCGAAGCCTGGACCAGGCATGGAACCTAGAAGAAGAAGAAGAAGATATCATTTGTGTCAGTGCATGGCATAATCAGTCGGAAGGTGAAATTTTTAATTTTTTTTTTTTTGCATTTTCTGAAAGAATATGCTCACCAGAGCATTTTAAATCTTTATTTGAAGTAAATCGGGTGATTTTTCATGAAGTTATGGTCAGATGTATGGGAAAGGTATCCAGCAACTTTTCTCAAATTTCATACTTTTTCAACTTGACTAGCTGTAAAATATATTTAGAAGTGAAATTAAGCTTTGTTATTTCCCGAAGATGTTCAAAAAGGGTTGATTTAATCATTTATGGCAAGAACTCATTTTGGATTAAAATTGACCTTCCGACTAAACTTGCCAATATCTCAGTTCACATCTTTGCACCATCAGACTGATTATGTCATTCACTGTAACATTTATTTGTTATTCTTCTATTTGCTATTCATCCTATATTATTTTTGTTTTAAAACTAAAAGGAGAAAGAAGGATCTCTCTCTCTCTCTCTCTCTCACACACACTCTCTCTCTCACACTCACTCTCTCTCAATCTTCTCACACTCACCCTCTCTCTCTCACTCACTAACACTCCCACTCTCTCATTCTCTCTGAAAATCACTCTCTCTCTCACACTCACTCACTCTCTCTCTCTCTCTCTCTCTCGATCTTCTCACACACTCTCTCTCACTCACTCACACATCACTCTCTCCCAGTCTCTCTGAAAATCTCTCTCTCTCTCTCTCCCACTCTCTCTCTCTCTCTCTCTCTCTCTCTCTCTCTCTCTCTCTCTCTCTCTGTGTACCGCACATTCTCTGTCACCCACTCTCTCTCACACACTGTCTGTCACTCACACACTCTGTCACTCACTCTCCCATTCTCCTCCCACCCCTCTCTTTTCTCTCACCAATTTGGTTATGTTGCCAATCATGCCAGCATGAGAGTTGTAGCGGACTCATTTTTCTCATACAAAGACTATAATGGTATTACGTAGTGGTGGTGGTAGTAGTAGTAGTAGTAGTAGTAGTAGTAGTAGTAGTAGTAGTAGCAGTGGTAGCAGTAGAAGTAGCAGCAGCAGCAGCAGCAGTAGTAGTAGTAGTAGTAGTAGTAGTGGTAGTAGTAGTAGCAGCAGCAGCAGCAGCAGCAGCAGCAGCAGTAGTAGTAGTAGTAGTAGTAGTAGTAGTAGTAGTAGTAGTAGTAGTGGTAGTAGTAGTAGTAGTAGTAGGAGGAGGAGAAGGAGCGGTTGAAACAATAATAACTGCAGAAGTAGGTATTTGCGGTAACAATAAAATAGTGATGAAATGTTGCTGTTGTTGATGGTGTTTTGATGATGTGATGTTTGGGCTGTTGAAAATTTCTGTTTGTATTAGGTACAGGCTAAAACAAATTGTTGAAATTTTAGTGGCAAAAGCTGCATCATCAAGAGGATCTGACTACAAATATCTCTCCTGAAAGTATCGATTTCAATTTAAACCATTTTGGAGTTTGTATTATTTAATGTTTTCTTTTTCATTTTAAAATAATCCTCATCCTTAAAGTTCCTAAAAATCAGATAAAAAAGCTTACGTGATTTTACCTGTTGGTACCACAATAAAACAAACTGATAGAGTTCGCGTATTTGATAAGTTCACAAAAATATCGAACAATCCTAGCATTCTCCAGACAGCAGGCAGCAGGGTTGCCAGTTTGGCATTTTAAATGCCAGATTCCAAAAATCTGGCATTTTTGAAAACCGTTTGGCATTAGAAAAATCATTTGGCATTTGGCATTTTCATTTGGCATTTTCTTTTCTTGTATAGATAGTATGCAGATGACGTCACTCAGGCCTTTGTTATTGTTTTTGCCATCCGCGTTTGTGAGTTGTTCTCACTAAACTGTATTAACCAGACTATAAAAGTTCATGGTTACACAGAGTTTGTGTGTTGGTCCGTTATACTTCCGGATGGCAATGTTGTGAACTCCTTGGCCAAGCGCATTCTATCTATATTATACTTCAAATGACACCTTTTCTTAATTATTTCTAAACGCGTAAAAACAAATCTCTTCACATCGGAAAACTTTGCTATTAAAACTCACACTCTGAACTAGCCCTGCCTCCCTCAGATATTCACTCAAATTCAGCCCTCGACAAGTATCCTCGTAAGTTTTCTGGGAATCTCCTGCAAAACTCGTGTATATTTGCGTCATGGTCGCCTGTTAACTTTCACTCCACTTAGTAGTCAGTAGGTAAGAAATTACCCCAACAGGAAATTTAGTACAATTAAAAAAAAAAAAACAAAAAAAAAAAGACAAGAAAACACGCAAGCCACCAGGATATGATAGTAAATTGTCTATCAAAAGTGAGTAGTTTTCTTAGTTGGGGTGGGTGTCAACAGACTTTGGCATTTTTTTGAGTGTTTTGGCATTTTTTGAGTCTTCCCCTGGCATTTTGTTGAAAAATAATCTGGCAACCCTCAGCAGGCAGGGTATCTCTTTATACTTCGCCCAGCCTTACTTTCACACTGTGTAATCAATCATGGCCGACTTGTCCCTTGATGAATTTATTCGTCAAAAAAATGTCAAAGTACAAATCAGGTATTGTTTTTTTTTTATTTACCAAAAATTAATCTATGACCTTGCAGGTTCAATTAATATAGCACTACTTAATCTATTTACCTTTACTCACTAACGTGTCATGTTTGTGAGCTGCTGTCTGTGTCTGTGATGTTCGTTGTGTGTGCCAAGTAAAAAAGCGAGACAAAACATATCTCCTACTTTCTTTCCTGTTTACTACTGCTATGACCGGAATAATAGCTACAACACAGTATAAATGGCAAAATGAAACAGCTCACCAGGAGCTACACATTTTGAATAAAATTATTACACTTACTTACACTTACACAGTGATGCCAAAACTCCGGTTTCACCGGAAAAAACTCCGGTCTGGAGCAAACAATCCGGGCTCCGGGCAACTTCTGTCAAATTCCGGTTAGGTCAATTTGTTTCAAGGATACCTCCCCCCCACCACCCCCCTCCAACCACCAAATCTTCATCACTGCCACTAGTATTACAACCATCATCACTACCACTACAACTGCAACTACCACCACATCATCATCACTACTACTACAACCACCACCACCACATCATCATCAGTACAACTACTACTACTACAACAACCACCACCACATCATCATCACTACCTCTACCACAACTACCATCACTATTATTACAACCACCACCACATCATCATCACTACCACTACTACTACAACCACCACCACCACATCATCATCACTACTACTACTACTACTACAACCACCACAACCAAATCGTCATCACTACCACTATTACTGCAACCACCACTACTACATCATCATCAATAACACTACTATTACAATCACCAGCATCACATAACAACCACCACAACCAAATCGTCATCACTACCACTATTACTGCAACCACCACTACTACATCATCATCAATAACACTACTATTACAATCACCAGCATCACATCATCACCACTACTACTACAATCACCACTACCACATCATCATCACTACCACTACTACTACAACCACCACATCATCATCACTACTATTACTACTTCTACAACCACCACAACCAAATCGTCATCACTACCACTATTACTGCAACCACCACCACCACATCATCATCACCTCTACTACTACAATCACCACTACCACATCATCATTACGACCTCTACTACTACAACCACCACCACCACATCATCATCACTACATTACATCGTCATTACCACTACTACTACAACCACTAACACCACATCATCATTACCACTACTACAACCACCACCACCACATCATCACTAACACTACTACTACAACCATCACCACCACATCATCATTACCGCTACTACTACAACCACCACCACCATATCATCATCAGTACCACAACTACTACTACAACCACCACCACCACCACATCATCATCACTACCACTACCACAACTACCATCACTATCACAACCACCACCACATCATCATCACTACCACTACTACTACACCCACCACCACATCATCATCACTACTACTACTACAACTGCAACCACCATTACCACATCATCATCAATACCACTACTACTACAACCATGAGCATCACATCATCACTACCACTACTACTACAATCACCACTACCACATCATCATCACGACCTCTACTACTACAACCACCACCACCACATCGTCATCACTACCACGACTACTGCAACCACCACCAACACCATTACATCGTCATTACCACTACTACTACAACCACCACCATCACATAATCACTACCACTACAACCACCACCACCACATCATCATTACCGCTACTACTACAACCACCACCACCACCACATCATCACTACCTCTACTACTGCAACCACCACCACCATATCATCATCACTGCAACTACCACTACTACTACAACCACCACTACAACATCACTACCACTACTACTACAACAACCACCACCACATCATCTATACCACTACTACTACTCAACCACCACCACTACTACTGCAACCACCACCACCACATCATTATCACTGCAACTACTACTACTACTACAACCACCACTACAACATCGCTACCACTACTACTACAACCACCACCACCACATCATCACTATCACTACTACTACTACAACAACCACCACCACCACATCATCGTAACCACTACTACTACAAGCACCACCACCACTTCATCTTCATCACTACCACCACCACTGCTACTACAACCACCAACACCACATCATCATCACTACCACTACTACTACAACCACCACCACCACATCATCACTATCACTACTACTACTACAACAACCACCACCACCACATCATCGTAACCACTACTACTACAAGCACCACCACCACTTCATCTTCATCACTACCACCACCACTGCTACTACAACCACCAACACCACATCATCATCACTACCACTACTACTACAACCACCATCACCACCACATCATCATCACTACCTCTACTACTACAACCACATCATCATCATACTACTACTACTACTAACTACACTACAACTACTACTACTACTACTACTACTACTACTACTACTAACACTACTATACTATCTACTACTACAACTACTACTACTACTCTACTACTACTACTACTATCATACTACTACTACTACTACTACTACTACTACTACTACTACTACTACTACTACTAACTACTATACTACTACAACAACCACCACTACATCATCATCATCATCACTACCACTACTACTACAACCATCAGCACCACATCATTATCACGAGCACTACTACTACAACCACCACCACCCACACATCATCAGTATATCTACAACCACCACATCATCATTACCACTACTACTACTACTACAACCACCACCACCACCGCCACATTATCATCACTACCATTTGTTCTACAACCACCATCACCACCACATCAACAACACTACCATTACCACCACTACTACAACCACCACCACATCATTATCATCACGACCACAACTACTACAACCACTATACCACCACCACATCATCATCACTACAACTACAACTTCAACCACCACCACCACCATATCATCATCACTACCACTACTACTACAACCACAACCACTATCACATCTTCATCATCACTACTACTATTACTACAACCACCAACACCACATTACCACCAGTAGTACAATCTCTACGATTAGGTTTTGGTGCTTTACTTCATTTGAAATAAGGAAACTTTGGGATTGTATTTGGCATTGTGTTTATGTATCATTATATAATTCTAATAATCAGTTATCTATTTAGAACTATATAATATGTAAACACAATATCAAATACCATTCGAATTCCTTTTTCTTGTGTGCGGAAATTCCTCTTTCGGCATTGAAATTCCTACGAGTGGTGTCTGAAACTCCTGTGAGCCAAATTTAAAGTTGGCCTCTCTGCTTACACCTATCCATGTTTGCTCGGAGTCGGAGGAGGCTGAACTGAGGACTGAGGAGCGTTCGGCAAGATAAAGTTTAAAGGCTGTGATTATCCCCAGACACCTGTCTGGGGATAATGAAAATTTGTTATCCCCAGACACATTTTTGAAACTCCGCTCTTTTACACAATTATCCACATTCCAGAATATGGAATGTTTCCAAATGCACATAGACATAGAAATAAGGAAAGTTAATAAAATATCTATAAAAACATAAAATTAACCAACATTAAATCAGTTGTTACTACATATACACAATATGCGTCGACTTTGAAGTGGGTGTCATGGCCGAATGGTTTAGTCGTCTGCCCTGGAAGTTTTACCAGAATCGACGTTGCGGGTTCAAATCCTGGTTGTGAATGTATTTTTGAATACAATTGAAAATAACAAGTACTATTGGTTTTGGGATAAATAAATTTTGGTCCTACATGTTAAGTGTTGCTGTTGGCTAAGGTACCCTTGTAAAGCACTTTGAGGATGCTTAGTGGATATTGCACTATATATTGCTCATTATTATTAATTTTTTTTCATTTCAAAGCACTGTGTCAATAATTTTTTCTTTATTGTATGATGGTATTTGAAACTTGTTGCTTATATAATAGGCCTACTTGAAATCTACTATACATGCACCTCTATCTAGATGAAAATAAGGATATCAAAAGAAAATGTTTAAAAATCATGTCTTTTTTCCTTCTTTTTTCTTCTTATGAAAAGGAATTCAAACCAGCCAAGAGCTCAGCAAAATCAGGTCAGAGGTCAGCAGAACCAGGTCAGAGGTCAGCAGAACCAGGTCAGAGGTCAGCAAAATCAGCGAAAAGGTGTGAATGCCAAATTTCAGGTCAAGCCTATTCAGCGGACTTTTGATGCAAGGTCAAAATTAGGTCCCAAAACGGTTGTTGATGCCCGGGATAAAATAATCATCAACAAGAAAAGTGGGAAAGGAGATGCAAGAAATAAAATAGTCCAAAAGCAAGTGCAGAAAGGAACCTTTGATGCTCGTTCTTTGCTGAAGAATCAGAACCAAGTCAAAAACAAGTCGAATGGGGCTGTAAACAATCCTCAGCAAGTGAGTATTGTTTTTATTGGTTGATCAGATCCATGAAAATGACTTGATTCAAATTGATTATCGCTTTGTTTTGTGTAAGACAGATGATGTCATTAATTAAAGCCATAGTCATGGTGAACTGGATTGTTCATTACCATAGTCATGCATACCTGCCAACCCTTCCACTTTTGGTGGAATCATTCCTATTTTCTCTCTTCCTTTCCACCATTCCGCCATTGCCTCTAACATTCTGATTTTCAAAAATGATGATGATAATGGTAAGAAAAAGAAGATGAAAAAAAAAAAAGGGGGGGGGAGGGAGGGTGTTAAAAAGGTGATATCTAAGAAAATGATTGCTAAGAAGTAGCTAAGTAGGAAAATTAATTGCATCCTTTTACCCCTTCTCCATTCCATTACCTGATACGTCTGATCTGAGATAATTCAATTTTTATGTTTGGTGGCAAAGTTGGTGGTCACTTTGATATAGAATTATCCATTAATAAGATTCCTATTTTTCGTCTCAAATTCCTATTTTCTGATGTTATGATTCCACTTTCCTGTGGTTGGAGTATTTTGAATGTTTTAAACAAGTCTTGTACCTGTATTCTTCATTGTGTGGATAAACTCATTTATTTCTATCTTCTTAAAGTGTCTCTCTTATAGGAGGTGACCGTTTTGTTATTAAGATATAATTGGATTTTATCGTGACAACAGAAAGCGTGCCGAAAGGTACTGGGTTGAAATACCTGCTGTGCTGTGTGGCCTTGAGCAAATCACCTCGCCCTAGCTCAGTTTGTGGCATTGAACTGCGGCTGATGCCTAGGTTATTCCAGTCTTCCTTTGGAATAAACCCTAAAGACAAATTTCCCCAATGGGATGAATAAAGGGAAATATATTTTTAATTTTAATTTATCTTTAAACTTTTATACATACTTCCTTATTCCCTCCCTAGGCTGTAAACTGAGTGCATTCATTTTGTGACCTTTTCTCTCAATCGGTCTCTTGTTTTATTATACCAGAGTAAGTGACCCCTCTCGTTTTCAGTTGCCGAACCAAACAGGAACCGAATGTGAATGTTTTGTCTCGGTATTATAATTTCTTTCAGTTTTCTACCAGCAGAGTGAAGCAACACACACAGTTTCTTTGTAATTGTTTTTAGAAAACCTTTTGGATGATTAGTTCTCACTAAATAAATGTCTATAGTAATATCTATATACGTTTTAGGTTACACGCAGTTTTGTTTGCTGGTATGTTTCATGACTTTGTTGTGAGTAAATTACAGAAATGCTTAGCGTCTATGAGACACTGGTTATTCACGAACTGGTGTACAGCCTTTGACAATATTGTATTCAATTCTCTCAATAGTTTATGTTTTGCATTTTCAGCCCCAGCCCGGATTTTTCCCTGGTGTTCAGCCATTGACAAGAACTGTGAGTAATAATCACTTTCCTGGGATTTTTACTTTTTAAAAAATCATAACTTTTTAGATGAGTTTGATTTTTCATTTGAAATAACATTTTTATTGAAGTTGGCTTTGTCATCATTTCAATTGGATTGAGATTTAAGATAGATATCCAGTCTCATGACTCAGTGCATTTGTGTTTCGTGTTGGATTTAAGATAGATTACCATACGCATGACTTAATGCATTTTTGTGTCGTGTTGGATTTAAGATGGATGACCATACTATGACTCAATGTATTTGTGTGTCATGTTGGATTTAAGATAAATGGACTATACTCCATGACTCAATGTATTTGTTTGTCATGTTGGATTTAAGATAAATGGACTATACTCCATGACTCAATGTATTTGTGTGTCATGTTGGATTTAAGATAGATGGACTATACTCCATATCCATGACTCAATGTATTTGTTTGTCATGTTGGATTTAAGATGGATGACCATACTATGACTCAATGCATTTGTGTGTCGTGTTGGATTTAAGATAGATGGACTATACTCCATGACTCAATGTATTTGTGTGTCGTGTTAAAATGTCTCTGTGCTGGTATGCTAATGGAAGATTTATTACAAACTTAAAGATGTATATTTTAAAGTATTGAGTATTGCCTTTAATAAATAGTTGTCTTGATTATATCCTGATAGCTCAGTTGGTAGGGCTTTTGCTTCACAATCAAAGGGACAGATCAATCCTGAGTGAAGTCTATTTTTTTCTGCCCCCCCTGTCCACCCAGCATGATTGGGTTACTGGACCAAGTAGGAAATTATTTGCAATAGACTAGCGCCCTATCCAAATTGTGGCAAGCAATTGTCAGTTTCACACTATAGAAACCGGGTTAAACTTTGGCTCCATGGTTCTAATGGCCTACTTGGTTGTAGAATTTCATCTCTCTATCACCTCTCTAATTACCTCAGCATTCTCCTGAAATTAAAGTTTATAGATCTGCCTCCCTCCTGACCCCTATAAGGAGAAAAAAAAAAAGCAGTTCTTCAGAGCCGCGAGGCTTATGGAGCCGGAGTTTATAATGGTTAAAGTGCATGAAATGGACAAAAGCAATTGCTTGCTATCCTTTGGATAGGATGCTAGTCTATCATACAGTACTATTTGCCAGATCTATCAGACCCAGCTACCCAATTACTGCTGGGTGGACAGGGGGTCAGAAAAAATCTCAATTGCACCCGAGATCAATCTTGGTTCCTTTGCATGCGAAACGAGTGTTCTACCAACTGAGCTATCGGGATCTTCAAAGAAAAGACTCCATATAAATTGTTTACTTTTCAATAAAATTTTTTTCTGCTTATTTTACCAGCTCTCGAATCCCATGGGACAAATTGGAAATTTACAAATCACGAGGCAGGTTCCAGGTACAGAAGTGACTCTAACCAGGGACTCCATGCAGATTACAAAGAGAGGAATGGTGAGACCATGAAGGGGTTACTTTATTCTTATTAAAGACTTTAAATACTTTAGGATTTATATAGCGCAATATCCACTAAGCGTGCTTGGAGCACTTAACAAAGGGTGGATCCTTCGCCATTGTCAATTCTTAACATGTAGGACAAATCTTGACACTTGTTTGGAATGTTTTAAAAAAGTTTTATTCAACAGAGACAATGCTGTTTACGTCCAGGTACTCATTTTAGACCCTAGTACTGTGAGAGAATGTGAGTAATGAGTCTTTCAAGACCTCAACTATGTGCTGTTCAGAGTGAGATCAAACCCTGGATCTTCCAGTCTGAAGGCCAGTGTTATACCCACAAGACCATGTAGCTGCATGGCCATAGTCTGTGGGATGACTCAAACCCTGGATCTTCCCGTATGAAGGCCAGTGTTATACCACAAGACCACGTAGCTGCATGGCCATAGTCTGTGGGATGACTCAAACCCTGGATCTTCCAGTCTGAAGGCCAGTATTATACCACAAGACCATGTAGTGGGGTTTGAACCTGCGACCTTATTGGTACGACAACTCCGCCTGGCAGGTGAGAGCGTGGCTCTACCGTGTGAGCTATCCACGAACACAAAAATATTCGTTTCAAACCCAAAGTCATTTCTAGATCCCTCTCTCACCCACTTCTTGAGATCGCCGATTCGTTCACCACCATCGCGAAGTAATTTTGACCAGCAGTTAAGCTTAATAGCCAATATTCTCATCACAAACATATAACATAGAAACGATTGAGACATTGAGTATGCTCCGGTGTATGGGGTGAATTTTTAATTCAGAAAAATGAGTGGAGCAGGCACTAATGTTGGTAACAACAAGATATGAAGTGAGTAGAAAAGTGCCAGAAGACAATAGAGAATAAAATTTTTTTTTCGCGGCGGTGGTGGGGTTTGAACCTGCGACCTTATTGGTACGACAACTCCGCCTGGCAGGTGAGAGCGTGGCTCTACCGTGTGAGCTATCCACGAACACAAAAATATTCGTTTCAAATCCAAAGTCATTTCTAGATCCCTCTCTCACCCACTTCTTGAGATCGCCGATTCGTTCACCACCATCGCGAAGTAATTTTGACCAGCAGTTAAGCTTAATAGCCAATATTCTCATACAAACATATAACATAGAAACGATTGAGACATTGAGTATGCTCCGGTGTATGGGGTGAATTTTTAATTCAGAAAAATGAGTGGAGCAGGCACTAATGTTGGTAACAACAAGATATGAAGTGAGTAGAAAAGTGCCAGAAGACAATAGAGAATAAAAATTTTTTTCGCGGCGGTGGTGGGGTTTGAACCTGCGACCTTATTGGTACGACAACTCCGCCTGGCAGGTGAGAGCGTGGCTCTACCGTGTGAGCTATCCACGAACACAAAAATATTCGTTTCAAACCCAAAGTCATTTCTAGATCCCTCTCTCACCCACTTCTTGAGATCGCCGATTCGTTCACCACCATCGCGAAGTAATTTTGACCAGCAGTTAAGCTTAATAGCCAATATTCTCATCACAAACATATAACATAGAAACGATTGAGACATTGAGTATGCTCCGGTGTATGGGGTGAATTTTTAATTCAGAAAAATGAGTGGAGCAGGCACTAATGTTGGTAACAACAAGATATGAAGTGAGTAGAAAAGTGCCAGAAGACAATAGAGAATAAAATTTTATTCTCTATTGTCTTCTGGCACTTTTCTACTCACTTCATATCTTGTTGTTACCAACATTAGTGCCTGCTCCACTCATTTTTCTGAATTAAAAATTCACCCCATACACCGGAGCATACTCAATGTCTCAATCGTTTCTATGTTATATGTTTGTGATGAGAATATTGGCTATTAAGCTTAACTGCTGGTCAAAATTACTTCGCGATGGTGGTGAACGAATCGGCGATCTCAAGAAGTGGGTGAGAGAGGGATCTAGAAATGACTTTGGGTTTGAAACGAATATTTTTGTGTTCGTGGATAGCTCACACGGTAGAGCCACGCTCTCACCTGCCAGGCGGAGTTGTCGTACCAATAAGGTCGCAGGTTCAAACCCCACCACCGCCGCGGAAAAAAAAATTTTATTCTCTATTGTCTTCTGGCACTTTTCTACTCACTTCATATCTTGTTGTTACCAACATTAGTGCCTGCTCCACTCATTTTTCTGAATTAAAAATTCACCCATACACCGGAGCATACTCAATGTCTCAATCGTTTCTATGTTATATGTTTGTGATGAGAATATTGGCTATTAAGCTTAACTGCTGGTCAAAATTACTTCGCGATGGTGGTGAACGAATCGGCGATCTCAAGAAGTGGGTGAGAGAGGGATCTAGAAATGACTTTGGGTTTGAAACGAATATTTTTGTGTTCGTGGATAGCTCACACGGTAGAGCCACGCTCTCACCTGCCAGGCGGAGTTGTCGTACCAATAAGGTCGCAGGTTCAAACCCCACCACCGCCGCGAAAAAAAATTTTATTCTCTATTGTCTTCTGGCACTTTTCTACTCACTTCATATCTTGTTGTTACCAACATTAGTGCCTGCTCCACTCATTTTTCTGAATTAAAAATTCACCCCATACACCGGAGCATACTCAATGTCTCAATCGTTTCTATGTTATATGTTTGTGATGAGAATATTGGCTATTAAGCTTAACTGCTGGTCAAAATTACTTCGCGATGGTGGTGAACGAATCGGCGATCTCAAGAAGTGGGTGAGAGAGGGATCTAGAAATGACTTTGGGTTTGAAACGAATATTTTTGTGTTCGTGGATAGCTCACACGGTAGAGCCACGCTCTCACCTGCCAGGCGGAGTTGTCGTACCAATAAGGTCGCAGGTTCAAACCCCACCACCGCCGCGGAAAAAAAATTTTATTCTCTATTGTCTTCTGGCACTTTTCTACTCACTTCATATCTTGTTGTTACCAACATTAGTGCCTGCTCCACTCATTTTTTCTGAAGACCATGTAGCTGCATGGCCATAGTCTGTGGGATGACTCAAACCCTGGATCTTCCAGTCTGAAGGCCAGTGTTATACCACAAGACCATGTAGCTGCATGGCCATAGTCTGTGGGATGAGTCAAACCCTGGATCTTCCAGTTTGAAGGCCAGTGTTATACCACAAGACCACGTAGCTGCATGGCCATAGTCTGTTGGATGACTCAAACCCTGGATCTTCCAGTCTGAAGGCCAGTGTTATACCACAAGACCACGTAGCTGCATGGTCATAGTCTGTGGGATGACTCAAACCCTGGATCTTCCAGTTTGAAGGCCAGTGTTATACCACAAGACCACGTAGCTGCATGGTCATAGTCTGTGGGATGACTCAAACCCTTGATCTTCCAGTTTGAAGGCCAGTGTTATACCACAAGACCATTCATATACCACTCAAACCCTTGTTTACAAAGTGACAAAATAGGACCAAAAAATATTCAAATTTTTTGGAGAGGGGGTGGTGGGAGGGGTTAAAGATTTGAAATAGATTTGCACCAGTTTCTAGTATCATTCCTATGCTTTACATCTAAGGAAATATTAGAAAAACACTTTTAGTGCCCAATTGGTGTAAATCCAGGTGTTAGATTACTTGCATTACCAACGTTTTTGATTTGCCATCTCATTCTTAGAGTGTCAAGCAGATGTTTACCTAAGCGCACACTGAGACTGGAGACGAAGGCTCTTGAAATTCAGTATTTTTTTTCAAGTTTGTTTTGACATTCTTGTCATATAACATTATGTTATATTGTATCCATTATTCTTCAGTCAGATGTTCAAGAACTTCATTGTGCAAGGTCAGTCCATGCATTGCATAACACTTCCTGGTTTACAATTGAAATTATTATTAGATAAGAAATATGGGTGCTGAAATTCTTTTTAAAAAGCGGTTTGATTTTCATTATTGTTGCTCATGTTTATTTCAGGGAGGACTACCGCCGCCTGCTCCCTCTATTGGAGATGCTGTCCCTATCATCCAGATACGCAATGACAGATATCAACAGCAACAACCACCACCACCACAACCACCACAACCCTCCTGGTCAAATCAACCCCCCCATCACATGCCCCAACCTGCTCATGTGGGTGTACAGTATTCTCATCACCACAGCACTTCATCTGGTCGGCCGTCATCCCAGTCTCGTCGATACCAAGACCTGGACGACCCAGAATACAATAAACCCTCACCAGCTTTCCACAACATCCCAAAAATGCATTTATCCAATATTAAAGCAGTTGAAGCAGCTGGGATGAGACCTGTTTCATCATCATCATCATCATCATCCGTACGTTCACGTCCTGCACCCTTACAACCCAGGGCACCCCCAGGTGCTGCCACATTGTCAGCGAAACAACCCATTGTATTGTCTCAACAGACGGCGTCTGGTGCTCTAAAACGGCGACAACCACCCGTGGCACAAAACGTAGTCAGTGGTCCCCTCAGACTCGGCAAAGGGGGAGGCCCTGGGTTACAAGTTGGGATAGGAGAGGTGTCGCCTCCCAAGAGGGCCAAACCTGGAGTTCATGCATCGCAACCAATTGAGATTTTAGATGTAAGTCCATTTTATAGAGTATTTCAATGTTTCAACACGGATGCCATCATCATCATCATCATCATCATCAACTATGACACCATTCACAGTGGTTTACCAGCGGATCACTTAGTTGAGATGCTAGGTCAAGAGGTCACTACTCTCCTTCTCTTTACCTGCGCTCTGGTATGGCACGTGCCTGCAGTCAGTGAAGCGAGTAGTCTAATTGGTCTGATAAATAATGGCATAGCCAAGTGACAATTATCTTAAATGTAAACCCATATCACTCATGTTATAGATTGAAATCCCCCTCACACAGTGGACTAAATATCATAGATATCATTAGTATATTTCTTTCTCAGGAAGACAGCAAAGTAGACTCACATTTTCACTACATTTATCATTTAAATCAAATATTTCTGGAATCCCTACAACAACAATCAGACGTTGCAGTTTATTATTATTCCCACTAGTACATAGTACAAACTGTCTACTTTCTGTTGCACTAATGTTAATTCAGTTCAACAAATATGTAACAAGTGTAGGGGTGGGGTATCAAATTTCACTGGGAATATCTAGCAGTCTATGAGAAGTCCAGGCTATCGTGGGTGATGAATTTGGACCAGTTACACAATGTAAACAATGTCATAATCATTTCCTGGACTCCCACTGACCATGGAACACTCTACAACACCAATTCTACAGTTTTATCATTAAACGTTCCCACAAATATGGTAAAGGAGTGAAGAAGTCATACTTATTGTAGTACAGGAATATATATATACACTCTGCAAGTAGCCCTACAATAATAGTTCTTAAATACACATCTGTTACTGATTTAAGAAATATGAAATGAATAGGTTTGTTTCATTCATGTCTCTGTTGATTGGTGTGGGAAGGTTTTATTCACCTGCTGCACTACTTGTACAATGTGAATATTGTCTGAATGTCTCTTAATTCCAAGGAGGTGCCACTGTTATTTTCTCTATCTTGGCTATGTTTGAGTAACCCCCCCCCCCCCCCCCCTCTCGCCCTCTTCTTATTTTCCCCAGTCAAATTGCCTTTGTGGAATACTATCTGTACTAACTGTTGATGTTATATCGTTGTTGTCAGTGATATGAATTAGGTGTAGTGTGACTGTGATGCATTTCTCTTAGCCTGTCTTTTACGTTTGTATGTGTGGATATATGCAGGATGTATGTGTGTATGTATGCATGTTTGTGTGTGTGTGTGTGTGTGTGAGTGTGGAGATGAGAGAGAGAGAGAGAAAAGAGAGAGAGATGCCTTTTTCTACCATATTCATTGCTTCTATTATCTACTACGCCACTGTGATGGTGTTGTTGTTTGGTGTAATGACGATGGTTTTGTTTCTATTTGTAATAGTGGAGTAAAACCTACACACACAAAATATTGCTTTATATGTTCTTCAGGAGTGTGTTAAATTGTTTAATCCACCTATCTCCATATCTTTTAAATACAATACAAAATACAAATAAAGAGAACATACCAGATGTCCAGCCCATTACATTTATGACCATTAAAAACGTAGTTAAAATGTGTTGAATCAGAAAATGAATATTTTACTGTGTGTAATAATATTAAGACTGGACAAAGCATTAATTAGTTTCGGAATCCAACGTCTGATTTTAAAGATTTTAATTTTTTATTGTCCGCAAAACAACAAAAATATTTTAAAATAGTAGGGACTTTAAATTGCTTATAAAACCTATCAGAATAATCACAATAAAACGAAAAAAGAACCAACATAACAAGTGAAAGTAGTACTGTCTATTCCATGAGTTAATATTATTGTAATGTAAGTGGTAATCTAGATATGGTGTTATATTACATCACAAAAATGCAATATTTTGTGTCTTAACCCTAAAAAGGGGGAATCCCCGTCCAGGTAGCCAATTTTACAGCATGCAGCTGCTGTTGTCAGTCACTTGCTGGGTTCCAGCAGTATAACTAAGTGATCCGATTTTATGAAGAAATAAACAGCAGTGCATTGTAAATGCTTTTTTTTTTTTTTTTCCAGATCTGGTTCTACAGTAATATATTTATGTTTTCATTGTTTTTTGTTGTTGGCTGAAGAAGAGTTTTGAGCCCGAAACATTCTGAATTTTATATTTTGTTCTCTTTTGAAGCTGTTATATGTATATCACTGGCTGCCACATTCCACAGTTCTCTCCACCTTCAAATACAAGTACTAAGAATTTAATTACTGGGTACTGGGTGGGGATCCTGACCTCCCATAGCAGGCAGGGAGGTCCATACTGTGTCCTCTATCCCCTTATATCTGTTTTCCAACATGCTTTCTGTCTTTGTCGTGGAATGAGGTTACTTGGTTTTATCCTGGCCCTGCTGGAGTCTTGGCTGGGAGGGAAAAAGTCAAATGCATAGTTATTGTTTTGGGAGATGATATTTTTTTCCTTGTAAATCAACTCTCTGTTATGTATTATTATATTTGTTATTTTTAGTGCATAATGTAAGCATTTGAGTGTATTCCTCTCTGTTGGATTTTGTGCTTGTGTCCGGATGAGACTTATAGGTGATCTCAAACTAAGTACATTGGTGGTATGCTCTTGGAATCTACATCTGATCCCTATTTGTTCCCAGTTCCCCTTTGTCTTGCTTTTTCTTGGGTGCTTCAATTGTAATTCTAGAACTTTTTGCTATCCCATTTTCTTCCTTTTTACTGGCGCTAATATAACCTAAATGTGTTGCAAGCGCCATAAAACCCTTAAAAACAAAAACAAACAATTACTGGGTAGATAGGGCAGATTTAACATAAAGCCTCCATACATCCAGGATTGATACTTGCTTGGATGGCACTGACTTAGCATAGACACCAAAATTATTATTTTTGTTACTATTTACATTGTAATTTGTGCGGCTATGTTGTCTTGAGGTATGACACTCGCTTTTGGATCGGAAGTTCCTGGGTTCGAGCCTTGTTGGCTCATAGTTGAGTCCTGGGAAAAGGCTCTTTACTCACATCCTCTCACCGTACTTGGGTGTAAAATGAGTACCTGGCCGCTCCGTTAACAGCGTTGTTTCTGTCCGAAAAAAAATTGTAATATCGTCTAACAGGCGTTGTGTTTCGTCCTACATGTTAAGTGTACTGTTAGGCCAGGGACCCCTTGTAAAGCGCTATGAGCATGTTTAGTGGATATTGCGCTATATAAAAGCTCAATTAAAAAAAAAAGAAGAAAATAATAATTATTATCATTATTGTTATTTAAAAATTTTGTTTTTCATTTCTGCAGGAAGACAATTCGAAATTTGTCAGTCCAATTCAAGGCTTTAGAGTTGTGGTCACCAACTTGTTTTCTGGCGTCACCCAAGATGATATTATCGTAAGTCCTCTGCCAGCAATTCATTGCTTGATGTAGATTTTCTGTCGTTGGGAACAAGTAGATTCCTAATGGATTGGTTTTTCCTGCTTGTTGGGTTACCTGACTTGATTCTCGGGGTTTTACGGGACTTCATATTTTTCTGTTGTTTATTAAGATCAGCCTTATAAAGTTCAGTTTATACTTGTGAGTTGGAGATTTTGATCGTGCTTTTTGATCTATCATTTCTTTGTTTATTCTAATCTTCATTTTTCTATGTATTGTATTAAAAGAGTATTTATATTGCACAATAAATGTGCTCAAAGCGGGTGGTTGGATGGGAGCATCACCCTTGAATCATATACCTATGATGTTCGCATGGGTGTACGATCCGATAGTGATGTCGTTTCTTCTTCTCTTTATATGCCTATCCTGCTTCTTTGGTTTGTGATTGTATTTTTGACAGGGGATATTTTTTTTCTGTAAATCTTCTGCCTGTTTGTTCTTGGTTATTTATAATTTAGCTTATGATATCTTTAGGTTATGATTTTGATTTACATTTGTACTATTTTTGTTGGATTGCTTGTTTTTTTGTTTCAGCGGTCTCTCATATAACCTCAATTGTGTTGGAAGAGACCTAAAGCAAGAAACAAACAAACAAACAAAAAATGTGCTCAAAGTACCTTACAAGGGTCCTGAGCAAACAGCAATACTTACCTTGTAGGGCGAGACATGCCTACTGTTAGGTGATATTACAATTTTTTATCGGACGGAGATAACACCGCTGATGGCCAGATACTCATTTTACACCCGAGTATGGTGAGAATGTGAGTAAAGAGAGAATTCCAAGGGCTCCACTATGCGCTGCTCAAAGCAGGACTCAAACCCTAGATCTTCCGATCCAAAAGGAAGTATCGTACCACTAGACCACATAGGAGTATTGGTACAAGACAGCTAGAATTAATGGAGCCGTGAAAATAACCCTTTAGAGTTTGAAAATTGGAACCAGTGTTCTCATGACAGCAGTGGTTGGATACTGATGTGATGATGAAGTCGTGGTTTGATAGTGGTGGTGGTGATGCTGAAGTCGTTGTTTGATAGTGGTGGTAGTAATGATTAGTAGTGAATTTTTTATTATTATTATTATTATTATTATTATTACTATTATTATTATTATTATTATTATTATTATTATTATTATTATTATTATTATTATTATTATTATTATTATTATTATTATTATTATTATCATCTTGATTAATAATTTTTGCACTCCTGTTCTTTTTGCAGGAATTGTTTGGAGTGGTGGGACCGTTGAAAAAAGCCAGATTGTTGAAGGCAGGGTCGGCTGAAGTGGTTTATACCACAAGAGAAGATGCATCCAAAGCTGTTCAAAAATACCATGGCCGGGAATTGGACGGTGGGTTGAGGGTTTGATTCTGACCATTTAGTCATAATAGAATAGATTGTATAAAAAAATAACCCAACGAGACATGGAAAGATACATGAAACATACTAAACATGGAAAGTTCTAGACTAGAAACTCTTCTTCAGAATGTTAATTGATTGATTTATTATTAAGTGTTGCTTTTAGTAATAATAATAATAATAATACATGGCATTTATATCGTGTATTTTTATTACTGTGTGATGCTCAATGCACGTTACAAATAAGTATACAATATATACATATGTAAAACGTATATCACAATGAACGATGATAGCAGCATTGTTTGTGATATCGTATCAATATCATGAAAATGTAACGGTAAAAAGGTAGTGCTTTAACAATGATTTTAAACTATCAATAGATTTTGCTTCTCTTATCCTTCTGGGCAGGTCATTCCACACAAGGGGCCCAGTTTGGGTAAAGGAATGCCCACCATAAAATTTATAATTATTATTTTTTCTCAGAGTAAGCTTCGTTTTGTCAGTCGAGGATAGTAAATTCCTATTTCGTACATATATTTCTAACATGCTTTTAATGGAGTCGGCTGCTTCATCATTTTGGCTTGGGACACCTTGTAAAGTGTTTTGAGACCATTGTAGTTGATATTGTGATAGACAAATTGAATGAGAAAGGATGTTGTCATTCACTAAATTCTCTCCATCCGACTGTTTTGTGGGTTGGTACAATTGATCTGGTGGGAAGAATTGATTAGTATTTGACTTTAACGCATAACATTAGTAATACACACTCATGTGTGAAATGATTTATCTGACAGGTCAACCGATGTATGTCAAGATGACAACACCGGCCACGGCCGTGGTGAAGATGCCGCTGGGACACGACCCCGACATCACAGGGGAAGCATTGAGGTGAGAGGTCAAATCTGTGTGACATTGAACATTTTAATGTTATTTTGTATTATTATTATTTTTGTTATTATTATTATTATTATTATTATTATTATTATTATTATTATTATTATTATTATTATTATTATTATTATTATTACAGTAGAACATGAAAGTAACGTACTCGGAAATAGCGAGTAAAATCTAAATCCCCGTTTTTATCCCTTATTTGAGTCAATAAAATTAGCATGAAAGTAGCGAGTATGAAAAAGAGGTCAACTCGGAAATAACGAGCATTTCCTGCCCAGCCTAGGACTGCGAACGAAGTAAAGCAAAACAAGAGACAATGGCAATTTAAATATTTTTAGCCTAGCCTCTTTTCTTTTTTATTTTTCGTTACGAGTAATATTACATAGTAGCCTAGTCTGTAGTAGTACATAATAGGCGAAACAAATTTGGGTGGGGGTTGGGTTTGTGT
The DNA here is from genome assembly GCF_034508935.2 of Berghia stephanieae. Classification (NCBI taxonomy): domain Eukaryota; kingdom Metazoa; phylum Mollusca; class Gastropoda; order Nudibranchia; family Aeolidiidae; genus Berghia; species Berghia stephanieae. The sequence goes on from NC_088364.1 coordinate 63,376,554, forward strand.
GCGTGTGTGTGTATTGGGGGTGGGGGTCAATTATTCACCCAATGTGGTGCCACGCGACGGCGAGGTAAGCACATGTCAACATGCCTCACTTCGCAGCATTGGTCAGCGAGTAGCATCGTTAACGAACGACACGATCAGCGAGAGAGGGGAGTGTGGAACCATTATTTCAATGGGTCAGTGATTGAGTGATGCGCTTGCTTACCTCATCAAACATGCCGAGTGCACACAAACACTTGCGCGCACACGCACACACACACACACACACTTCTATGTTCTTGTTTTTTTTTTCTAGTCATGATTTTACTTGAAAAAAAAAAAAACACAAAAAATAACAAAAATCCAAGCATTCTGCCACTTCTGTGAAGAAATTGAAATAGGGGCGACGGCTTTTACTCGAATTACACATTGAGGGGAATAACCAGCAATATTGTAACCTTTCCTGGCAACTCGGGAATAGCGAGAACTCGGAAATAGCGAGTAATCAGGAGTGGACCCGTCGAACTCGCTATTTCCGAGTTCTACTGTATTATTATTATTATTATTATTATTATTATTATTATTATTATTATTATTATTATTATTATTATTATTATTATTATTATTATCATTATCATCATCATTGCCGTCGTCGTTGTTGTTTTGATGTTGATGATAATATAGTTTGTTCATAGATGAATTGTGGTGATTGGCCAGGAAAGGCCAAAATAAACTCTTATACCTAAAATATGTGACCAGTCATCTCCAAACAGTTGGAGTGACCAGGTCCAAGAATTGGGGTACTATCATCCTTTTAACCAGAAATGGGAGATATTGCAGAAACCCAACACATCGTTTTTTGTCAACCATGAAATAGTTGATATTACAGTGCAGTATGAAAGTCTCGACATCAAGGAAATCTCAAACAATTCTCAATTCCTCGCTTTAATCCCTTTATTGACATAGTACTGGCAACATTAAAATTTTGAGCACTATCGCAAGCTAACACGAAATCTCAAACAAAATGGACCTCAACTTTCGCGTTTGTTAATAAAATCGTTTTGCCATATGTTTGCATCGAACGGGAACGAAAGCTCATTGCTCTCTATGTGGCCTTAACTGTATTTGTTAATGAGATAAGCATGCATGTGTTTGTGTATGTGTGTGTGTGTGTGTGTGTGTGTGTGTGTGTGTGGAGGGGTAGTGGGGGGTGTCTGAATGTTTGACCAGTGTCCGTAATGCCTCACTCTTATCTGATATCTATCTATACAAGTACCAGTGGGAGACTAGTGAGGCAATGATGACTTGAGGCTGTTACTGTTATTTAAATAAAGAAGTGATCAGGGATGGGGAAGATGGGGTGAGAAGAGAGGCATGGGGTAGATAAGTGAGGAGTGGTAATGATTAGGTGGAAAATTTGGGGATAATTTTGACAGGGAATTATCAATTTATAAGAAATTCCTATTTTCTGACTTTCTGATTTCAATTTTGGAATGTTGAAGGGTTAGCAGGTCTAGGAATCTACGGAAGATTTTGGATTCGCCGACTCATTGGATCAGATAATTATTATATATTTGGAATCAAATGGATCTTTAATTGGATTCTATCTATTTAACTTTCTATGTTACAATTTTTATGAGTTTTGTTTCTTGTCTCTTCAGATTGTACAAAAAGCCAAGCAGTCTCGGTGCCCTTCCCGAAGGCCCAATCGAAGTCCCGACAATCCACAGAGCCTTGTTCAAAGTGGGACCCCCAGCTCCTAACAAATCCGTCAAGTTCACCGTCAAAATTTGAAACTTTTATTTTTGTTTTGTTTTGTGTTTTTAAAATGATGTTTTGAGTTTTTAAAGTGAATGTTTGAATTTCTGGGTGGGGTTCCTGACCTCCCATAATGGACAGGGAGGTACTTGTTATGTCTTCTATCCCCCAGTATCTGTTTTCCAATTGCTTTATTTCTTTGTCTTGGAATGCGATTACTTGGATTTGTCCCGACTCTTGGCAGAGTTGGCTGCGAGGGAAACAGTTTTTCCTTGTAAATCATCTATGTGTTATGTACTGTTGTTTTTTTTAATTTTTAACATATGATTTGTAAACATTTGAGTGTATTCCTCTTAGTGGATCTTGTGCTGGTGTCTGGGTGAAACATTCAGGTAATCTCAAATAAATACACTGATAGTGTGCTCTGGAATCTACATCTGTTCCCTATTTGAACCATTCCCCTTTGTCTTACTTTTTCTTTAAGTCCTTTTAATTGTACATCAAGAATGTCTTATGACCTAAATGTGTTCCAAGCGCCATAAAACCCTTCAAAACAAAACAAAAAACAATGAATGTTTGAAGTTGTCTTAATTTCACCAGCCATCCCATTTGTCCTGTAGGAAACGAAATCTGACATCCTGTCTGTTCTATGCTTAAATTTAAGTCATCCATAATTATCACTCCCATTGTTTCTTGTATGATATTCTTAGTCAGTTGCTTGAAAAATGTGTTGTCCATGTTAAATATAAATATGAAGCTGTCATTTTCATTGGGTGCTGACAAGGGACCACAACGCAATGTGAGAATAAAAATAAAAATTTTTGTGAAATATTTTATTTATTTATTTTTTACTTCTGTATTGAATGACTGGTGGCTGTGAGCGATCTCCCTGCTTGTGCCATGACAGGGAAATAACTTTTGGTTAACCCCCACATCCAGGTGTGTGTATATGTGTGGTGAACTGACTTTTCTGCCTGTCTTCATGGTATGTGCGGCTATGTGGTCTTGTGGAATGACACTCGCTTTCGGATCAGAAGGTCCCGGGTTCGAGCCTTGCTCGGCGCATAATTGAGTCCTTGGAAAAGGCTCTTTACTCACATTCTCTCACCGTACTCCGGTGTAAAATGAGTACCTAGCTGTTAAGTGTTGTCTCTGTTAAAAAAAAAAAGTAATATCACCTAACAGGCATCATGTCCCGTCCTAAATGTTGCTGTTGGCAGCAGCCTCTTATGGTTCACACTATTATGTTATGACGATTGACCCAATCAGCAAAGTCCGGTCCGCATTCGTGCACCGTCGCAAACCCGCCGGGTAGCATCGTCACAACACACCTTTCGACTAGATGCTCTGCCGTCTCGGGTTCTTGCCCACAGCGTGGACATATTGCTGTTGGCCAGGGACCCTTTGTAAAGCGCTTTGAGCACGTTTAGTGGGTATTGTCCTATATAAAAGCTTAATTGAAAAAAACTTTTTTTACCGGTATACCATTTGTCTATGGGTTTTGGGTTCTAGCTCTGGAATGGAATCATTTCCTTGGGATTGGTGATACCAAGCTGCTACAAGCTGTGGATTGTAAAAAGTAATATACAAAAATGAATATAACAGCTTCAAAAAAGAACACTAGACCAAACAAGGAACATTTCGGACTCAAAACCCTTCTTCAACCAAGAAGAAACCAATCACTGTCGATCTGGTTTCTTCGTAATGTATATATGTTTTTATTGCTGTTGTTAGCTGAAGGGTTTTGAGCCCAATACAGTCTGGTTGGTATCGGTATATTCTTTTTTTTTTTTTTGTTTGAAGCTGTTAGATCTCTAAATTCATTTTTTTTATTACCTTGGGATTTTGCCAGGTTTAGTTTGCTTTCGTTTTCAGGTTTGTAAGGGGCTTTTCTGGGTTGGGTTCCTGGCCTCCCATAGTGGGCAGGGAGGTACATACTGTGTCTTCTACCCCCCTATATCCTGTTTTCTAACATGCTTTGTCTTTGTCTTGGAATGAGATTACTTAGTTTTGTCCTAACCCTGGCCAGAGTCATCTGTGAGGGAAACAGTTGAATGTATAGTTATAGTTTTGGGAGATGGTATTTTTTTCCTTGTAAATCCCCTCTCTCTTATGTACTGTTATTTTTTAACATTTACCATATGATTTGTAAACATTTGAGTGTATTCCTCTTAGTGGGGACCTGCGCTTGTGTCTGGATGAGACTTTTAGGTGATCTTAAACTAAGTACTTTGATAGTGTGCTCTTGGAATCTACATCTGTTTCCTATTTGAACCAATTCCCCTTTGTCTTACCTTTTCTTGGGTACTTTAATTGTAATTCTAGAACTTTTTACTAATCCATATTCTTCCTTTTTTACTGGCGCTGATATGACCTTAATGTGTTGCAAGTGCCTTAAAAACAAAAAGATAAGGGGCTTTTAGGTGATTGCAGCTAGTAAGATGATAAAGGAAAAGTTGTAGATCTGAAGTTTGAAAAAAACCCCAAAAACCTCGAGCTTTTATGTAGAGCAATATCCACTAAACATGCTCAAAGCGCTTTACAGGGGGTCTCTGACCAACAGCAACGCTTAACATGTAGAACGAGACATGATGCCTAACAAGCGTTCTCAATCTACATATTAAGTGATATAACTTTTTTTTCGGACAGGCAACGCTGTTAACGACCAGGTACTCATTTTACTCCTGAGTACGGTGAGATAATGTGAGTAAAGAGTCTTTTCCAAGGACTCAACTATGCGTCAAGCAAGGCTCAAACCCAGGAACTTTCAATCTGAAAGCGAGTGTCATACCACTAGACCACATAACCTTGAAGTACCAAGGGAAAAAGTTTAGACAAAGGGAACGTTCAAATGAAAGAATGACTCCACTATAACAAAGAAAGTATTGGACTCGAATCCTCAGGGCAGAAGATCACGGGGAACATGGAGAAGAATTTAACATGCTGATATACAGAGAAGTGATAAGACATGGAACGAGATTTTAAAAAGTTAGCTCAGAATAGAGAAGGATGGAAACTGTCAGTGGCCTATACCCTGAACCAGGGTGAAAAAGGCAATGATAAGAGAGTGAGAGGGACGGAAACTATTTGTGGCCTATACCCTGACCCAGGGTGAAAAAGGCAATGATGATGATAAACGGGTTCAAATGGGGAATAGAAGATTCCAGGACTAATCCATCGATGTGCAGCCTATTTTGACATTACCTAAAAATCCCATCAAGAATCCCGCCATGAATGACACGCTCAAATGCTCTCAAAGCACATACAATACAAAAAACTATCCAGCCAGGACCAGGGAAAAACTAATCAATCCAGAACAAGGACAGAGCAACATGGTATGGGAAAACGTATATAGAGGACGGCAGTGGTGACCTCTCACCCAGTATGGGAGGTCAGAAGACCCCATCCATCCAGGTTTTACCTTGGATTTCTTGTCGAGAGGGAATCGTTTGAGTCATCACATCCTGGCAGCATCCAGCGTGACAGACGAATAAATTATTCTTGGAATCTGATTCTGATCTCAATTTTTTTTCTTTGTGCTTGCAAGACCAGGCCTGGAATAACTTTCCTGTTTATTTACCATTTGTTGCTGAAATGACCTAAAAATACAACGGGCAGTAAACCTTGATGGGCCTAGGTCAGATCTGCCGATTATTACGAAATATTCGTACAATTACGAAATTTTAGCTTCAACTTCACAACCATTTCAAAGTCATTAAAACTGTGAAAATTAAAAGTTTGGTATCGTTTTATCTCTTGGTTCCATTCATTTATCATTCTTTTTTTTTTCTTCTCACTTTCATGTATGTTGTCATCAATTTGTATGAATTATTGGCGAAAGCCTAAGATTGAATAAACTTTGAAATTTAATAATAATTTTGAGGTTCTTGAAGTGTTATTTAATCCTCGTGTGTGTAAATTGTTGAACTATAAAAAGTTAAGTATAGCGACTACTACTTGTATCATTAAAAAATGACGAATTTTAAAATTTTCCAGCAGGCAGGTCTGTTGTAGTTACTTATTTTGCCCTGGCCCCAGCTTGGATACAGCGCCTTTGAAAACAGTAAATAAAAAGATTTTTTTTTATTGTGAATCATACAATTAATATTCTAATATTAATGTTTTTAAAAAATGAGCTCTTTTATAGCGCAATATCCACTAAATGTGCTCAAAGCGCTTTACAAGGGGCCCCTGGCCAACAGCAACATTTAACATTTAGGACGAGACATGATGCCTGCAAGGCGATGTTACAATTTTTTCTGACAGAGACAACGCTGTTAACGGCCGGGTACTCACTTTACACCTGAGTGCAGTCAGAGAATGTGAGTAAAGAGCCTTCTCCAAGGACTCAACTCGAAAGCGAGTGTCATACCACTAGACCACATAGCCGCACAATGTAATATATGGGTATTTTATAATATGGATATGGCCTCTTGGAGGGATAATGTATAATGTTTGTTTTGTTTTTAAGGGTTTTACGGCGCTTGCAACACATTTAGGTCATATCAGCGTCAGTAAAAAGGAAGAAAATGGGATAGTAAAAAGTTATAGAATTACAATTAAAGCACCCAAGAAAAAGTAAGACATAGGGGAACTGGGAACAAATAGGGATCAGATGTAGATTACAAGAGCATACCACCAATGTACTTAGTTTGAGATCACCTATAAGTCTCATCCAGACACAAGCACAAAATCCAACTAAGAGGAATACACTCAAATGCTTACATTATACATTGAAAATAAGAAATATAATAATACATAACAGAGAGATGATTTACAGGGGAAAAAAATATCATCTCCCAAAATAATAACTATGCATTTGACTGTTTCCCTCCCAGCTAGGACTTCGCCAGGGACAGGACAAAACCAAGCAATCTCATTCCAAGACAAAGACAGAAAGCATGTTGGAAAACAGATATAAGGAGATAGAAGACAGTATGTACCTCCCTGCCCACTTTGGGAGGTAGTATCCAGGCTATGATGAGGTGTTGAAGCTGGTTATAAATAATTGACGCCTATAGAAATTGCAATTGTGACAATTTTAGGTCATATCAGCAATCCGACACTGGATAACGAAATTAGTAAAGAGATAAACTTTTTTTTTAATCAACAAAAGGGGCAAGGGAGGGGGGATTTGGTATTTCAAAGGAAAACTTGGTGATTCGTTTGTTTTATTTTAAAGAGTTTTACGGCGCCTGCAACACGCTTAAGTCATATCAGCGCCGACAAAAAGGAAGAAAATTGGATAGTAAAAAGATTCTAGAATTATAATTAGAGGAAATAGTTAGACAAAGTGGAATTGGTTCAAAAAGGGAACAAATGTAGATTCCAAGGGCACAAAATCAATGTACTTAGTTTGAGATCACTTAAATGTCTTGCCCAGACACCAGCACACGTCCCTACAAAGAGGAATACACTCAAATGCGTACATTATACATTCAAAATAACAAATATAACATTGCATAACAGAGAGATGTTTTACAAGGGAAAAAATATCATCTCCCAAAATAATAACTTACATTTGACTGTTTCCCTCCCAGCCAAGAACTACAGCCAGGGCCAATGCAAAACTCAGTAATCTCATTCCAAGACAAAGACAGAAAGCAAATTGGAAAACATATATAAGGGGATAGAGGACATAGTAAGTGCCAACCTGCCCACTTTACTATGGGAGACCAGAAACCCCACCCAGAAACTTGGTGATTCAAAGGGGGGGACGGGGGGGGGGGGGGGGGGGGACGTGATGATTCAACAAAGAACAAGAATGATAATCCCAAAAACACATCATTGTGAAATAAAAGCATTTATTTTGTCAAAAAGAATAAAAATCACAGGAAATCAAAATCAGAGAAATTATTATTGTTTTAGAGATAGATGGACAGGTATTTCTTTTATGTAGTTAAGATAATAATAATAATAATAATAATATAATAATAATAATAATAATAATAATAATAATAATAATAATAATAATAATAATAATAATAATAATAATAATAATAATAAAAATAATAATAATAATATAAAAATAATAATAATAATAGTAAAAAAAATAATAATTAAAACAATAATAATAATAAATGAAAAAAGACAGAAAACAAAACAACCAAATAGTTTAGCTGCAGTTGAAGTAGAGAAGATTTACAGTTCTAAGGTCTATCTTAATCTGGAGAGAGTAAATTTATAAATAAAATAAAATAAAAATGGTCAACTTGAATATTTATTTCCAGCAAATCTAATGTACAGTCAGTGGAACTCCAATATAACGGGGATAGAAGAGCTAGCAAAAAAGTCTACTTTTAGCCAAGCTCCCATATCATCCGAGGTGTACTATATTTAAAATCATCCATGAAATGTATCTTGCCTCTAATAGCTGTAAAACACACATTATAAGTCACTTCTAGATATATTATATTGAAAATTCAAATGAAATGATTGCATCAAGTATTTGGTGAATAAGACAATTTCATATGAACGGTGAACAGGAAGGAACTAAAACAATAAAATGGTTTTATCATTTCTTGGTCTGGCTGATGTTTGTTTGTTTTTAAAGATTTTAAGCCCCTCCTTCCTCCCACACCTGTCAAAACAAAACAAAAAACTGAACTAATTTTTTTTTAGAGAGATGACAGGATAAACGTTTTTCTCATGCAGTCATCCTGTCTGGCAACCAAGCCACCAAAAATGTATGTCTGGTTGGTAACGGAGCTACCAAATGTATTTCTGGCAACCAAGCCACCAAAAATGTATGTCTGGTTGGTAACGGAGCTACCAAATGTATTTCTGGCAACCAAGCCACCAAAAATGTATGTCTGGTAACAGAGCTACCAAATGTATTTCTGGCAACCAAGCTACCAAATATGTATGTCTGGTAACGGAGCTACCAAATGTATGTCTGGTAACGGAGCTACCAAATGGATGTCTGGTAACAGAGCTACCAAATGGATGTCTGGTAAAGGAGCTACCAAATGTATATCTGGTAACGGAGTTACCAAATGTCTGGTAAACCAAGCAACCAATTATATTTCTGGTAACCAAGCTACCAAATGTATGTTTGGTAACCAAGATACTAAATGTATGCTTGGTAACAGAGTTACCAAATGTATGTCCAATGACCAAGATGCCAAATGTATGTCTGGTAACGGAGCTACCAAATACCATTATGTACAATTATCTCGTATTGTAATTATTACCATGCATGGATTGAAAAGGAGGGATGGAAGGCACATGCTAATGATGGATGCTTTCAAAAATAGACCAAAAACAAATAAAAAAGAGCACCAGTGGGATAATAATTCTCATGTCGCCGTTTGAAAATATAATAATAAAAAAAACTGTAATTAATACTAATACTATTATGACATCAAAGAAACGAATCACAAGATTAAATGTAATTATTAAAATGAGCTTCTATAATAAATGGCAGCGTTGAAATGGCAGTAAGAAGAGCTTAGTGAATTATTTTGTCATTACTCATACAGAGCTGCCAACACCAGCTGAAGAAAATGTGTAATTTTGAAGGAAAAGGTGTTTTTGTTTGTTTTTAAGGGTTTTACGGCGCTTGCAACTCATTTAGGTGATATCAGCGCCAGTAAAAAGGAAGAAAATTGGATAGTGAAAACATTCTAGATATACAATTAAAAGGGCTCGAAGAAAAAGTAATCCAAAGGGGAATCGGTTCAAATAGGGAACAGGTGTACATGATTCTAAGAGCACACTATCAGTGTATTTAGTTTGAGATCACCTAAAAGTCTCAACCAGACAGACACCAGCACAAGATCCCACTAAGAGGAAGGAATACACTCAAATGTTTACAAATCATAAGTCAAAATAAAAAAAAAAAATAACAGTACATTACAGAGGTTTTTTGTTTTAAGGGTTTTACGGCGCTTGCAACACATTAAGGTCATATAAGCGCCAGTAAAAAGGAAGAAAATGGGATAGTAAAAAGTTCTAGAATTACAATTAAAGCACAAAAGAAAAGGTGAGACAAAGGGGAATTGGTTCAAATAGGGAACAGATGTAGATTCCAAGAGCACACCGTCAAAGTACTTAGTTTGAGATCACCAAAAGTCTCATCCAGACACAAGCACAGGCCCGAACTAAGAGGAACACACTCAAATGCTTACAAATCATATAATATAATATGTAAACTAAACATAATACAATGCATAACCGAGAGATGATTTACAAGGAAAAAAATATCACCTCCCAAAACAATAACTATGCATTTAACTGTTTCCCTCCAGCCAGGACTCTGACCAGGGCCAGGAAAAAAACCAAGCAATCTCATTCCAAGACAAAGACAGAAAGCATGTTGGAAAATAGATATATGCGGATAGAAGACACAGTATGTACCTCCCTGCCCGCTATGGGAGGTCAGGATCCCCACCCAGTACATAACAGAGAGATGATTTACAAGGAAAAAAAAATATCAAATCTATAACTATACATTCAAATGTTTCCCTCCCAGCCAAGGACTCCGGCCAGGGTCAGGACAAAACCAAGTAATCTCATTCCAAGACAAAGACAGAAAGCAATTGGAAAACAGACACAGGGGGATAGAAGACACAGCAAGTACCCCCCTGTCCACCATGGGAGAGGAAAAGGTGTAATTGTTCAAAGCAAAGGAATTATTAATAAACATGTATCACCGCAATCAACTTCAAGCACTATTGAAAGATTCCTCTCCACCATAAAATTGGTATAAAGGCAACTTCTGCCCAAATAGAGCTTCTGGTCTAGGCTTCAGAAAGCTGGAAGTGGATGATGAAAATGCAGCTTTCTTCCCTTTTAAATGAGATGAGATTCCTTCGCACCAGAAAAAATTGTTTGAATCACCCAGGCAAAAAAAAAAAAAAAGTGTAATGAGGATCAAAAAAGCATAAAAGTGTAATTTGATTTAAAGAGCGTAAAAATACGCATTTTTTGGCGTACCGCTGGCAGCTCTGACTCATATCATATCATTCATCATCATATACTTTGTGTCAGCTAAATCCAATTTTGTTGTATCAATGAATGAAAAATGAAACAACAAAAGAAAAACTAGCATTTATATAGCACAATATGAAATTACCTAATGTGTTCAAAAAACTTTACAAGGGCACCCAAGCCAACAGCAACACTCAACATGTAGAACGAGACATGACACGCCTGTTAGGCGATATTGCATTAATTTAAGAAAGAACAGAGTGAACACTGTTCAATGGCCAGGTACTTTGATGTCCGAGGACAGAGATAAAAAATGACTAAAGAGCCTTTTCTAAGGGCTCAACTTTGCTCTGCTCAGAGTGGGACTTGAACCCAGGACCTATTGTTCCAAAGGTGAATGTCATACTGCTGGACCACAAGCCGCATTCAAGAATTTGATTCGCCTTAAGACTAACACTCCTTGTCCTATCACAAAGAATGAAAGAATAAAATGTTTACATAAATTCTATGGAAGAAAGTCGTGACATCAAAACCTCCACTCTTTTGGTTCCTAAATTCTTGGAAGTGTGTATGTTGTAACCAGTCCTTCGGAGTATTAATAATGAATAGCTTACATAAAAGTGGCATAACTATTACAGTAGCAGGATATAAAGTAAGATTTTTAGGATTACGGGACGTAAAAGAGCGAGGATGGATGATCTTTATTGGCGACCAGCATTTATTTAGACTAGAAAATAAGATGTCATCACTCTGAAATCAAAAGATCAATTACACACCGTATATATTCCCTCCTCCGGTAGAGTGGTTTTACACTTTCAATGAAATAGGAACCAGTTTTTTTGACATCACAGTTTTCTTCCCTATTAACACAGCATGTCATTCTGCCCTCTTCTGAAAAAACCTGTATTTAAGATTTTGGTCAGATAATTTCTGGTGCGGCTATGTGGTCTTGTGGTATGACGCGTTTGGATCAGGTTCAAGTAACGCTCTGAGCAGCGCATAGTTGAGTCTTTGGAAAAGGCTCTTTTCTCACATTCTCTCACCAAAATCTCACCTGGCCGTTAACAGCATTATCTCTGTGGCCTAACAGGCGTCACATCTTGTCCTACATGTTAAGTGTTGCTGTTGGCTATGGACTGCTTGTAAAGCAGTTTGAGCATGTTTAGTGGAAATTGCACCATATACAAAAAAAAAAAGCTGGAGTTTTTCAAGTTTTTCAAATATCGATGGATTAAGATGACCTTTACCTTGGCAAAAGCTATAAAACCTGGGACTTCATAGAGTTTTTGCCAAGATGAGGGTCATTTTAATCAATTGAAATAATATGTGAAGGATGAATATTCTGGCCAAAATTTTAGATACATGTATTTGTTCAAAAATCATCAGAGCTATTATGGAATTTTACATTTTTGATGTAGAAATAAAATCAACAACAAAAACAACGTTTTATTCCCACAAACCAGGAATGCTGGGGAAGAAAATAAAAGAGAGTAATATTGTTTGATTATTAAAGTGATAGCAAGTAAGTTGTGGACTGTAAAAATTCATGAAAATAGAATATAACAGCTTCGGATGAAGAACACAATATCAAATGCCGAACACTCAAAATTACTGCTGTATGTTTGTTTTTTAAGGGAGCTTGCAACACTTTAAGGTCGTATCAGCACCAGTAAAAAGGAAGAAAATGGGAAAGTAAAAAGTTTTAGAATTACAATTAAAGCACTCAAGAAAAGGTAAGACAAGGTGGAATTGGTTCAAATAGGAAACAGATGGAGATTCCAAGAGCACACCATCAAAGTACTTAGTTTGAGATCACCTAAAAGTCTCATCCAGACACAAGCACAGGTCCCCACTAAGAGGGATACACTCAAATGTTTACAAATCATACGTAAACAACGCTTAATACAGTGTATAACAGAGAGATGATTTACATGAAAAAAAATACCATCTCCCAAAACAAACTATACATTTGACTGTTTCCCTCTCAGCCAGGGTATCCGGCCAGGGCCAGGACAAAATTAAGTAATCTCATTCCAAGACAAAGGCAGAAAGCAACTCGGAAAACAGATATAAGGGGATAGAAGACACAGCGTGACCTCCTGCCCACTATGGGAGGTCAGGATCCCCACCCAGTGTTAGAAGATGTGAAAAGTCATAAATATAGAATATACCAGCTTCAGATAAAGAACAAAATATTAAATGCCGAACGATCAAAAGTACAGCTGTAGCTGGTTATGAGACTAGAAATACAAATTTGACAAGAGGAATTTCCATCAAGAGCCAATCTCCATACGTCCTTCACACCCAATACAATAAGGTAGTGAGTGTCATAGGACATTATTGCAATAAGGTAGAAATGCATATTTTCTATTTACTATAACTATAAAGGTACAATAAGAAAAAAATAAATTTTTCAAAACTGTACAAATCAACATGCAATAAAAATCAGTTGAATAGAAGTTATTAATTTCTTGACATCAGTGAAAAAAAGAGTTTTGTTCTTGTTATCGTATTTTGATACAACAGGTTAAGTAGACAGACAGACAGACAGACGGATGGACAGACGGACAGACAGACAGACAAACAGACAGAGTTGGAACATTTTAATACTAGACTATTTATTGCTTGCATCAAATGTACCTGACTGAGCCACAGCTGTCGGGGGCCGATTTGAAGTCAAATCAAGGCATGACTTATGTGGGGATACGTCTGGCATTTAAATTATTTTTAAGGGTTTTACAGTCTTCTTTTGTTTGTTTTTAAGGGTTTTACGGCGCTGGCAACACATTTAGGTAATATCAGCGTCAGTAAAAAGGAAGAAAATGGGATAGTAAAAAGTTCTAGAATTACAATAAAAGCACCCGAGAGAAAGTAAAACAAAGGGGAACTGGGAACAAATAGGGATCAGATGTAGATTCCAAGAGGATACCACCAATGTACTTAGTTTGAGATGATCTATAAATCTCATCCGGACACAAGCACAAAATCCAAAAAGAGGAATACACTCAAATGCTTATATTATACTTATACATTCAAAATAACAAATATAATCATATATAATAGAGAGATGATTAACAAGGAAAAAAATATCATCTCCCAAAACAATACCTATGCATTTGACAGCTTCCCTCCCATCCAGGACTCCGGCCAGGGCCAGGACAAAACCAAAGTAATCTCATTCCAAGACAAAGACAGAAAGCATGTTGGAAAACAGATATAAGGAGATATAGGACACAGTAAGTACCTCCCTGCCCACTATGGGAGGTCAGGAACACAACCCAGTTACAGTCTTGCGACTCTGTTAAGTCATTTCAGCACCAGTAAAAAGGGAGATGATAGGGGAAAGAAGACACAGCAAGTACCTCCCTGCCCACTATGGGAGGTCGGGAACCCCAATCAGGAACATAACAGTAACAAAGAGATAATTTACAAGAAAAAAATATCTCTAAAATGTACTATATGTTTGACTGTCTCCCCTCCCAGTTAAGAATTCCCACCAGGACCAGGAAATAACCCAAGCAATCTCAATTTTGAACAAAGACAGCGAACAACACTGAAAGGGAAAACAGGTATGGGGGATAGAAGACACAGGAAGTGACCTTTTTGGCCACCATGGGAGGTCAGAGGATCCCGCCCAGGATACGACTGTCGTTTTCATCACTTTCCACAAGAGTTCAGTAACTTTGATGAGACTTTCATGTCTTGAAAAGGTCGAGTCTCATCACAGTTTTACTAATCGCTTGTAAAAAAAATAAACCAAAAAAAAAAATGGAGCGCTTGTATAGCGAATATCCACTGCACAGTGCTTTATAAAGGGTCCCTGACCAACAGAAACACATAACAAATAGAACGAGACATGACGCCTGTAAGGCCATATTACAAATTTGTTTCGGAGAGAGACAATGCTGTTAACAGATACTCATTTTATACCCGAGTACAGTGAGAAAATATGAGTAAAGAGTCTTTTCCACGGACTCCATTATGCGCCAAGCGAGGCTCGAACGCAAGGTCCTTCTGATCAGAAAACGAGTATCATACCACAAGACCACATAGTCACACATTGTAGAAACAGATGGAAACACCAGTCATATCCTCACTGACAAAGGCTGTTTTTTTCAGCCCCATCACAGCAGACATGAAACCAAGCTGCTAGGCGTTGTGGACTGTTAAGAAGTAATGAACAAAGCTGAATATAACAGCTTCAAAAAATAAAAAATAAAAAAACAAACAAGGAAAGATTCAGACTCAGAATGTTCCATGTTTGGTATTTTGTTCTTTTTTGAAGCTGTCATATTCATTTTTTATTTATTACTTTTTAAATAGAAAGCAGAAAGCAGACAGCACTCGGTGTCCAGCTGACATCTTTTAAGCTCCAGTATGTTTTCTCTTTGTGATGCTAAGCTGCTATAAGCTGTGGACGGTAAAAACTAATGAACAAAGAATGAATATAACAACGGCTTCGAAAAAAGAACAAAACACCAAACTCGGAACGTTTTGGGCTCAAAACCCTTCTTCAGCCAATAACAAAAAACAATAAAGACATCGATCTAACCCAGACCGACACCAGAGAAATATTTGAGATTTCTTGTCAGCAAGGAATATAGGATCTTGAAATGGAAACAAGAAGCTCAAACCTCAAACAATCGTCACCTTACAGGTAAGCCTTGATTGTTTTTAGTTGTCAGCAAGGAATAGGATGTTGAATTGGAAACAAGAAGTTCAGACTTCAAACAATCGTTACCTTACAGGTTAGCCTTGATTGTTTTTACAATAGTTCTCCGATGTCTGTCTGGATTTTACATGATGTATTGATGATTTTATTGTTTTTGGTATTGGCTGAAGAAGGATTTTGGGACCAAAACGTTGCATGTTTGGTATTTTGTTCTTTTTTTCCAAGCTGTAATATCATAGCTGCCAACTTTTCAAAATGCAAAAAAAAATTATTATACGCGGTGCGGCGCGGACGCCCAATTCATGTCTTAAAATGGCATATTTATTAATGTACTTAAGTACTAGAATGGTCAGAACTGTAATACTAAGAAAAGCTTACCTTTATCATCATACTGGGTAGGCATAAGTAATGGGGAGGTGGTGACAGAAGCAGATTACTGAGGCTTGGGCTTAACAGCCTCCTTTGTGGCGAAAATTTTCTCCCAAGATAATTTTTATCAGATTTTCTTCTTCTTTTTTTTTTTTCTGGATTTTTTTTCTTTTTCTGGATTGGCCAAATCGTACTAAGTACGATTTTATCGTACTGGTTGGCAGCTATGTAATATTAATATTTGTTAATTACTTTTTATAGTCCTAAGTTTTCTCTGAAGCATTTGGCGTACGGCATATAGCATGTATTATATTCTACACAAGGCATTTGTGACATATTACGTTACAAACTCCAGGGTATTTTTAACAATAAGAAATAAAATGAACCTCCCAATGTTTTTCCCTCAATCATAATTTGGTATCCGATATTTTCTGTATTACAACAAAGGATATTGTAACATTATCGCAATACAACTATATTATATATCATATAACATTCAATTCAAAACCATTTTATATCATATAACATTCAATACAAATCCATATGGTATAACATTCGTTACAAAATCATTTTATATTACATAATATTCAAATGAGCATCACAATTCAATATTAAGTAAATAATAAAATCACAACGCACTGAAATTGAAATACATAGTTTGATGAATTCTCATGAAAGGTTTTGAAGATTTGCATGTGGTGAAGGCTCCAGAACTGAATTCAGTCATTTAATCAAAAATCTAAAGAAATCAACGACTCAATTCTTTAAAATGTTCCTGCAGGTCTTCAAAGTTTGATGACGCAATGATAACGATGCTATTTGTGTAATTTATAAATCCAATGTGTTCTAATTTGTATTTTGTTATTCCTAAAAAGATGTAACAGCACTTGCCACTTTCTTTGGCCATTTCAGCTTCAGCGATGGTTGGAAAAAAAAAAAAAGAAAAGAATAATTGGCTAAAAGATGTTGGATTGAGTTTTAAAGGAGGTGGATCGATTTGGCCTAAATACCATCAAAAAGACACCAGCACAAAAAAGATGGTTGGAAATCACTGTAACTACACATTTGACAGTTTCCCTCCCAGTCAAGGGCTCTGGCCAGGATCTGGACAAAACCGAGACAAAGACAGAAAGCATGTTGGAAAACAGATACCAGAGGAGAGAAGACACAGTAAGAGCCTCCCTGCCTACTATGGGAGGTCAGGAACCACACCCAGACAACTGAATTGTTACATTATAATCATAACTATCCAGAAACATTTTAAAAATCACAATAATTATTGAATACAATTTTTAAAAATCACAACAAACGTTTTAATTTCCATTTTGGAACAATCTACTCAACAATTCATTAATATATTTTATAGTTTATACATAGTCATCATTTTGATGAAAACTTTCTTTCCTTCTTCTCTTAAAAAAAAAAATTAGAATAGAAAAGAAAACATTAGAGAAAAAAAAAGGTCTTTACAATAATAGTATTGCACATAAGTAGATTCTGTGGTGTATCTGTCACACTGTAGCGACATTTTATGCTACTGTATCTCATAATTTACATTTTTAGTCTTTGAACATCATCATATATAAGTCTTGGTTGTAAGTATTCTAGATTAAAACAATTCTTATTTCACATTTATTGAATAAAAAACATGTTTTTAAATATTCCTTTGCACCCCGCACCACCAATCAAAGACTGGAACGCTCTTCCCGATTCATGTGTGAACACAACAGATTTAGACACCTTCAAGTGAGGATTATCAAACTACTTCAGCCTAAAGACCAACAATGGCTGCCACATTCAACAACTCTCTCCGCCCTTGAATACATTCAGATTCAGATCTGACAAATAAATCTGAATAAGAAAACTTTGATTTACAAAAAAAAAAAAAACATTGGAAAAAAAACCCCGACAAAAACCCAAAAATATTGGCACTTTCCAATCTACATCAGGTGAGGCAAAATTTGTTTTTAAAAGGCGTCAGAGACCAAAACCCTGGTTGTGCAGCTACCTTAGCCCGTAGCTATTAAACCTATAGAAATGGCATTGATATTGCTTAGCTCCAGATTATTGTTATGAGCAAATAATTGAAAGATGTTGATAAACTCAAATCAAAAAATGTAAATGTCATAGCAAATGTCAAAGTTGTGCAAATATAAAAACAAGAGTAAACTACTCAGGCACGAATGAGTACCTAGGCAGTGACGGATATTGTAAAAGTGTTAGTAGAAAAAAGACGCCTTACATACAACTGGTTCTGTATGAAATGGAAATGTTAACGTTCTGTATGGTAAAATGGGAAAAAAATTTGAAACATTTAAAATCACAATGAGCATAGTAAATCTGTAGAAATGTGTTAAATTAATGTTCAAACTGATACAAAGCTACTAGAAGCTGTGGGCTGTGCAAAGTAATGAACAAAAATGAATAGAACAGATTTAAAAAAAAAGAACAATATACCAAACACGGAACGTATTGGGCTGAAAACCCTTCTTCACCCAAAAAAACAAAAACAAACAAAACAATTAAAACAAATACATTACTAAAAAAAAAACCACAACAGATTGACAACAGACTTAAAACGTTCCATGTTTGGTATTTTGTTCTTTTATATTCATTTTTGTTTACTACTTTATATAAATGTTCAAACATTTATTCAGGCAGTGGAGTACAAAATAAATGTGAAAAGTTTTCCCAAAGAAATTCCTCCAGATCTTTGATAAAACAAACTTGATATTATACCAAAAAAACAAAACAAAAGAAGGCCAATGTGATGAACTGAGGAGCGGGTACCGGTGTGGGATAAATATCGGAAACGTGTGTTGGAAACGGTGCCAGATAATGCAGAAAAAGGGAAATTTTCTTGTATTTTTCTCTCTGCTCTGTCTGGTACTTTTCGACATTTACAAAAAAATGTCACTGACATCCTGGTTGAATTATAAAAAAGAAAAAAATATTATAGATTATTGAATTCTCCTGTTATAAACATTTAAACCTTTATCATTACTTTCTGTTGGTACAAACATTTAAACCTTTATCATTATTTTCTCCTGGTGTATAAACATTTTAAACCTTTATCATTACTTTCTCCTAATACAAACAGTTAAGCCTTTATCATTACTTTCTCCTGGTGCAAACATTTAAACCTTTATCATTACTTTCTCTTGGTGCAAACATATAAACTTTTATCATTACTTTCTCCTGGTAAAAACAGTTAAACATTTACCATTACTTTGTGCTATTCTTGTTTTCTTTTTAAATTTTGCTTCACCTGATATTGAATTGGAAACCAAACAACAAATTGAAACGATAAAAAAACAAAAAAACAACAATCGTCAATATGAAGATTTTTATATTCTTAAATAAGTAACAAATCAACCCTGAGGTCTCGGAAAGCAACAATTCTTGCAAATACTTCTGAAAGGTCATTTCCACAAGGTCAATGTAGTTGACCCAAGTAAGTGACGACTTATCCTCACATTGTGAATATCCAATTTGATAAGGTCAGAAGGACAGATAACTCCAGCCAGGGTATGGGATATCCCACTTGTCCTTCATAGCATCCACTTCTGTTTAAAACTGTACAAGGCGTTTTTTGATTTTACTTTAGCCAGGCATCAGATCTCAACGTTTCACCAAGACAGCAGTAAAAGCAATGCACACTTGTCAACTTTTTAAAAACAAAATTTGAGAAAGTTGTTGGGGCAAAATATTGGATTTAAAAGTGATGATGATGGTGGTGACGATGAAGATAAGGTCATGGTGGGTGACGATGAAGATAAGGTTCATGGTGATGAGGATGGTGATGACGATGATGAAGATAAGAGTCATGGTGATGATGATGGTGGTGACAATGAAGATAAGGGTCATGGTAATAATGATGATGGTGATGATGAAGAAAAGGGTCAAGGTGATGATGAAGATACGCGTCATGGTGATGATGATGTCGATGAAGATTAGGGTCATGGTGATGATGATGATGATGGTTTTATGGAATGATAAAATACTGTCAAAATCAGAAAAATTAGTCAAAATTATGTAGGCAAATAAGAAATGACAACATATATCAGAGGTTAAAAATATGAAAACGATGAAAATCCTTTTATGAAAAATATTTGTTTAAAAAACAACAAACCAGGAAAAAGTATTTAGAAATGACCAATCAGCGAGTCGATTGTGTTAGAAAATGTCGGAAGTCCTTGAATATCACGGTGAAATAAATGATGGGCCATCTTTGGTACTTGGGGTTCAAAGGTTACAACTCATGACATGAAAACAATTCATTCAATCAAGTCCTATTTATCAAGAGGGTAAAAATACTTTATACTTTTTAATTTTTTTACTACAATACTTAATATGAAAAAAAAAAAAAAGATGATAATCAACAAATCGATAGATAAAAATGAACTTCAGTTGCGTAAAAAAGAAAAGACTATCCAATCCAACAAAATGAATAAATTGCTGTTTATAAAATAAATCATTCATAAGTCAATAAACCATCTCTCTAAAACAAAACACAAACAACAAAATAGGATTCAATGGCATAAAAAAAACCCAAAAAACAACCCCCAAACAATGAGATAGGAAATTCTAATCATAAAATCAAATAAAAAATCTTTGAAATTAAAACAAAAATCTCACACATTTGAGAAAAACAAATACACCAGTATAAAATGTGATGAAACAAATGTCTACAAATTTCTCCATGAAGCCCACTTAAAATAATGGATAAAAATAAGTGAGAAGTTTAGAAAAAAAAAAGTATTTCAAGCCATGACTCATTTTGTTTTGATTATTTATGGCTAATATTTTCTCTCGGTCGCATTTATCAATAGTCATTTTCAGCGAAGTAGCTGAGTAGTCAAGTAGCCAAGTAGCTGAGTGGCCAAGAAGCCAAGTAGCTGAGTGGTCAAGAAGCCAAGTAGCCAATTAGTCAAGTGGCTGAATAGCTGAGAAACCAACCAAAAAGTGGGGTGTAAAATAGAAAAATAATGGATAGTCTTTACTGACGACCAGCATTTATTTAGGCTAGAAAATAAGATGACATCACTCTGAAACCAGAAGATTAATGACACTAGGTATGTATCCAGAAGGACTGGTTTTACACTTCCAATGAGATTGGAACCATTGTTTTGACATCACACTATTGTTCCCTATTGACAACAGAAATATAGAAATGTAAAATCCAAAAAGAGAAAGGTAAAAAATTGTCATTTGAGTAGCTTGTGCCTAAAATTATACAAATAAACAACATTGGCAATAAGATTTCTTTTAATAAGACTTGCATTATCATCATCAACAAAGGCATTTATAGCAACAACAACAACGATAAATAAAACAAGAACAACAAATCCATTGATATTGACAACAACATCAACAATAACAACAACAACAACAACAACGATAAATAAAACAACAAATCCATTGATTATAACAACAAAATAGCAACAATAACAACAATATACACACTGATAATGACAACAACAACAATGACAAAATTCACAAAATAATCATTGTGGATGGCACCCTCATTTTCCCACTAATTCCACTAATTCTTTTGAAATCTCATGAAAACAAAAATCTCACCAAATGAGATTGCGTACCATAATACTTTATATAGCAATACTAAATCAAAACAAAAAAAAAAAAAAATAAAATGCAACAAAGGTAGGTAACTTTGATTCTAAGGACACAAATCAAGTGCCGTTTATCTTATCTTGCGGCAATTTGATGCCAAAGCCAGACAGAATGTTTGTGGCAGGTCCTGGCAGGCCTTGCTGAGCTTTGAAAGATTCCAGAGTGTTTTTCACCACGTTGTAATCCACATCCACGGGACGGAAATCTTCATCTTCATCATCAATGTCTCTGCTTGTTGATGTCTTTGCTCCTTTGTTGTTTTGTGTTCTTGTGGTGGAACCTTTTGTCTGGTTCTGAAAAATGATGGATTATAAATTGTGACAGAAATAGCAAGAATCTCGGGTAGAACTAAAGTAGAAAGTCTTGAAATAAATATCAACAATAATACAGAAATAGTACAATCTCTCTCTCTCTCCCCCCCCCCCCCCCCCCCCCCCCCCCCCCCCCCAGCTCAAACACAGGTTTCATTCAAATCAAGTCTTGATACTCGATAAGGGCTGGATCACGCCAAGGTCACGACTCCTACTAAAATAAAATATATAAAGAAAAAATTCCATTTATTCAACCCGAGGGAAAATTTGTCATTAGATTTAGAGTCTAATCCAAGGGAAGACTTGAATAATCCAGGCATCAGCCGCAGTGCAGCGGCTCAAAATAATCTAGCGCTAGGTGCCTTGCCCAAGGCTACATAGTACCACAGGGAGTTGAATGGTGTACCTTTTGGATATGCAGCAAAGACCATACCCTTTTCAAGATAAAACGTTGTGACAGCAATAGCAAGGAAATCAAAGAGACATATAGCCTAAAGTCCTCAGAATCCCCCCTCCCCCCTCTCCTCAAACAAGTATTTTGGTCCTTATAGGTATAGGCCCATAACCCAAGACGCCTGAAAAAAAATAATTGGTGTTTATGTGGACACTCTCATATATCACTACACAATTGTTTTGTTTTAAGGGTTTTACAGCACTTGCAACACATTTAGGTCATTTCAGCGCCAGTAATAGAGAAGAAAATAAAATCACAAGTAAAGGTACCCAAGAAAAAGGAAGACAAAGGTGATTGATTCAAACAGCCTGTCCTGCCTCTTTATCAAATAACCATCTTATCCCTGTTGGCGTCAAGTGGAGTCCAGTTAATTAAAGTTGATCTATGCACTTTTAAAATTTTTACTGCATCAGTTTTTGAAGCGGTCTGTGCAGGAATAACCAATCTTTTGCCTTATCCAAGTGTGTCAATTTTGTTTTTTGTTTTTGTTTTTGATTTGTTTTTTGGGGGGGGGGGGGGAATTTTAAAATATTTTTTGTGCATGCGTGAAACAGTCTATATATAAAATAAGGATAACAAATTGTAAACTTATGCAGCTATGTGGTCTTGTGGTATGACACTCGCTTTCGGATCAGAAGGTGCTGTTCGAGCCTCGCTCGGCGCATAGTTGAGTCCTTGGAGAAGGCTCTTTACTCACATTCTCTCACCGTACTCGGGTGTAAAATGAATACCTGGCCATTAAAAGCGATGTCTCTGTCCAAGAAAAAAAATTGTAATATCACCTAACACGTGTCACATCCCGTCCTAAATGTTAAATGTTGCTGTTGGTCAGGGACCTCTTGTAATGCGCTTTGAGCATGTTTAGAGGATATTGCACTATATAATAGCTCAATTTAAAAAATAATCAAAAAAAATTTTTTTTTAAAGTTAAAAGAATTTTGAATTTGAAAATACCTTATGGGGGACTCTCTCAAAACTTTTTCCGACTTCTGTCGAGGACAGCTCTCTGTCCATGGCATCCATCAGAGCTTCCAGCTTCCTGTCCCGTTTCTCTCGTCTCGGTGGAGCCACAGGCGGTGGATTTGAAGATGGAGGGGGAGGAGGAGGCGGGGCACTGGGTTTGACGGCTCCGCTGGGTTTGGTCAGAGGTCGAGGTGGCTTGACTGGCAGTTTTCTGGGTGGCTGAGGGGGGAGGGGTGGTGGGTTGGACGATGGACGTGGGGGGCTGGGTCTTGGGGGTGGGGGTCTAGAAGGACGGGCGAATGAAGGCAGGTTTTCAGGCCTAGATGGGGGTGGGGCAGTGACGGACGAAGTACTGGTATTCGTGCTGGATGAAGCTGAAGAAGGAAACACCTCGTCTGAGGACATCTGTCTTTTTTGGATTGAGTTGACGGGCGTATCGTCTGTTTTGCTGCTCTCTGATTGGTCGTTGTCCAAACTCATACCTGGACTGCTAAATCTCACAGACTTGGACTCTCTGCTCGGCGCTGACGTTGGTGACTCTTTCCTGAGGTTACTGCGTAAAACTTTGGAACTGGTCGCTTTACAACCTTTCCTCATTGCCTCGGGCATTTTAGTCGGGGACCCCAAATCTTCCTCGCTGTCCTCAGACCAGTCGTATTCACTCATGTCCGAACCAGATGAATCTTTGTCTTCAGGAAAATCTAAGAAATGGGACGAGTTGTTGAGTACAAATTGGTGTGAAACACAAAATTGGGTATAATTTTTTGAAAAAATAAAAAAATACAGTATTTATATAGCGCAATATCCACTAAACGTACTCAAAGCGCTTTACAAATGGTCCCTGACCAACAGCAACACATAACATGTAGAACGAGACATGATGCCCGTTAGGCGATATTACAATTTTTTCAGACAGAGACAATGCTGTTACCAGACAGGTACTCATTTTACACCTGAGTAGAGTGAGAGAATGTGAGTTAAGAGCCTTTTCCAAGGACTCAACTATGCGCCAAGCGAGGCTCAAACCCAGGACCTTCCTATCCGAAAGCGAGTGTCATACCACTAGATCACATAGTTGCATTATTGTAATGGAGAGTATTTTGGGTTGGATTGAGAGAATTGGGAGGAAGGTGGGGGTCCTGATAGCTTAGTTAGTAGAGCACATGCTTCACAAGCAAAGGGAAAGAGATCAATCCCGGGTGCAGTCAAGATTTATTTTTTTGGCTCTTTACTCACATTCTCTCACCATACTCAGGTGTAAAATGAGTATCTGGCCATTAACAACGCTGTCTCTGTCGGAATTGTAATATCGCCTAACAGGCGTCATGTCTCGTCCTACATGTTACATGTTGCTGTTGGTAGGGTTAAGCACTTTGAGCACGTTTAGTCGATATTGCACTAAATAAAAGCTCAAGTTAAAGTTAAAACTGGGGTTACCCAACATATGAATAAGTACAAATAGGTCATCGATGATCAAACTCCAAATTGCAGCCAAACATTAACTATCCTGAGTTGCCTTGTTTGACTATCTGTCTCACAACGTTTTATATAAGTGGACAGTCTACTAAAATTGACCACTGAATGGGTTATTTGTTTAAACAGTGATGGTCGTGACAAAAGGAGGAAAATATGGAACGATTGCCTATAAACATCATTTGGACTGCATTAACCCAGACCTGCCTAGTACTAAGAAAAATTTGTAGAAACACGAATTTTGGGCTCCTGGCTACAGAACTGCATTCGCCTCTTTGACTCAATAAATCTTGTTGAAAAGGAAAGTTTAGCTTCTCAGAACCTATATTGAGAACTTTGAAGCATATTTGGATCATGCTGAGGGCAAATTGTTTATTTCTAAAGCTATTATAAGTGACTTTTTCTTTTTTTTTTTTCCCCCTTGGAAACTACGAATTTTTGAAATTTCAAATAGGCAGCTCTGCTACCTCAAATTTTAGAGCAATTGAGATGATAAAGTATCATTGATACTGTAGTTAACTTCAGGAGAGTGGGAAATTGCACCTATTTGTTCCACCACACACCAAGTCTCTCACTGCCAGTATATTTGATTGGGGGGAAATGTCATTATTTTTTAAAAGGAGGAAATTCCACCAATGACCCCAAAATCGTGGATTTCCGCGGATCCGAGGAAAACCATCAACACTGTTTCAAATCTCTTTCAATCCATCATTGGTTGAAAACATTTTCCTTTACATTTCATATCACATCCAAGATGGAAGATAAATGTTGAAAACTGATACAAACTGACATCTTGTTTTGAGATAATCATTTTCATGACCATCTCACTCATCTCTCAACATCTCAGGTACATATAGAAAAAAAAAAAAAATAAATAAAAAAAACAACAAAAAAACAAATACAAACCACAAGCAAACCCCCTTTCAAATTAATTTTTTTTTAAAAAAACACCCCCCCCCCCTCCCCCCTAAAAAAAAAAAACCCAAAAAACTTCCACTCCCCCCCCCCCCCCCCAAAAAAAAAAATAAAATAAAATAAAAGACAGAGAAACAAACAAAATTTTCTAAAAAATTAAAAATACAACACAAAACCAATAACAAAATTCCAATCCCATAGAGTCATCTATTCAAGTCTTCACCGTACCAAACATTTTCTGCATCTGATGAATGAGGCCCGTACTTCCATCTCCTTCCTCTTCCTCATCAGTCTTGCCCCCACGATTTTTACTGTGGAAGAAATGTAAAAATCAAGTAAAAAATATCAACAAAAAAAAAAAAAGTTGTTTCTAAAAATTTACCTCCTCAAAGAAAATATCATAATCATAGAAACTTAAATCTAACCAAATTGTGAAAAAAAAAAAAAAATAATTACACTTAGACAGAAATATATTTAGCCAAACTATAAACAATAAATTCAATTAATTAAATTATAAAGCAAAAGAAATAATTAAAAAAAAAAAAGTAAATAACATTATTAACTATGTTAACGTTATGGTCCCAAAAACTCAGTTGGAAGAGTATTCGCTTCACACACAAAGGAACCTGGATCAACATCAGGTGAAGCTGACATTTTTTCTGGTTCCCTTGTCCACCGAGCAAAGTTTGGGTAGCTAGGTATGTTAAATCTGGCAGAAAGTACTTGGCAATAGTGTCGTATCCAAAGGGTAACAAGATAATTTCCCAATAACGCTAAAGAAACTGGAATGAACTCTGGCTCCAGGAGCCGAGACTACACTTCTTTTGTTTTCAAAATAAATACCAAAATTCCTTCCAGCACAATTTGAATAAATAAAAAAAAAAGTTCCCTTTATTCATCCCCAAGGGGAAATTTGCCTTTAGGGTCTATTCCAAGGGAAGACTGAAATAACCCAGGCATCAGCCGCAGCGCAGTACCGCAAAGTGAGCTAGGACGAGATGACTTGGTCAAGGCCACACAGCAAGGGGGGTAGTCGAACCGCCCCTCACAAAAGCTTTTCAGTATCACCGTCTCATCACTCACTTGGGAAATTCGGCGCCATCCATGCTGGATTCGTGTTCCACAAATGAGTTCATACTTTCTGCCACCTTCGACAAGTCAAACATTTCTGATGACGCAGCAGAATTTAAATTTCCTCCCGTCTTTTTCATCAATTCATCCACGTCCTCGGGAGTCAAACTCATCCAGCTGTCGTCTGCAGAGCGAAAATTATAAATCATTTTATGGCCTGTGACTGTCGTTTTAATTCCACCAGGCATAACAGCCGGGTAGGAAAAAAAAAAGTTAGTTTGTCACTGTCCTAATAATGTGTTCCATCTTTTGTACCTTCTATTTATAAACTGAGTGAATGAAATCAAGTATTATTATTATTATTATTATTATTATTATTTTTATTAATATCATTTTTATTTTTATTATTATTATTATTTTTATAAAGGAAAATAAAAAGATATTTAGACAAATATATTTTCTCTCATTCTATTCCTTAAACTGCTACATGGTCTTGTGATGTGACACTCGCTTTCAGTTTGAAAGGTCCTGGGTTCGAGCCACTTCCCTTCCCTTGTAATGACGCATAGTAACTGGTTCTAAACCATCTCCATCACAGCCCTTATGAAAGACTTATCCGACATGCATAAAAGTGTAGCCAGAGGAGAAAATCATTATAAATCTGATCATGTTTTGACTTGTATACATTCTGATCCATGACAAGTGAAAAAGTTCTAGCCAGCATGAAGAATAAAAAGTACCAATTTTCTTTGTTTAGAACCAAGCTGCTGGTTGCTGAGTGGACGTGACATCAGACTATTGAATCCTATTCCATTGGTTTACCTATATTGTTGGTAGTTCAGTGCCCTTGTAATTTGAAGTTGTTGCCCCTTGTTTCTAAAATAAAGTCCTCCAGAGAGTCTAGAGTGTTATTCTTTGTATATTAAGAGCCATCCGGCTATTTACTGAGCACATGTCAGACTACTAAAATCATTAACTAAATTATTATTCACTGCAGAATGAAAATTTGCTGTAAACATCGCGATTTAGTAAATTCGTCGTAGTAATACAAAAAATCTGCAGGATTTGGCAAATCTGGGAGATCCAAAAAGTATCATAATATCATTTTGAATTTCTATAGTCTGTCAAAACACGCAACCAATTTGTCCTCGAAAAGATAAATCTATCAAATTGTAACATAACATAGATTAATAAGAAAATAAGGGAGAAAATTGTCACCATCTGAAGGAGGAAGCTTAGGCTGCTCTTGTCTCAAATCCTCAAATGTATGCTCCAACCGTTTTATGAGGTTTACCACGTACAAACCCGTATCATCTGGTGTGCTGAACAGATGGGAAAAAAAAATAAGACAAAACAAACTCAAATCACAAGTTAAAAACAAGTAATGATTATCCGACATTATTTATCACGTATTTCATTTACAGAACCTCCCTATCTGTAACGGTATCTTTTATCTAAAATGAGACTGAACCAAAATATTTTCTACGTAAAATTTGCCTTGAGAATACTCAAATGAAGAAATTTGGGAGCAGGCACTGGTGAAAGATAAAGATCTATGTAATGGTAGGATGTCTGACTGGTAATCAGAAGGTCTGAGGTTCGATCCCCAGACAATCGAGGTCGACTGATTTTTTTGGGATGGTTTTTTTTCTTGTATTTTTATTTCTTGCTTTGTCTTGAACCTTTCATACACACTTGTTCAGATCTTTATCTTCAGAATACTCCAAAACTAAATTATTTTGAAAAACTACAGATAAAAAAGTTATTTTCATCAGTTTCTTTGGGTTGGAAATTTGTTTTTTAAAATTCAAAAATGCCAACCTGATACCGATAGAATTACAAGAATTGCTCCTCAAATGTTCTAAAATGGATGAACATATTGACATTTAGTCCTCACTTTTTTGACACTTTCAAAAGCTATAACAACTATATCAAATTAAGAAATTAAGGAACAGGCACCGGTGTAAGATAAAAAAAACTGAACAAGTGTGTATGAAAGGTGCTAGACAAAGCAAGAAAGGAAAATACAAGAAGAAAAAAAACCATCCCAAAAAATCAGTCAGTTCTTTATCTTGCAACTACAATAATTTTGAAGTCTCATCCAGACACCAGCACAGGAACCCATTAAGAGGAATATACTCAAATGTTTACAAGATATGTTCAAAAACGAACAAAAAATATAACTGTCAGTACATAAGAGACAGAGAGATGATTTACAAGGAAAAAATATCACCTTCCAAAACTAACACTACACATTTGACTGTTTCCCTCTCAGCTAAGGACACCAGATAGAAAGCAACTCAAAAACCAGTTAAAGGGGGGACAGAAGACACAGCAACCTTCTGCACACCGCAGGAGGTCAAAAGACCCCACACCCAGAACAAAACTTTTAAAAATCCAAACCCAAAAGAAGAGAAAATATCTGACCTCCTCTAACGATCAGACAACAAAATTAAAACTGGGCAGCGTGGCTTAGCATTACAGTCTTTGCTTCGTACCCGAAAGGTATTGAGTTTGATCATCCGCTGCTGTGCAAGTCACCTCGCCTTAGCTCAATTTGCGGTGCTGCACTGCGGCTGATGCCTGGGTTATTCCAGTCTTCCCTTGGAATAGACCCTAGAGACAAATTTCCCCTATGGGTTGAATAAAGGGAATTTTATTTTATTTATTTATTTTATGATGAATAAAATCAAATCTGGCAACACTGACCTATTTTGTTCAGATAAAATGTGGGTCTTGAAAAACTGCTTGGCTTCTTGTAAAAGTTGTTTGTAGAGTTTGGATCCCTCTATCTCATTCTGGAAGAAAAAAGAAAAAAAAAAAAAAGAAGAATAAATTTGTTTTTAAATCAGAGAGAAAAGACTGACAAAAAATGACAAAAAACCGCATTAAACCATTAAAAAAAAAATTCACAAAAATTAAATTAAAAATTTCCTCATCAGCCAAAATCCCAATACATCAACGTGACAAACTAAGAAGCAGGCAAAGGGGTGTAATGGGATATGATAAGACGATGTGCGGCTATGTGGTATGACACCCGCTTTCGGATCGGAAGGTCCTGGGTTAGAGCCTTACTCGGCGCATAGTTGAGTCTTTGGAAAAGGCTCTTTACTCACATTCTCTCACCGTACTCAGGTGTAAAATGAGTACCTGGCTGTTAATAGCGTTGTCTCTGTCCACAAAAAAATTATAATATCGCTTAACAGGCGTCATGTCCCGTCCTAGATGTTAAGCATTGCTCTTGGCCAGGGACCCTTTGTAAAGCGCTTTGAGCACACTTAGTGGATATACAGGGTCCCGGCAAACAGCAACACATAATATGTAGAACGATAAATAACGCCTGTTAGGCAATATTATAATTTTTTCGACAGACACAACGCTGTTGACGGACAAGTACTCATTTTACACCTGAGTATGGTGAGATAATGTGAATAAAGAGCCTTTTCCAAGGACTCAACTATGTGCCGAGCGAGGCTCGAATGAACCTAGGACCTTCCAATCTGAAAACGAGTTTCATACCACAAGACCACATAGCCGCACTACTACTTCTGGCGTACCAGTTTCATACACAATTTTTAATGGTTTGGTGACAATATTATATAATGTGTGTATATCGATAATGGAACAAACTTTACCTTGAAGTAACCCTTGTTGTACAAAGTCCTCTTAAA
>NC_088364.1:63411751-63500616 GCF_034508935.2 Berghia stephanieae
AACCAGGCAGTTTCAAGTATCCGTTGTCTATTTTGAAAGACAACCAACTTTTAATTGAACGTTTTCAATCTTACTCTATTAAATTGAAAACTTGGATGGAACTAGAGAGCTGAGCCGGTGTTACCAATACTTAGCTTCTATAACCAGGACAAATCATTCGTTTGGACAGAAAAATAAATGAAAACTTACCTCATACCGTCAAAAGCAGTTTAGATTTGAAGATGCATTTGTTTTCTATCAAAAAACATTCGGTAATGGACAATCCTTGATGAATTTCAAAAGTTGTGTTGAAATTATATCCTAATTGTTTTCATGATTAATTCCTCGCGAAATCGTGTGGGTCCCGTTTCTGTTATCAAGGTTCCGCCTAGCCAGGCAGGGTTGCCAGATCATTTTTGAGTAAGAGACCAAACTAGCTATAGCAAGAGGCCAGATTCCTCGGCAGGAGCCCAAATACCACCAAACCCACCTTAGCCTCGCGAAAACTCTTTAGATTTGTTAAACAATATAGATAGGATAAGGAAAATTCGTATATATAGAAGCATTAGCAAATGCAATCTGTGGCGTTAGCACGTGTTGCATTTAGATATTTAGATTGCCAAATAAAATAAGTTTTACCGGTACCAGAGTAAAACGATATAACGGGGAAAGTCAGAGGAAGCCAAAAAGTTGGTTACAGGAGGCCAAGTGGCCAAACCAAATGCAATTTGGTGCATTAGTGCAGTAAAAATTGGTGCGCAAAATTAGTTCGTAGCGGATGCGAGACTGCGTGCGTGTGTGTGTGTGTGTGTGTGTGTTCTCTTTCTTTTTTTTTTTTTTGGGGGGGGGGGGGGGTGCGTACACGGTAACGGGGCATCTCGCCTCAGGATCTACGTACACGTAAACTGATTTACCGTTGCAACACATGCAATAGATGGTCCTCGCTGTCGTGACCGCGCACGCTCGTGTGTGTGTGTGTGTTATATTTTTAAAAATCAAACAATTTTAACCATTATTGGCGAGATTCCATCTTACACTCCCCAAACTCCAGATCTTAGTCTTAATGTTATCATTAAAAGACAAGCTTTGCGATTTATAGTTTAATTGAAGCCCGAGTCGAAATATACTCTTACTACTGTTCTCTTGGTGGAAACGATTTATTCTGCATAAGCAATCTGCAGAAAAAAAACTGTCACTGTAAAAGGTTAAAGTTTCACGAAGTACGCTCCGTGAACACCGCTGTAACATTCCTTTGATCTACATCATCAGGCAACCCATTGTTTCTTTCATCTTTTCCCATTCCCCCTTACTATCCCCCCCCCCACCCCCATTCCCCCCATCTCTCTCTCTCCTCTCTCTCCTCCTCCATTCTCTCTCTCCTCCATCTCTCTCTCTCTCTCCTCCTCTCTCTCTCTCTCTCTCTCTCTCTCTCTCTCTGTTTGTCATAATGTTACCCCTTCCCCTTCCCATCTCATTGTAAAATGAAAACGTTCTGCTGTTTGCAGATACATGTATGATTGTTTTGTTTTTTTCTCTCTCACTAGCATTTGAAAAAAAAACAAAAACCTGAAAAAAAAACAAAACAACTTAACCTTTTAAAGGCGAATATCAATCTTACTTGGACCAAAAATAAAATCTTACCGTTTTCATCAAAAGACAAAAAACAAAATACAATTTAAAAACATGAGCTTTTATATAGGGCAATATCCACCCAACGTGCTCAAAGCGCTTTTTATCAATATTCTTACTGCTCTTATGGTGGAAACGTTTTTGTTTTTCTGCGTTAAAAAATAATATAAATGAAGACTATTATTTGAAAACAAAAAAAATCAGTGTCACTGGCAAAGGGTTAATTGCAGTACTCCTGCATCCTGTGAGACTCCTACGGCACTTGCTAATCATAAAAAAGGAAATAGCAATCAACAATACTAAGGTGAAAAAAAAAAGAAGAAAAAAAAAGGTGGGGGGGAGCAAATCCAGTTGCAATGCAACCTTTTAGCGGCGAAATTCGATCTTTGACCTAACACCAAATCTTCTATCATCAAAAGACAAGTAACGGCAAAACGATTATAGACAATTGAAGTCCGAGTTGCGATAGTCTGACTGCTCTCTTGGTGGAAACGCTGTATTCCCCGTTAACAATAATAAAGATAAAAGCAAACTATTATCTAAAAGCAAAAAATTAGCTTTGCCGTTAAGGGGTTAAGAACACCTGCAACTGCTGCCAGCATCCTTGAGATGCTCTACGTCACCCAAGGTCACCACGTCTCCTTTCGTCTTCATGCACACCCCCCCCCCCCCCTCACCCTCCACTCTCATGGTGGTGGTGGCGGCGGATAAAAAAGGCCTTTTTTTCTTTTATTCAATCAACTTGACTGCTGGTGGACCCTAGGCCTCTCTACAAGTCCAAGAAATAATACTCACTTTTTCTCTGCTCCAACGAAAATATCTACCCCCTACCGGTCTAATTATTTGTAGCAGACGTCAAATTTCTCAAAACGGTCACGTGACACTGTAAAAACAACACAGGAAGTCCATGAAAGCTTATTTACGGCATTTCCTTTGAACCGTGTAAACAACAAAATTTCGTTTTCATTCGACTCAACGGGTCAGATTGGCCGGTATTTTTTAACGAACTAAAGTTCTGAAAAATCAAAATGTTTCTTAGAAAGGTGAAAGATGCTAGTTTTTGAAACAGAGGTAGGTTTTTTAAAAAAATCTTTATATTTTACGTGAATGCATGCTCAAGGCGAGTTGGACGTGCAGCGGAGGTTGGTCGGCCAAAGGCGAGGCTCTCTAACAAACTAAAACTTAACTAAATAAAATTTATCGCAAGGCTAGCAATTCTTAAAAATGTAGAGTGTGAATCAATCGCTTTAGGAAATCGTGTAATTGAAACTGCTAAGGTTGTTTGAAAGTTGGGTGTTTTTATTGATTCAGATTTGTCTTTTACCAGCCAAGTAAGGTACATATTGTAAGGTACATGGAAATGAGAAGAATACGTAGTGTTAGCCAAGAGACATCTTGACCTTGTTAGTTAATTCTCTAATACTGTAAAAGCTAGATTTTTGCAATTCTCTCCTCTCTTTTATAAATAAAGACAAAATATAATTCCTTCAGGTAGCCCAGAACGACGCTGCCAGGCTTATTTATAGAAAAAGGAGAAATCAATCTGCATCGGGTTTGCTAAGAGAACTCAACTGGCTTCCTGTTGAGGAATGTGTGGAATATAAAATCTGTACTATTGCTTTTAAATCACTGCACTCTGATTGTCCCGGATACATTGATGACATGCTTAAATTCTATGTCCCAGCCAGAAATATGGGATCAATATTCTTGTGAAGTCGAAAACGGCTCGCAAAATTGGCGAGCATATATTTGTCTGCGTCCCTGAGAAAAATGTCACATGGTGAAAATTTTTGTTTTGCGTTTTATTGCAGTTTTTGAAAGCCTAATGTCTCCTGAGCATTTTAATCTTTATTTGAAGCAATTGGGATGATTTTTCATGGTTATGGTCATATGCATGGGCTAGGGTGCCCTAATTTTGAGAAAATCACTTCCAAAGTTGACATTAGTATAATAATTACTTTCATAAAAAAATTAAAATAAAATATTTACGAGTAGAACAATTAAAATATTTCATCAATATGTAGAAAAATGTTTGATTTAATGATTTTTGATGAGAACTCATTTTCCATAAAAATTGACCTCTTGACTAAAATTGTCAATATCTCTGTTCGAAGCTTTTCACCATGTGACTGATTATCTCAAGAACGCCCACATTTGAATATTCAGCACCCCTTATCTGGAACTCCCTTCCAAGATATATCAGAGACAGTAATGATGCAGAATTCTTTTTAAAACTTCTTAAAACGTTTCTTTTTAATATGCAACACTGTAGAATTATATTGCTCTTGTTTCATACTGCATGTTTGATTGGTTGTATGTTTGAGTGAAAGTTGTCACGTTACTGTTAAGCGCTTTGAGCTTGGTAGATACGGGGTAAGGCGCAATATAAATACCAAATATTATTATTATTATGTGAACTTAACCAGTATCCTGTATACTGTGCCCCCCACACACACGCACACACACACACACATATATGTGGCTTTGTATCACCAACAACAAGGGGTCCATGCTGGGATTTTCAAAACCGCTTTACGGGCTATCGTACCAACCTCTTGACCCAAAATACAATACCTATGCATAATATATTATCTTACTATTATTTAAAGAGGTAAAACAGGAAATTATCGAAAATCACTGCTGAAATTATTAATTTTTCAAAAAGGAAAAAAAACAAAAAAAAACAGACAAGAATTTTTTAAAAATTTCTTATTAAAGTTTACCAATTTCCTTTCAAATTATATTTTTCAGACCCCCCCCCCCTAATCTAAGAACAAATACAGAGCAAAAACAAATGAACAAACTTAAAACAAAACAAAAAAACACAATGAGTTACAAACCCTGAAATTCGTTTGTTGATGCAATCTTGGACAGCTTGAGAAGC
This sequence comes from Berghia stephanieae, assembly GCF_034508935.2. Taxonomy (NCBI): domain Eukaryota; kingdom Metazoa; phylum Mollusca; class Gastropoda; order Nudibranchia; family Aeolidiidae; genus Berghia; species Berghia stephanieae. The sequence goes on from NC_088364.1 coordinate 63,416,244, forward strand.
TCTGGTATCACACGCCGTATTCCTAACACACACCAGTGCCTCGTCAACAGCTGGAGAGAACATGGGATATTTGAGGAATTCTTCTGGGCTTTGAGGGATTGGAATGATGTGAAGGTCGCCATTGTAAATGTAAACCTGGAAAAAAACACCCGCACAAAGTAAATGTAAACTTGGGAAAAAAAACAACACACAAAGTAAATGTAAACTTGGGAAAAAAAAACCCACAAAGTAAGTGTAAACCTGGGAAAAAACCTGCACAAAGTAAATGTAGACTTGGGATAAAAACACACACAAAGTAAATGTAAACTTGGAAAAAAACACACAGAAACGTAAATGTAAACCTGGATAAAACAATTGTAAACTTGGAAAAAAACACACAAAAAATCCAAAGCACACAAACAGGAAAAAAAAAAAAGTTTTTGTACAACAAGAATATTACGCAACTAAAAGCTGTGGACTGTAAAAAATCATGTAAAAAATGAATACAACGCTTAAACCACCCCCCCCCCCAAAAAATACTAAACATAATGTTTCGGGCAAAAAATTCCATCTTCAGCCAATAACAAAGATAGTTAAAATGTTATTACATCACACTGAATTCAGATATATATCTATCTGGATTTAATGTGATGTATTCACGGTTTAACTGTTTTTTTTTTTTGTCATTGACTGAAGAAGGGTTTTGATCCTGAAACATTGTGTTTAGTACTTCCCGTTTGAAGTTGTTATATTCATTTCAGTACATAAGTCCTTATACCGAAGTATATATTTGTGAATTTGAGCAATAAATTCATTTCCATAGTCAAAAATATACAAAATATAAAAAGTTTCTTAATTGGTTTTCCAATGCTTACTCTGTTTTCAGCACTTTCTGGGTCGAGCCAAGATGGCAACACATCAGCAGCTTCTATGAGAAGAAATTCTTCATCGTTGTCGCATATACTGAAAATGACAAAATGTAACTGGCATATTAAAGATGAAATAAAACTTAATTTCCAAACTGAAAACAGCCTTGCTAATTTTTTAAAAAGCAAAACATCTTAACAAAAAAAAGAAAAAAAAAAAGAGAGAGAGAGAGATAGAGAGATAGAGAGAGAGAGAGAAAGAGAGAGAGAGAGAGAGAGAGAGAGAGAGAGAAGAGAGAGAGAGAGAGAGAGAGAGAGAGAGAGAGAGAGAGAGAGAGAGAGAGAGAGAGAAAGAGAACGAGAGAAAGCGTTTTACAATTACTTTGTTATGATCACGATGTCAAATAAAGCTTTTAAAGTACCAGCATGGCTAACATTTTTTAACAAAATGATGTTTCTCTAAGACGGAGGATGACAAATCTACCATGGAGAATCTACGCTGCAAAAATAAGAGGACAGGCCAAAGCTGCTAACTTAGATGACATTGGAGTCATTCAAGTAAAAATGATAGTAAGATAGTACAGGCCTGTAAATGGTTGTTGAAAAAATTGTCGGAACTTTTTGAACACGCAAAAACAGACACAACAGGACAAAAATATGGACACAATTCAGATAAGGAATGTCAATTGACTAGTCAAATCATGTCACTTTCCCCTACTTATTTATAACTTATTTAGACCGAAGGGCTAGAGCTCAGGTGGTCGCTGGTTCGGATAAGTAAGTAAGTAAGTATAACGAGGTCCTTATTTTATGGTACTAAAAAAAAAATCCCAATTATTTGAGGGCCCAGGTCTGAGTTAGTTGTCAAATGAAAGGAAGAGAACAATTCCTACCCTTTTGGAGGATGTGTATCTCGTGCTTGACACGGAAAGCTGCGTATCTTCGCTCCTGCTTGTGTTAAATGTTTACGCTGATTCTTTCGTCTATTTGGATTAATTCTTATAGAAGAAGAAGAAGAAGAAGAAGAAGAAGAAGAAGAAGAAGAAGAAGAAGAAGAAGAAGAAGAAGAAGAAGAAGAAGAAGAAGAAGAGAAGAAGAAGAAGAAGAAGAAGAAGAAGAAGAAGAAGAAGAGGTGGTGAGGTCGTGTGAGAGCTTTTGAAGAATATATATTTCGAAGAAAAATAATTATTTCGCATTATTTTTTTTCCGTCTCACATCGGGATGGAACCAATAAAATATAGAGAAAACGATATGAGAACCGGAGATATGCATGTGTGTCGGTAGCAAAATAGAGAGAAACCTTCTGGTCCGGTTCGACACACTTCTACGTGTGTGTTATTTACGGACGAGGTGTCTGTGTGTGAAGACGACTCGCGCAAACTTCGCGACATCTCTCTCGCTGGCTGTGGCACAGTAGCCAGGCAGTGAATACATGCACATCTAGCCATCCAGTCATGGTAGAGAGTGAAAGACGATATAATAATTTTTAAAAGAAGATGGCGGGCATTGGAAGACTACAGATCACAGTTAAGAATTAACTGATACCGGTGGGGAGAAAAGCCTGCCAATGTCAGTTCACATTGTCCTAAAAGAAAGAGACCTAAAATATTTCCTAACTCAACAAGTAAAATCAATGAAAGATCTTCTAATAGGTACGGAAAACCCAAATCTAGATTATATAAGTGTTGTCTTTAAGTTGCATTCAATAGGTAGAACATATTTTCCTGATTAAAATGGTATAAAAATTATTAAATTGGGTTATAAATTTAAAAAGATATGTTATTTTGAAATTTGTAGAAAATCTCCCAAATTTGGGCTGCTTTGAAAGCAACCTTATGTCCGTTTTCAAAATGCCGTATTTTCATAAATATTCAAGCGAGACCTTTCTAACAATAAACATCTTTTTATCTGTCATCTGCATTTTTTGCCAAATTGGGACCTAAAATTTGCCAAGAAATTTGCCAAAAAGACCAAAATTTGCCAAAAAATTTGCAGAGGAGAACTAAGCATTTCAGTAAAAATTAACACGCGATACAAAAAAATATATATATAAAAGACAATTTATTACATTTAAGGAGGCTACATTATGAATAGCGTTGTTACAAAGATTTTACAGGATCATTATCCGTAGAGAGTAGCTTCCCTTGGTTTGGGCCCAGGCAAAGCTGCAACATTTCTCAAGTTTCGCACTTTTTTTCCTCGTTATTTTGTTTTCGCATCTTTTTTTTCTCAAATTTGCCACGCGATTTGCCAATTTCCCCAAAATTTGCCACGATTTGCCAATTTTGGGAAATTTGCCAAAATTTGCGGATCGCCCTGATATTTGCGGCCGCAACAAATGCAGATGACAGTTTTTATAAACAATATGTGTATTTTTTTCCTGAACCCAACCCTAAGTAAAATAGAAATAATTTGCCCACAAAGTAGCTAACAAAGCCAAAATTGTCAATTTCAACGTGAAGTTACGAAATATCAGCGATTGTGCCCCTTGCCTGAGCCGGCGTATGAGTGAAGTGAAATGTTGTAGTTGTAGTTTCGTTTTCAGTTGGCTGGTGAACGCAAAGCTATAAATCTTATTTTCGTATACATCATTTTAAAGCTGAATTTTTAAACTTTCTTTTAATACCAGAACCGTCCAAATTTTCAAATTTTTCTTAATTTTTTTTTATCAATTTAAAGTTAACTTGAAACTTCAAACTTTGAAAAAAATAATAAAAATGCAAATCTGGTATCGAATGAAAGCTTGTTCAATTTTCTTTCTGATGCAGCAATTGACGTTACTATTAATAGCGCTGACGCGATCAGCCAAGCGGAGAGAAAAGACGACCGTCAGCTACGGTGTTCGAGTATGGAGCGCCGGTTCCAAAATCAGAGTTTACTCCTGTTCTTAAACTCAAAGCCATGAAATAACGGCAAATCCTATGAAAAGAGCATAGACATTTTTTAAAAGATGAAGATTTGAGATTTAATTTGACACCAAACACGTTTTAGTTGACGGACTGAAAATGAGAAAAAGAGAGTGACGATTTGAGTTGAAATCCTCGGTTTGCCAATAAAGCCATGACTCGATAAGAGGGTTTGCCGTACCTACTTCTAACATAAGCATCCACAACAAACGACTGTGAATTGTGAAATGAATTGACACAGGCAATTAGAGAGGCACTCGAGACGTCCCGATTGGAAAAATTTGGAAATGAAAGGCCTTAAGTCAAGTAAGTCAGTCAAAGGACATGTCAGTCTTGAATTCTAAATCTACGGTACTAGTGAAGAAAAGGTCATTACCTCACAACCGTGCCAGCAAACTCCCTTGTGATCTCGTACAAAAGGTAGACGATGAACCACTCATCATCAATGTTGTCACCAAAACCTGTGCTGCCATGATAGTGTGGGGGGACATTTCCTGTTTGTAGAGGGGGGTGGGGGGGGGGGGAGGGTAAGATTAATATGTAAGTAAACAATAAATGACACAACATTCAGTAGAATATTTGGAGAGGAAAAAGTTGTTTATTTTTTCAAAAGTAAAATAGCACTCTGTAACAGTTAACAGCCGTACCCTGAAAAAACATGCATTAAAAAATTTGGACAGAAAATTCGTCCTTCAAATATTGATTGATTTAAATGATACGCATCTTGGCAAAAACTCTCAAACCTGGGACTTGGCAAAGTCTTTGATATTTGAAGGACGAGTTTTCTGGGCAAATTTTAAAAAGCGAGTTTTTCCACAGATTGGCAGTTAACTGGTAAAATATTCAAATTTTACAAATTAAAACGTTTGTATAATGTATAATGTTATACACGAAGTAATGTCATAATGCAATAATAATATAATAAAACAATAGTAATGATTTCATAATGAAAATTATTTTTTTCTTAACTACTTGGACTTAATCCAAGTATGCGTTCAATTAAAGGTAAACTAAGCAGTCAATAAGTGTGTAATGATTGGACAGGAAGGGCAAAATTGGACGATAAATGTCTTATGCTATACATATCAGTGATTATTATTATTATTATTATTATTATTATTATCATAATATATCGTCATCATCATTATTATTGTTTGCCTACAACCAGAAAATTTTGTTTTTAATTTCCTCGGCAAATTACCCAAACAATTTAAAGAGATCACTATTCTTCCATCATATGGAACAGCCTTAACTGAATAACAAGTACGACTATGTGGTCTAGTGGTACGACACTTGTCTTTGGACAAGAAAGTCAAGGGTTCAAATCCTGCTCTGTGCGGTGCATAGTTGAGTCCTTAGAAAAGACTCTTTCTTCAAACTCTCTCACCTTACACAGTGTAAAATGAGTACCTGGTCGTTAACAGCATTGTGTCAGTATGAAAAAAGATTAGTAATACCGCCTATCAGGCGTCATGTCTCGTCCAAAATGTTAAGTGTTGAAATTGATCAGGTACACTTTTAGTGGGTATTGGTCTATATAAATGCTCCAGTTATGCTATAGGGGGCGAAGTGACCGAGTGGTTAAGGCATTGCACTGTGACCCGGAGGTCCTGGGTTCGAGCCCAGCTTCAGGCTTCAGGCACTTTCGTTTTTTTCCTTGAGCAAGATTAATAACCCCCAATTTTCTCACTTGGACAACATGGATGATTTCTGTTGACATCTGACATCTTGTTTAATAAATTATATACATTCCTTTGTGGAATGCCTAGGTGACGATAACTTATGATGTCGTGGCGTGCTCTAGTTAATGGAAAATTGACATGACTTCAGTCTTAAGAGACAACACAACAGTGTCAAAAAGCGAAATGGAAAAAGTAAAAATTCTCTAAAGATTAGTACTATGTGTTGTAAATAGATTTCCATACCTCGTTCACGATAATGTAAAATAATAAATAAAAATATCCACCAAAGTGGCAGACACTACTGGAGTGTAGTTCTCCACCTAGAGATAAACCTAAGTCACTAAGTGGATGTCCTAACCTCCTAATCCAAGGCAAAGACTAAGAGGGAATCACCAAAGACATATGAATACATGACATGTAAAGGCATCTTATTGCATCTCTAGTATAATAAGTAATATATATTAGCTAGACTATGTCTTCTGTCAGAGGAAAGACAGTTTGAGTCTGAGGCACCCACGTTTTACACTCGAGTCAATTTAAGTTTAAGTCTAAGTGTGCTAACCCATAGTCAATTCAAACGTTTATGACCAAATAACTTGAGGCGAAGCAGATATGAAGTGAGTGAGCTGGTTGGTTGACAAAGTGCGGTATTGTTTACTTTAACGTCCCTAAACTTTAACTCACTCTTGATTCTCACCTTCTTTTCCCAGTGATATTGTCAGGACAAATGGTTCGTGTTGCCAAATATAATTCACAGCTTTATCACTTATGTGAGCAAGGATTGTGACAAGCTGCTTTTCAAGATAATTTTGAATTTCATTCTCTGTCTGACAGTCATCTGGGATGAGGGGATAAATTCTGTATTCAACAACATCGTCAGGGATTCGTTTCAAGACCTTTTCCAAGTCAGCCATTATTTCCTCGATTCCCCTTTTCTCTGTTTTCTTGGAACTCTTCCTCGCCTCCAGATTAATAATGATCGTAGTCGACGTAGAAAATTAGTTTCGCATAAAAGTTGTCTATATTATATCTATAGAATTAAACGAATTCCTTGATTATATGTTTATTTTATTTTTTTTTTAAGAGAGAGAGAGAGAGAGAGAGAGAGAGAGAGAGAGAGAGAGAGAGAGAGAGAGAGAGACCTTCCGAAAGCTCCTCGTGCTAAGGGAAGCAACCCAAATATTCCCTCAACTAACCCTATAAAAAAATAAAACCTAGTACCTTTAACTAACCCCAATAAGAAAAACAAACAATCCAGCACCTTTACTCAGACTAATGACTAACCATAATAGAAAAAAAAACCTCCGACCTCGAGCTAACCCTAATAGAAAAAAACAACCTAGGACTGCTTTCAACACTTCACAAATCAAAATAGCGGCGGAAAACCAAAACAACGGTCGTATAAGGAAAGTTTAAACTTTCGCTAATCTATCAAGGTTTGTTCTAGAGGTTTTAAAATGGGAAGGGGGAAGAAAAGAAGAGGGAGACAGAGGATAGATTACATTGACAATCTGAACAGATGGATTGGTGGAGGAGGAACAGGAATCGAACTATGGAGAAGATCTGAGGACAGATATAGTTGGAGGGACATGATCGCCGATGTCTGCAACAGGCCTGGCACTTGATGATGATCTATATATTGACAAATTGAATAAATAAACGCATGACAAAAGACCCACGGTGAAAATACAAATTGAAAGAAATGCTAGCACATGGAGCTTTCGGAATGCCTCTCCCTTCGGCTATGTAAGACACATATATCTAGGTGTTAATCAAAACACGACAAAAACAATAAGATATCTTGTCGTATTTTTATTATTTTCTTAAAGTTTTATTAACACCCGAGCCTGAGTACGGTGAGAGAATATTATGAGTAAAGAGACTTCTCCAAGGACTCAACTTTGCGCCGAGCGAGGCTCGAATCCAGGACACTCCAATCCGAAAACGAGTGTCTTATCACAAGACCACATAACCGCACAAATACACAATGTTGTCTCAATTTATTACACGACGGTTAATAGCCTAACTTTCATTCGTTTCCAATCTTTGAGTTGTTCCTATTCGCTCCTGGAAGAGCATAGCATAGGTAGAGACGTCCACAGTTGGTGCCCCCCCCCCCCCCAATTGTGATCCATCGCCTCAAAACGGTATTGTGTCAGAATGAAGAAGATGCTGAAAAATGAATTTATAGCCAGAAATATCAGAGCTGCTTTGAGGTTTTATGCTTTATTGTGGAGAAGGACTGTTATATTTTATTGTGTTAATTAGCGATCATTCAAATTTTTGACCAGTTTATAAATAATTTGACTTAAGAACATCTTAATCATCCCGACATACTTAATACCGTTTGAGGCGAGGGGTCACAATGTTCTTTGCCCTCCTCTCTGTTGCCATCCATAATATGAGGTTTATTAGTCAAAGAACTGAACAAGTGTGTATGAAAGGTGCCAGACAAAGCAAGAACGAATAAAACAAGAAAAAAAAAACATCTCCAAAAAATCAGTCTCGACTGGGGATCGAACCCGAGACCTTCTGATTACCGGTCAGATGTGCTACCAATGGTAGAAAATGGTCATCAAAGGATTGTGATATCATCTCGGGCGTGTCAGATTTGTGATGTCATCAAAGGCGTGCCACTCTTGTACTGTCATCCAAGGATGTGTCACACTTGTGATGTCACTCAAGTCGTGTCAGACTTGTGATGTGATAAAATGTGTCAGACAACCCAGTCAGCAGGATCGAATACGTCACACAAAACAAACTTAGACTTGGGCATTTATATAACGCAGTATCGACTAATCGTGCTCAGAGCGCTTAACAAAGGGTCCATAGCTAACAGAAACAGTAGTAGTAGTAGTAGTAGTAGTAGTAGTAGTAGTAGGAGTAGTGGTGGTGGTATTAGTAGTAGTAGTAGTAGTAGTAGTAGTAGTAGTAGTAGTAGTAGTAGTAGTAGTAGTAGTAGTAGTAGTAGTAGTAGTAGTAGTAGTAGTAGTAGTATTCGTAGTAGTAGAAGTAGTAGTAGTAGTAGTAGTAGTAGTAGTGGTGGTGGTGAGTAGTAGTAGTAGTAGTAGTAGAGTAGTAGTAGTAGTAGTAGTAGTAGTAGTAGTAGTAGTAGTAGTAGTAGTAGTAGTAGTAGTAATAAGTAGTAGTAGTAAGTGGTGGTAGTAGTAGTATAGTAATAGTATAGTAGTAGTAGTAGTAGTAGTATAGTAGTAGTAGTAGTAGTAGTAGTAGTAGTATAGTAGTAGTAGTAGTGGTAGTAGTAGTAGTAGTAATACTAGTAGTAGTAGTAGTAGTAGTAGTATAGTAGTAGTAGTATAGTAGTAGTATGTATATAGTAGCGTATGGCTACACCTCCAAATTCATTTCGTCAACCCAGCATCGAAAGTCTTCCTCCGCCCTAAGAACTGTTTCATAACCACCTACACGTCTCACAGAAACATGAAGGACAAGAGAGATGACTGACTGTTAGGCAATATCACAGATTTATTTTCCGACAGAGACAATGCTGTTAAAAGCCAGAAACTCATTTTACACCTGAGTACAGTGAGAAAATGTGAGTAAATAGCAAATTAGAGCAGGGATTGAAACCTGGCCCTTCGAAGGCGAATGTAGTGCCTACCAACAGACCACATAGCTATTACGTCCCAGTAGACTTGAATTATAAGCCTTACTTATCCAAAAAAATTTTTTTTTTTACAGAATGTTTTCATTGAAGAGAGTAGATTATCTTTTCTTCAACTTTAAACTTAAGGTGACTTGCTCAAGGCCACACAGCATTAATGGGGGTCAAACTCGGTACATACCTTTCAAAAACAAAGTAAAGACCTTACTACTGAGCCATGCATTAACCCCCCCCCCCCCCCCCCCCCCCCCATGATATAAAAGCACAAAACAATGTTATCGATGTAGAGAAGCAGATGTTTATTGTCAATGTTTAGATAAGGCTCAAAAGATAAATTAAATAAAACAATAAAACTCTTTTGTCTATTTCGATTTGTTGCCATGGAGACAAGACAAGGAAATGCACAGAATTCGTGATCTCTGTCTAAACAAAAATAAAATAACAATAAACGAGGAATACGAAGGAAAAGGTGAAAATGGAGAGGCTTCGGATGGGAAAAGTACGGACAATGTTTCAACAGTTCCCATCCTAAGATAAAGAACTGAACAAGTGTGTATTAAAAGTGCCAGACAAAGCAAGAAAGAAAAATACAATACAAAAACCATCACAAGATACCAGTCGACCTCGACTGAGGATTGAACCTCAGACCTTCTGATTTTTTGGGATGGCTTTTTTCTTGTATTTTTCTTTCTTGCTTTGTCTGGCACTTTTCATACACACTTGTTCAGTTATTTTCTTAATTTGATATTCGCCTTTTCGTTAGTGAACAGAGACGAAAATAAATGCACTCAGTCTACAGCCTTAGATTCACCAGAGACAATTAGAAGTTTCAAAACACTCAGGGTATTGTTCTATGAGTTATGAGGCAAACCAGACACGTATTTGCCTCTTTAAGTCATTAAATAGAACCCAGATGTAAAATGTGTTCCCACTGTCAAGCAATCGATTGGTCACCTTAGAATCAGAGAGAGAGAGAGAGAGAGAGAGAGAGAGAGAGAGAGAGAGAGAGAGAGAGAGAGAGAGAGAGAGAGAGAGAGAGGGGAAAGAGAGAGAGAGCGAAGGAAGAGAAAGACAGAGATAGAGAGAGAGAGAGAGAGAGAGAGAGAGAGAGAGAGAGAGAGAGAGAGAGAGAGAGATTTTTTGTTTGTTTGTTGCTTTAGGTCTCTTCCAACACAATTGAGGTTATATGAGAGACCGCTGAAACAAAAAAACAAGCAATCTAACAAAAATAGTACAAATGTAAATCAAAATCATAACCTAAAGATATCATAAGCTAAATTATAAATAACCAAGAACAAAAAGGCAGAAGATTTACAGAAAAAAAATATCCCCTGTCAAAAATACAATCACAAACCAAAGAAGCAGGATAGGCTAGTAAAGAGAAGAAGAAACATCACTCTCGGATCGTACACCCATGCGAACATCATAGGTATATGATTCAAGGGTGATGCTCCCATCCAACCACCCGCAGAGAGAGAGAGAGAGAGGGAGAAGGAGAGAGAGAGAGAGAAGGAGAAGGAGAGAGAGAGAGAGAGAGAGAGATAGATAGAGAGAGAGAGAGAGAGAGAGAGAGAGAGAGAGAGAGAGAGAGAGAGAGAGAATGAAGACATTATTTGTACATTATGGAAGTGGAGGTATACATTTGTCAATTAAAATATCACGTCAAAGAGAATGGGAAACTTATAAAACATGTGGAAAACACGATAGTAAATTCTATGTGTACAAAAACCACCCTCACCTTCTCTCCCCCCCCCCCCCCCCAAAAAAAAAAAACCAAAAAAAAAAAAACAAAATAAACAAACACACAAAAAAAAATAAAATAAAAGACAAAAACAGAAACAAAATACCCCCCCCCCCCCCCCCCCGCAAAAAAATAAAAATAAAACAACAACAAAAAAACCCCCAAAAAAACAAAAACAAGGTAGATAAAATGAATGAAAGCACTGTGTTCTATATAACCATATAATCTATATACACATGTTCCCCTCTGTACCAATACGGTATAAAGTCTGGGGTGTTTTGGAGCCAAAGACTAAATCTATCATAACCAGGATGAGACTTTTTGGCAAGTTTCGATGTTTTGTTAATGAAAAAAAAGACATCATTTCATAACGTGACAAAATCTAACAATTGACCTTCCCTGTAATTTTAAATAGAAAATTCTGTTTTGTTTTTTTCTTTCTCCGACATAATTACCGGTTTGAGATGAGACATATATACATTATATATATAAATACATGCATATGTATATTGTATAATATATGATTCTTCACGGCGTTGCATTTAATAAATGTTATTTTTATCGTGCCAAATAACACAACAAGCTTGTAAGTATGTGTTATTGCATGATAAAAATATAACGACTTTAATAAATACAAAGAAATGAAAGAATACATTTATTCCACCCCTCCAAGAAAGATTATTAGACATTTCATGACCAATTGTATGGTAGTTTGTACAACGATTCACCATAATCTGTGTTTTTCTCCATTGGCTTGAATGACAATTTGACTCAAAACTTAAAACGTTGGATTTGTATTCATGCGCACCAAAAATTATTTTTAACTGCCAATCAGCTGTCTTTTACACTGAATTTCAAACCATTAAAATGTGTGAAAATATTCTACAATCGTTGAATAACATTTTTATTCAACATGTTCAAAGCATTATTCAAGCATTACGTATTTACTAATCAATGATAGGGTTTTCCAATGGGAGGGGTGGAATAATGATATTAATAACATTTATGGAAATAAAACAATAAAAATTGGATATTTTTGCCAATCAGCAATACAGACATTTACTGTTTTGGATAAATTCACCACGTCAACATACGTTAAATAAAAAATAAAAACAGCAGAACCCCCCCCCCCCCCCCACCCAAAAGAAAAACAACCGAATCGCCATTCTTTCTACACTCACGTACACACACACACACATACTCAATAATCCATATGTCTACATCACTGTGTGAGACTACTGAAAGTGACTTACTTCTATAACTTGTCATGGCCAGCTCGCTCACTACAGACAAAATGAAACTTAAACATTTTTCATCCGTCATCACCTTACAGCGGTCATGAGATTTAGTGGAAGACTATGGACAATATTAAAAATTAAAATAAAAAAAATTTAAATAAAACAATAAGTGAGAGAGGGAGAGAGAGAGAGAGAGAGAGAGAGAGAGAGAGAGAGAGAGAGAGAGAGAGAGAGAGAGAAGAGAGAGAGAGAGAGGAGAAGAGAGAGAGAGAGGAGAGAGAAGAGAGGAGAGAGAGAGAGGAGAAAGAGAAACGAAGGAGGAGGGAGGGAAGGAAAAAGAAAACAACAAAAAAACAACCCAAAAACCCCCCCCCCCCCAAAAAAAAACAAAAAGAAAAAAAAAAAGACAATTTTTTTGTTGATATATTCTACTAAATTCAATTCATATTTGCAAGTTAACATTTTACATTAATCTGAAATATTAGAACAAAAAAAACAAACAAATAACAAAATGCTATAAAACAGAAAACAAAACAAAACAAAAACACCACCCCCCCCCCCCCCCCCCCCCCCCCCCCCCCTTCGAAAAAAAATCCAAAAACAAACCAAAAAACAAACCAAAAACAAACCAAAAAACAAACCAAAGACAAATTGATAAAATGCAATGAGAAAATAGATGATGACACAGATGAAGACAAATCCAAACTCCGTGAATTTAAGCAAAAAGACATCACCAGATATATCTGATCTGACTCTCTCAAGGAGAGAAAAAGTTAAAAAAAAAACATACAGGAAAAAATAAGAAAACAACATACAACAATAACAAAAGGCAAAAATTAAAACAAACAAAAAGACACACGCAGTAGCACAATGACACATCTTGTGTAAGACATACACAGTAAAACAACGACACATCTTGTGTGAGGCACACACAACAAAACAATGACACATCTTGTGTAAGACATACACAGTAAAACAATGGCACATCTTTTGTGAGGCACACACAACAAAACAATGACACATCTTGTGTAAGACATACACAATAAAACAATGATACATCTTGTGTGAGACACACACAGTAAAACAATGACACATCTTGTGTGAAACAATCCAAGTTTATAATCCAGAATGACTGACAAAATAAAACCAATATGTACATCTTCATTGCGCATTTCAATGGATTGCACCATGCCCTAAACCGATTGCTCTAAATTCATTGCCCCAGCACTTCCATGAAATGGAATCTGGTGATTCCCATTTCATTTCATACGATACCAATCACCTTTCATGCATCTTTTTTTTGTAGTTTAAAAAAAAAAAAGTTGAGCTTTTATAGCGCAATATACTCTAAACATGCTCAAAGTGCTTTACAGGAGGTCCCTGATCAACAGCAACACGTGACATGTAGAACGAGACATGATGCCTGTTAGGCAAAATCACATTGTTTCCGACAGAGACAACGCTGTTAACAGCCAGGTACTCATTTTACACCTGAGTACGGTGAGAGAATGTGAGTAAAGAGCCTTTTCCAAGGACTCAACTATGCGCCGAGCGAGGCTCGAACCCAGGACCTTCCAATCCAAAAGCGAGTGTCATACCACAAGACCACATGGCTGCACAGTTGACCACTGGCTGCTTATCAGGGCTGCCAGGTGGCCAGAGGTCTTCGTGGTCAATTTCGACTTCAAAAGTGGCAAAATAGAACCACACATGGCCAGACGCTACTAATGCTGTAACCCATTTGAAAAACTAATCGGCAATAGAAACACGATTGATGTGATTGTAGAATGACTTTGAATTGAGAGACAATTGAAATAAAATAAAATAAAATTCCCTTAATTCATCCCATAGGGGTTTTTGGCCTTTGGCCTTCGTCAGGTGACAAACAACAAAACACAAAAATATATGGCCACAAAAAATTCACATTTTGTCAAATGTGGAAACAATGCATGGAGAGGGGGGTTGGATGAGGATCCAAAAGTTGAGATAAAATATAAATATTAAAAAAAAAAAAGACAAAATTCCACATCCAACATCCTCTCCATGAGCTTGTTTCCACATTTGACAAAATGTGAATTTTTGTAGCCTTACATTTTTGTGTCTTGTTGTTCTTTTGTCTCTTGACGAAGGCCAAGGGCTGAAACGTTGTTTGTTTTATGTTGTTCCCTTTTACATGAGCCACATTTCCTCACTTTATTTTTTCCTCCATCTTATTGCCTCATTTAGACATCCCCAGCTTTTGGCAATTTTACTCCATAACTGTCACTTAACGTTATATATCAATATTGCTTGAAAAATAAATTCCAGATAAATATGCTATACACACACACACACACACACACACGCACACACACACACACACACACACACACGCTCACAAACACACGCAGAGTTCTGCTGACATCAAATCAAGCCGACCAAAGACTAGACAGAAATGAAAACTTCTTTGTAGTGTAAGTAAATCGAGACCAGGACCCAAAACGTGGCTCCCCAGATATTGAGGGACAGCTGAGAGGCATGAGTGTCAGCAACGGTGAAGCCGACAGGAAATCGACGACTGAAGAACTCGTGTCCACAATACAAGGCAATGGCGTTCATACCTGTGGACACACAGAGGAAGAAAACAGCGTCATCTTGTCATTTAACTCACTCAACCCTAACACCGACTATATCTGTAGTTTACCCGGGTTACTTTTACCCCATGCCTATTTATTACATTTTTCTGAGACAAATTATAGGCGTAGTATCAAAGCTAATGTTTTTAGCTATTACATGTTAATGATAGTTGAATAAAACTATTAGTTTTTACATGTTAATGATTGTTGAGTAAAACTATCTATGTAAACGCTCATTTGAAAATAATTTCTTTCCAATTTCGAAATGTAGCAAAAACCTCTAGGATTTAAAGAGTTAAAATTCACATCAATTTTAGTCCCGATAGCTCAGTTAGAAGATCATGCACTTCATAAACCAAAGGGACCGAGATCGCAGTGATTGGGTAGCTGGATCTGTTAGATCTGGTGGAAAGTACTTAGCCATTGACTAGCATCCTTTCCAAAATGTAGCAAGCAATTGCTATGGTCCATTTCATACTATAGTAACTGGGATAGGCTCTGGCTCTATGGGCCTAATGGCTCTGAAGGACAACTTATTCAAGTCCCAAATCTGTTACGTCAACATTTCAAAAACAACGTTTGATAAATAGCAATAGGTTATTGTTATTGTTATTATTTTTGTTGTTATAATTACTATCATTATTATTATTATTATTATTATTATTATTATTATCATTATTATTATTATTATTATCTTTATTATGATCATCATCATTATTATTATCATTATTATTCATTATTATTATTTTATTATAATTATTGTTAGTATTACCATTTAATGTTGTTCTTATTGTTGTTGCTATAATTTGTTCAACGACACATTTGGCTATTGGCCAGGAAAGACTGAAATAGACTTTTGTATCTTGCCTTGTCTGTAATGTCTGATAGGCCAATTGTGTTTGTGAAGTACTTTGAGGTTTCGATAGAATGCACTATACAAGTGTATCGTCACTGGGGTAACTTTGCCTTCAGGGGAAACGTTGGTGTTTAAGTTTTGGACCAGTTAGAGTCAATCTAGACTTGTAATAATTAATTCCTTTGACAAAAAGTCACGTCTTTCAATCCAGAAAATAACTGTAAAAAAGCTGAGATGATTCAAAATTATGATTTAGTGAAATGTGCAGTAAGAATCTTAACTCTAAACAATAATAATAATTATTATTATTGTTGTTGTGTTGTCTTGTGGTGTCAAAGATGCGTAGGAGTTTTAAATAGCAAAAAAGAAAGAGGCAGCATTGGTACCAATATACATGAAACTGTTAGACTGGTGAATGAAGGTGATGTGGGTTGGAGCGAGATAGTCGATTTCAGAAGGCAGAAGATCAAAAATTAAAAATTCGTAAGGGCAAAGTTTCCGAGTTTTACAGTAACTTATTCTTGTACCTACCAGCATAATAAAAGGGTTCACCACCCCACCATTTGAAGACGTCAATGAGAATGTAACAAATCATCAACAAGAAATAGGCCATGGCCGCTAGCACCAGGACGAAGGACAAAGACCTGTGGAGATAAACGTACAGGAGGTCACTGCCAGAAAAACAACTTGAGCTTGAGCTTTTTATATAGAGCAACATCCACAAGACATGCTCTCAAAGCGTTTTACAAGGAGTCCCTAGCCAACAGCAACGCTTAACACGTAGGACGAGACATGACGCATGATAGGCGATATTACAAATTTTTTTTTTGGACAGAGACAACACTGTTAAAGTCCAGGTACTCATTTTACACTGGAGTATGGTGAATGAATGTAAGGAGCCTTTTCTAAGGTCTCAACTATTTGCTGCTCAAGACTCCTCGAACCCAGCCCCTTTGACCCGAAGTCGAGTGCCACACCAGTAGACCACATAGTCCAATATTGACCATAAATATTTCTACTAATGACATGACGTATTCATAGGTCTATCCCAAATAATTATGGGCTCATTGTTGTCATGGAAATACCCTAAAACCAAAGCAAACTTGTGTCCATTACAACAATGTTATATAGCCCCTATTTTTGTTTAGATATTTCTCTTTTGTTTTTGCTTTTTTTCAAAGAATATTTTAGAAGAAATTTAAAAAGTTAATTTGATAAATCAACATGCAAAAATAAACTAATAAACAGATAAGTGAATAAATATATATATAAATAAATGTACACCCGAATAGATAATTAATAAATAATAAATAAGACAGCAAATAAATAAATCAGTCAAACAATAAAATAAATAGATAAAATATATATATAAATAAATAACATAAATAAATAAAATAGATCAACAAAGACATAAAATAAATAATTATATTAATGAAATAAATAAATATAGATAAATAAAATAAATCAAAATATAAATAAATAAATCAGAAGATAAATAAATAAATAAATAAATAATAAATAAAAACCAAATTAAAATTAAAAATTTAAAAAAATAAACTAAAATAAATAAATAAATAACAAGACAAACCATGAAATTCTGTTTTTACGTACCAAAGGTTTTTGTTGATCGGAATCCAGCCATCATTCAAAGATGCTTGACACAGGATTATCCCTATGGACCCCTGTCATGGGATAGCACCAAAACAACATTTCAGTGTTAGCACAACTAACAATGGCTAATGGTAATATCCAATAATAATATAATCAAATATAATAAAATACATACAATTCCTTTTATTCATCTCATAGGAGGAAGTGGACAGGGGGTGGAGGAGGAAGTGGATAGGGGGTGGAGGAGGAAGTGGACAGGGGAAGGAGGAGGAAGTAGACAGGGGGAGGAGGGGGAAGTGGACACGTGGAGGAGGAGGAAGTAGATAGGGGGAGGAGGAGGAGGAAGTGGACAGGGGAGGAGGAGGAAGAAGAGGAGAAGATGTAGAAGAAGGAAGAAGAGAAGGATAAGGCGGAGGAGAATGAGAAGGAGGAGAGGGATAGGTAGAAGAAAGAATAGAAAAATGAAGATGAGTAATCGATTCTCATTTAATTCCAGTCAAAGTTTGTCAAAACCTAAACCAAAGAGGAATAAGGTAAGGAAAGTGGAGAAGAAAAAAACCCCGAAAAGGAGAGAGAAAAACTCACCGTGACGATAGACCAGATGAAAAACCTTTTACATCTCTTCACCCAGTCGTTATGCATCACAATGATCTTACCAGCCTGGCAATGAAAGAAACAAAAATTGACATTTGACATCTACGGTTGTATGGCTGGGTGGCTCAGATGTACGCTGTCCATCTTCTCACAAATAATAATATTATTATTATCATCATCATCATTATCATCATCATCATCATTCTCTTTATTATTATTATTATTATTATTATTATTATTATTATTATTATTATTATTATTATTATTATTATTATTATTATTATTATATTATTATTATTATATTTTTATTATTATTATTTATTATTATTTTATCATTATTATTATTATATCATCATTATCATATTATTATTATTATATTATTATTATTATTATTATTATTATTATTATTATTATTATTATTATTATTTTTATTATTATTATTATTGTTATTATTATTTCTATCATTATTATTATTATCATCATCATTATCATCATTATTATTACTATTATATTATATATTATTATTATATTATTATTATTATTATTATTATTATTATTATTATTATTATTATTATTATTATTATTATTATTATTATTTATTATTTATTTTTTTTTATTATCGTTCTCATTATAACTATCATTATTGTTATTAAAATTACTGTTATCATTGTTATCATCATCATCATCGTCGTCATCATTATCATTGCCTAATCTTATAAGTTCCAAACACAATCAAAACGTATGCCTAGTCAATGACCATGGGACTGTCACCCACCTGTAGTCCCAAGAAGCACATGAAGCAGGAAGTCAGAGTTCCCAGCAACCCCTCTGGATCGTAAGGCACCGTTTGATGGTAAATTTCCTGCAAAAAAAAATAAAATAAAAAAGCATTTGCTTTAAACACCAGCTGCTGAGAATTACAGCTAAAACAAAACCAAATAAATATACTTCATCACTCACGACAAATTCTTATTTAAACAATTTATTTATTCTTTTTATTCCCCATGCTTCTAACTAGATATATTATTTTAACAATTAATTGGTGTTTGATAGAATTAAGGGGTTTATTTGCGTTACTTCATAACTTTATTTTCAAGTCGCCTGAAGTTATTGAAATGTTTCACCCACACAAAATGGATAGAAGATATATTATTTATATCCAATGTTACTCGACATGAGATGACTGAAAATTTTTTTAAAAAAAATTGAGCTTTTATATAGCGCAATATCCACTAAACGTGCTCAAAATGCTTTACAAGAGGTCCCTTGTCAACAGCAACATTTAACATGTAGGACGGGACATAACGCCTGAAGGGTTTCAGTTTCAAATTGTACACTTTTTATACAAATCTGACTCTTTTGGACAAGCAATTAGGTTTCATGGCATTGTCCATGCTCTATATATTTATATATTAACAATAAAAAAACTAAACAAAACAGTTATCTGTTATCTCTTTGTGCGGCTATGTGGTCTAGTGGCAGGACACTCGCTGTCAGATCGGAAGGTCCTGGGTTCGAGCCTCACTCAGCGCATAGTTCAGTCCTTGGACTTTACTCACATTCGCTCACTGTACTCTGGTGTTAAATGAGTACCTGGTCATTAACCACATTGCCTCTGTCGGAAAAAAATTGTAATATCCCTTAACAGGTGTAACGTCTTGTTCTGTTGGTTACGTGTTGCTGTTGGTCAGGGACCCTTTGTAAAGTGCTTTGAGCACATTTAGTGGATATTGCGCTATATAAAAGCTCAACTTTTTTTGTTGTTTTAAAAAAATCTCTGTCAATAAATTAAAAAAACCCCATTGAAATCTCGCCTACAGGAATTGTGTATTATTTTACATGAGTAAATGTTGCTGTTAGCTTAGGACACCTTGTAAAGGCTTTGTCAATTTGTTAGCTTGATTCAGTCATTGTTCTGCTATATAAAATGCTTGAGAATTTCTATAGCAGATAATATATCCACTATAAATGCTCAAAGTGCTTTACAAGGATTCCCAAGCCAACAGCAACATTTAACAAGTAGGACAAGACATGCACCTGTTTGTCGATAGTACAATGTTTTTTGACAGACAATGAATTAATGACCAGGTACTCATTTTACACCTGAATATGGTGAGAGGAATGAGAGTAAAGAGCCCTTTCCAAGGACTTAACTTAGCTAAACTTGAACCTGAGACCTATTGGTCTACAGCCGCACAAGCTCCAGTAAATATAAGTAAAACACAACTCACTGTACAAGTAGGGTGATGGTAGATGTGAGCTTCACCAAAGAATGCCCTGTCGATGAGTCCAGAGGCTCCACCGGTGCAGTTGAAATATTTCCCCCCTCGTTCCAACCCACCAGGGCCCAGGTACCCTCTGACAACAAAATACAGAGACAAATCAAATTAGTAGTTGAGTAGTTGTGTGTATGTGTGTGTGTGTGTGTGTGTGTGTTTGTGTTAGGCTACGTGGTCATCACCATTATTATTATTATTATTACTATTTTTATGATTATCATTGTTATTATTATTATTATTATTATTATTATTATTATTATTATTAGTAGTAGTAGTAGTAGTAGTAGTAGTAGTATTTATTATTATTATTAATATTAATATGATTATTATTATTATTTCATTATCATTACTATTATCATTATAATCATCATGAATACATCTATTCCAAAAGGACTGCTATTCATTCCTACACACATAGTGACTATGACTCACGATGGACATCCTGGAACAGGCAACAGGAACGTGATTCCAACATGAACAGCGACAAGAACAAGCTGTGCCACCCACTCCAAGGCCCCATCTGTGATATCCTGGACAATGGCAATTCGACTGTCCTGTAAGACACAAAGGGGGAGGAGATTAATAAGGCAATTCGACTATGCTGTAAGAAACGAGGGGGAGATAAATAAGGTAATTCTACTATGCTGTAAGACACAAGGGGAGATAAATTAGGTAATTATGCTATGATCTAAGTCACAAGGGGAGATAAATAAGGTAATTCTACTACGCTGTAAGACACAAGGGGGATATAAATAAAGTAATTATGCTATGCTGTAAGAATACACGGTGGAGATAAATAAGTTAATTCTGCTATGCTGTAAAACAAAAGGGGGCAGGGGGGGGGGATGTTGTAAGACACGAAGGGTTGAAAAATAAGGTGATTCTACTATGCTGTAAGACACAAGGGGAGATAAATCAGTGATGATACTCACAAAAAGTCAAAAAGGAGGAAAAGTCTCGGAAAAACGGAAAACTGACCTAGAACATTCTTGCACCACAGGAAAGTAGGCAGGATGACTTCTTTTGAGTACTTGAAGAGTACTAGTGTGTTTTGGGCCTCTTTCTAGGTGGGGGCCCAACCTGTTTGGATTGCTTCTTTATATGAAGCTTATAGGCCCGGAGTCCAGTAAAAGGAGGAAATTTTATATATATATATATCTTTTTTTTAAAAAAGGAGGTATTTTTTAAAGATTTATTATATTAAAAAAAAAGTAAAAGGAGGAAATGAAGGAAATATCCGCGGATCGAGGATCTGAGGAGGAAAACCGAGGAAAGGAAAGAAAACCGCGGATTTCCGCGGATCCGCGGAAAAGTATCATCACTGATAAATAGGGTAATTATACTATGATGTAAGTCACAAGGGGAGATAATTTAAGGCAATTCTACTATGCTGTAAAACGCAAGGGGAGAACAATAAGGAAATTTACAATGACAGATGATTTGTGAATGTGCCACTAAAAGTGATTTATGATCCATGTCTCATTCATGAATGTCTGATTCATCATGTTTTGACAGAGGGGAAACCCCAAAAACTTGAGCTTTTATATATAGCACAATATCCACTAAACATGCTCAAAGCACTTTACAAAGGGGTCCCTAGCCAACAGCAACACTTAACATGTAGAACGAGACATGATGCCTGTTAGGTGATATTGTAATTGTTTTTTTAGGACAGAGACAACGCTGTTAATGGCTAGGTACTCATTTTACACCTGAGTACAGTGAGAGAACGTGAGTAAAGAGTCTTTTCCAAGGACTCAACTATGCACAGAGCGAGGCTTGAACCCATGACCTTCCGAATCTGAAAGTGAGTGTCATGCCACTAGACCACATCCAAATTTTGTTACTGTCATTTGACTCTCTCTCTCTGATTTATCAACACATCAAGGGGAGAAAATTGAATGTAATAAATTGAGTTTTGAGGAGTTACCTGGTTTGGAGCTTGCTGCAGGGACAAAAACAGATATATGCTGCCAGTGATGAGATAGGTCCCTGCAAACCTTTGTAAAACTCCTGGTATTCTAAACGTCTCTAGATTCATACCTGGAATGCAAAGGGAAATCGTCAATGCATAAAAAAAGTTATGAACAAAACTGAATATGACAGATTTAAAAAAAAGAGCAAAAATACAAAACATGGAATGTTTCGGGATCAAAGCCCTTCTTTAGCTTATAAATTTAAAAAAATCCCAGTTAAAACAATACATCTCATTAAACCAGAATTCCC
Source organism: Berghia stephanieae (assembly GCF_034508935.2). NCBI lineage: Eukaryota > Metazoa > Mollusca > Gastropoda > Nudibranchia > Aeolidiidae > Berghia > Berghia stephanieae. The sequence goes on from NC_088364.1 coordinate 63,438,462, forward strand.
TGCTATCTATCTAGATTTTACATGGTGTATTAAAATCTAAACTGGGTTTTTTTTTATTGGTTGAAGAAGAGTTTTGAGCCTGAAATGTTCTGTGTTGCTATTTTTTTCCCCTCTTGTTTTGAAGCTGTTACATTCAGTTTTATACGTTACCTTTTATAGTCTACTGTTTCTAGCAGCTTTGAGCTTTTCGTTTTTAAAAAAATATAGCGCAATATCCACGAAACTTGCTCAAAGCATTTTACAAGGGGTCCCTGACAAACAGCAACACGTAACATGTAGAACGAGACATGATAACTATTAGGCGATATAAAAATTTTTTTTTTCCTACAGAGACAATGCTGTTAATGGCCAGGCACCTGAGTATGAAGAGGGAATGTAAGTAAAGAGTCTTTTCCAAGGACTCAACTATGACTGAGTGAGGCTCGAACCCAGGACCTTCCGATCCAAAAGCGAGTGCCATACCACTAGACCACATAGCTGCACAAAGGGTTAGAAACATGGATTAAAGCATGTTTGTTTGTTTTTGTTTTTAAGGGTTTTACGGCGCTTGCAACACATTTAGGTTATATCAGCGCCAGTAAAAAGGAGGAGATGGGATAGTAAAAAGTTCTAGAATTACAATTAAAGCACCCAAGAGAAAGGAAGACAAAGGGGAACTGGGAACAAATAGGGATCAGATGCAGATTCCAAGAGCAAACCATCAATGTACTAGTTTGAGATCACCTATAAGTCTCATCCGGACACAAGCACAAAATCCAACAAAGAGGAATACACTCAAATGCTTACATTATACATTAAAAATAACAAACATAATAATACATAACAGAGATATGATTTACCAGGAAAAAAATATCATCTCCCAAAACAATAACTATGCATTTGACTGTTTCCCTCCCAGCTAGGACTCAGGCCAGGGCCAGGACAAAACCAAGTAATCTCATTCCAAGATAAAGAGAGAAAGCAAGTTGGAAAACAGATATAGGGGATAGAAGATACAGCAAGTACCTCCCTGCCCACTATGGGAGGTCAGGAACCCCACCCAGGATTAAAGCATGACCAATAATACTGACGACTTCATCCTTACCAACAATAGCAACAACAACAAAATAAATTACAATAACACAACTACTGCAGCTGCAGCACCAAAAACAAGAACAAAAATAAAAATAATGACAACAATAACAACAAGAAGAAAAATAATGACAACAATAATATTAAAAACATCAAGAAAAATAATGACAATAATAACAACAAAAACATCAATAATTACACAAAACAAAAAAACCCCCAAAAACAACTGACATCTATTAACTACAACAATAATATTGACAACAACAACAACAACAGCAACAAATTGTGTATTTCAAGTTTGAACTCACTGTCTCCCCTCCGACTGGAGTTGATAATTAGCCCCAGAAGAAATGACAACAACAACAACAACCACCACCACCGACAACAACAACAACCAACAACGATAACAACTAATTCTTGTGCATTTCATGGTTGAACTCACCGTCTCCCCTCCCACTGGAGTTGATAATTAGCCCCAGAAAGAAAAGTTTGGCTGAACGTTGAAGGATGCGTAAAAATATTTTCCATTTGGGAACGTTTCGCAGGACTTGACTCCGTATACTGTAAACCATGGCCGTCCCCATGATGAAAACAAACCTGTCAATTTGATAAAAAATATAAAAAGTAATAAACAAAAATGAATACAACAGCTTAATAAAAAAAAACACAACAAAATACCAAACACGGAACGTTTCAGACGCAAAACCCTTCTTCAGCCAACAACAAAAAAAACCCAATGAAAATATAAGTATGTTACTAAAAAAAAAAAAACAGATAGACGGTTGATAAACATTTCTCTGCTTTTGATCTGTTTTTTTTTTTTTGGAATGTATTTACGTTTTCATTGTTTTATTGTTGTTGGCTTAAAAAGTGTTTGATATTTTGTTCTTTTATGAAGCTGTTGGATTCATTTTTGTTTATATCACTTTTTAACAGTCCACACCTTCTTGTTGATTAGCATCGCATAGAATATAAAAACTTGTTCACAAAATTTACAAAGGCATTCACTTGTACTGCAATTCAATCGAAAATATCTCATATCAAACATGTCTTATAAAATACTACAGAACACGCTCAGTGGATATTGGTGCCTTAATACATTGAATTCATTATTATGTTATTATTATATTATATTATTTATTTATTTATGACTTTTTACATAATTCCATTAAATCTTTTTAAATAATCAATTCTCAAAAAATATATTTATTATTTCATTTATTTGTATCATATTAATATTATCATTATATTATTTATTCATTTATGACTTCATAAACATTTCCACTAAATCTTTAACACAATTGATTCTCCGAAAATGTATTTATTATTTCATTATTATCATATCATATTATTCATTTATGACTTGCTAAGTATTCCAATTACATCAAATTATCAATTCTCTAAGAAACAAACAAACAAAACAACAATCAAACAAACAAAACAAAACAGTTGGGTGCATTAAAAAAAAAAAAAGATAAAGTAATGAAAGGAATAATTTTATATTTCTGGTACAAGATATATAATGATAAACGATAAAGAGAAAAGGAGATATATAAAAAAAAGAAAAGACAGCACACTAGATTTTCTGATAGAATGTTACCAAAACATAGTGGAAATATATACCATACATCTCAATGTTATTAATAGCGATTCTAATGTAAATCAAATCATAACAATTATACAAGCAAGTTATTCCATGCTAGTTTATTATGAGTTGTTCTTTAAGCCATGTATAAGATAAAGAAAGAAAAGTGTAAAAAAAGTGACGACAAACTTTTAAAATTACGTGCAAGTACAGGAAACCTAGAGGTAAAAACAAACAAAAATACACAAAAATTTACATCTCATTTGTATCTAATGTGAGTCTCAAAATGGTATGTAGAAAAACTCCAAAAAAGACCAAATGACCAAACATGGTAAAAATACAAAACATTTAAATGTGACCAACTGTCATTATTATTATTATTATTATTATTATTATTATTATTATTATTATTATTATCATTATTGCTTGTTTTTTAAAGCTATAAACGATAACTAAAAGCATGTAATCCCTGTATTATTATAATTGTTAGAATAATTTGTTCAGAGAGATGTTATTACTATTGGCCAATGACCTAAAATAAAATAAACAAATATTTGTCATGGCACAAGACCGAAGGGTGAGAGCTCAACAGCAGGTCGCTGGTTTTGGGTAAGTAAGTAAGTAAGAAAGACCAACTGTCTCTAGGGTGACCTGGTAGAGAAAGTGAACTTTCATGACAGAATCGTAAACTTGGAGTTAAATCTTATGTTCTATTGAAGAGAGAAAATGAACTCTCATGACTGAATCGTAAACTTGGGAGTTAAATTCAATGCTTTATTGATGAGAGAAAATGGAATTCTCGATGACATAAAATGTAATTTCTTGATGATAGAAAATGTAGCTTCTTGATGACAGTTAAAACTGTAACCAATTGGGACATTAAAAAGCAATGTTCAAAATAAATAGAACAGTTCCAAAATAAATTTTAAAAATAAACACAGAATATTTTGGGCTCAAAGCCCTTCTCCGGCCAATAACAAAAAGTTAAAAACGATAATACATTGCTCAAAATCCAGCACCATCAATCTATCAAAGTCTATCTAAGTCCATTAGCTTTTCAGGCGAGTGATCCAGCAGTCAGCTTGCTTTTGGGACCCCTGACACTGTCTAGTGCCAATCATAACATTTTCACTTTTATGGAAAAAGGGAGGCAATACAAAGATAACTCATGAGTAAACAGCCTTGATACAAAAGCAAAAAAAAAAAGAAGATATATTTACATGGAATTCATTTTTAATTTAATTCATTTTGCCTTTCTTGCTCAATCTATACATTATATAATATATGCACATTATATATATCATAATATTTATATGTATTGTTAATATGAGTATCATAGGTGCACCCTTAGTATCATAATGCTTTATGAAATGATGTAAAAACGATATCTTATAACACTTGAGATTTACGTTTGTAAACCCAATTTCTTTATGGATAAATAAAGTTCATTAATTAATTTATTTATGTAGCTTTTCGTTGAATCATTTTCCACTGTATATAATCACAATTCTCATAGACTAGGTGCAGGGATGCCCTTTGCAAAAAGAAAAAGAAAAGCTTGAAAGTAGTTCTTGTTAAGATCATATATTAAAATATTTCAGGCAAAGCTACTCTTCATCAAATGCTATCACTATTAAATCATAGCGGCTATGTGGTCTTGTGGTAGGATGCTCGCTTTCGGTTCAGAAGGTCCTAAATGTGCACAAAGTGCTTTACAAGGAGTCCCTGGTAATAGCAACAATTAACATGTAGGAAGGGACATGATGATATTTAGTAAATATTTCTTTTTTAATTTTTCGAGAGAGGCAACGCTGTTAACGGCCAGATACTCATTTTACACCTGAATAATATAATAAGAGAATGTGAGTAAAGAGCCCTTTTCCAAGGACTCAACCGTTTGTCGAGGCTCAAACCCAGAACCTTCCGATCTGAGAGCGAATGTCATACTAAGCCATACTACAAGACCACATAGCCGCACCAAAAAGATAAGTAAGTGTTACATAAAAGCTTTATTTTTTATTTTTTTTAGCTGTTGTCTTTAAACAACCAATACTTTCATCTAAAAAAAAAATCAACTCATCATTACTGAACAAAGTCAGCCAGATTTTTCAAAAGGCAGGTTTTTTAGTTTTTTATTTTATTCCATTTATATTTATTTTACTTATTATTTACATTTTAAAAATTATTTTAATTTAATTTTTTAATTTTTAAAATTTTAATTTTATTCTTTATTTTATTTTATTTTTATTTCTCATTTTATTTTTAAAATTAATTAATCTTATTTTGTAATTATTTTTTTAGCCGGAAAAAATACATCCCTGTAGGTGGTGGGGGTTGAAAGGGTGGTTGTATTAGGAAAGTGGGGTGGGGGGAGAGGAAAAGAATGACAGAATGCCAATGTACCAAGAAATAAAAAACAATAACAAAATGGAATAGAAACTGATTTAATTTACAATGACAAATGTAGATTTCAGGTTTTCCCTTTGCCAACAAAAACGATGAATGAGAGACTAAAGACGAATTTGTCTTTAGTGTCCTACTGATCAAGTTTTGTTGACAAAGGGGAAACCTGAAACCTCCACATGTCATCGTACATGAAATTGAAGTTCCTATTCCTTTTTGTCATTGTTTATTTCATTTCTTGGAGCTTCAAGCAGCAATGTTTACAACACACCAAGGAAATACTAAATCAGCTATGAAGACTGTACATAAAAAAAAATATTTTAAATTAAAAATTGAGCTCTTATATAGCGCAATATCCACTAAATGTGCTCAAAGCGCTTTACAAGAGGTCCCTGGTCAACAGCAACATTTAACATGTAGATGGTACATGATGCCTGTTAGGCGATATTACAATTTTTTGGGGACAGAGACAATGCTGTTAATGGCCAGGTACTCATCTTACATCTGAGTAAGGTGAGAGAATGTGAGTAAAGAGCCTTCTCTAAGGATTCAACTATGCGCAGAGCGAGGCTCCAACACAGGACCTTCTGATCTGAAACAGAGTGTCATACCACTAGACCACATAGCCGCACATACAGTATTGGTGTCCCCTGTAGTGGTTGAATTGGGGGGTGGAAGGGTGGGGGAAGGGAATGATACAACACCAACCCCTGTAGTGGTTAAATTGTGGGGTGGGGGGAAGGGAATTACAGAACCCCCCCCCCCCCCCCCGTATGTTAATGGAAGAGTGGGAAGGAATGATACAACACCAACCCCGTAGTGTTGATTTGTGGAAGGGTGGGAAGGAATGAACACACCAACCCCTGTAGTGGTTAAATTGTGGGGTGGGGGGAAGGGAATTACAGAACCACCCGGGGTCGTGGTTAAATTGGGGAAGGGTGGGGGAAGGGAATGATACAACACCAACCGTAGTGTTGATTGTGGAAGGTGGGGAAGGGAATGATACAACACCAACCCCTGTAGTGGTTGATTTGTGGGAAGGGTGGGGGAAGGGAATGATACAACACCAACCTACCAAGGAAAGACTAAATCAGCTACGGTGACCCCATTCCATATGGAGTGACTGAAAAACCAGTACTGGCCTCCTCCGTAGTTGACAAAAATCATGATAGAAATGCTCAGTCTGTTGATGAAATGATTACAACTTTCCAAAATAATGACGTCTTCTTCTTATTATTATACTCCTTTTTATCTTCTTCCTCCTCCTCCTCCTGCTTCTTCAGAAAGAAAGAAAATGCAAGAACCCCCCCCCCCCCCTCGCCTGCCTCAACTGGGGATCGAACTTAAAACGTCCAAACTACTAGTCAGACAATCTACCATTAGACCACAGAGGTTACCCGATAGTTTGAACAATTTGATACTTATAGTCTTCACATTTCAGACTCATATATATTTTTTGAGGGGGGGAGGGGGGGGGGGGGGGGTGGAGGTGATCATTTCTTGTATTTTTCTCTCTGCTTTGTCTGGCACTGTTTCATACGCACCTCATCAGATTTCTATCTTAAACCAGTGCCTGCTCCCTAATGTCTTATAAGAAGCATTAAATGTGTAACAGATTGTTTTGTAGAGGGCTATAAGGGAGGTAGAAATCGACAAACAAAAATATATATAACAGCTTCAAAAAATAACTAAATACCTAACACCTAATATTTCAAGCTCAAAGCATTTCTTCAGCCAATTACAAAAAAAAATATGGTTTTTCTACAGAGAGGACCTACAAAACATCTCTGTCGTCTATATGGAATTTAGTAATGTATTTATGTCTTTATTGTTTTTTGTTGTTGGCTGAAGAAGGATTTTGAGTCCGAAATATTCCGTGTTTGGTATTTTGTTGTTTTTTGAAGCTTTTATATATTCATTTTTGTTTATTCCTTTCTGTATAAGATCTTGGAATGGAATTGGTTTAAATTGGTTATTTTTTTAAGCTGTTCTGTTCATTTTTGTTATTACTTTTAACAGTCACAGTTTGTATCGACTTTGTATCACTTTGAAGGGAAGTAGATGAATTTTAGAGAAAGAAAATGACTTGAACAAAGATGACTGAAGGAGAGTGATATGAATTATTCATTATTTACTGATGAATAGTTATCAAAGAGTGAGTGACATGTCATCGCAATCGACTCTGTGGAGCTTGAACACAGGATAATGAATTGGTTAATAGATTAGTGGATAACAAGGCGGTGCAAACCAAACAACAGACAAAACGTCAATGCAAGCAGTTATAGAAAAAAACAATAACAAATGCAGGCGACAACATTTAGGTATCATGCAAAAGCTACTTGTACTTATTTGCAGGTGGGATAACACAAGTTGTAATAGGCTCATCGTTGTAATGAATTGGAATCACTCTAAAATCAATGTAAAAAATATTGTCCACTACAACTGCATTCGGTTATCAGACCGGCATATATAGTTAGGTGTGTCATGCAAAAGAAATCCAATAGATTGTGGTCTTCTCTAACCAGGGAAACACGAGGTCTGCGACGGTAATCCCATTCCATTTGGAGTGTTTGAAGAACCAGTACCGGCCCCCGCCATAGTTGACAAAGATCATGATGACTATAGAAATGCTTTGGGGAAGAAAATGGAAACAAAACGGTGAAATCTTGGAAACCACTTTGATCTCAAATCAATTATTTGGATTACAGTCAATTGAGGACAACACCCTTATCCACAGGTAATGAAAGTGTATAAAACAATAATGAACAAAAAAGACAGCATATTTCCCCCATGGTTGGCAATATCATGCCTTTGGTGCTTTACAATTTACTCTCATCCTGACAATATTGATGGAATGAAATTGACGCCACCCAGGTCTTTGTTATTGGTTTTAACCAGTCATTCTTATGAGTAGTTCTCACTAAATTCTATCAATCAGACTGTAAACGCTCAAGTTTACGCATTATTTTGTGTGTTGGTACATGATATCTGGCTGGTGGATGTTATGAGTTTTTTTGGCTAAATGCACATCAACAAAGAGTACAGCATATAGAGTACTCCTTCTTCTTCTTCTTCTTCTTCTTCTGGATGGTTTATTTGTCATGGCCTCACAGTGTATGACTCAAGACGTAATGTCCAACATGCATTGTTACAAAGGAATGTCATAATATATATAGTGTATTACACACACACATTAGCAGGTGATTACACAACACACAAAATACAAACACACACACACACACTGGCACACACACACACACACACACACACATACAAACTCTCTTGCTCTCTCTTTCTCACATACACACCATTCAATGTGTACATACAACCAATAATACCATTCTACAACACGTGCCAACAACACATGACACATCCAAGTAGTGTGACATGACACATCAAGTAGTGTATATGAATCACAAGTAGAACCACTCAGATCTCACAACAGAATGAGTCCTTGAAAATTTTGCATTACATTTCTCTCCCTTTGTTAATGACCAGTCACCTTCAAGATGTACGGCTCTACAACTGACAAGTACGAGGAGGTTTCTCTTCTCATCACAAAAGCCAAGCAATGTGAAGCATTGTCAGCGATTGGATGGGTGGCAGTGATCCTACAAAATTCTCATCCCGATGTTGTGTCCTTTGAATATTTTCATTTTGAAGGACTTTTTACTGTCCACAGCTTCTAACAGCTTGGTATCACTCCATATATTAAATAATTTCTCCATTCTCCCCCAGCACACAACGACCTGACTTTGACTGCACACATTCGAAGTTTATACCGATTGTGTATCTGTTGACACAATTACAAAATTAGAAATACATATCTATGGGAAATGACAGGCCAAGAGGAAATAGAGGTAGAAATTAAGAGGAAGAGGAAGAGATATGGAAATCACTGCTGGGCCACCCCTGAGAAAACCTGCATCAAATATTACCAGGCAGGCTCTTACATGGAAATTATAAACTTGAGCTTTTATATGACGCAATATCCACTAAATGTGCTCAAAGCGCTTTACAAGGGGTCCCTGACCAACAGCAACACGTAACATTTAGGACGAGACATGATGCCTGTTAGGCGTCTTTTCGAAAGAGACAACAGCCAGTACACCTAAGTAAGGTGAGAGAATATGAGTAAAGAGCCTTCTCCAAGGTCTCAACTATGCGCCGAGCGAGGCTCGAACCAAGGACCTTCCGATCCGAGAGCCATTGTTATACCTCTAGACCTCATAGCCGTACACGGAACCTGCAGGGAACGAGGAAGAGAGGGGGCGGTCAGGAACAGCTGGAGAAGGGCATTGATGGAGAATCTAAAGACGTAAGGCTTAACAAGGAAAGAAGCCGAGAAGATGGCACAAAGCCATACAAGATGGAGGGGATTCACTGATGGTCTAATCTTCAGCTGGAGGGCCTAAGTAATTAAGTAAGCATTTGCTTAGACATTTAGGCTTCCTGTCAACAAAGTCAATCAAAATGAAAATATCCAAAGTGTCTTGTGTGACTTACCCTCTGAAAGTGTCCAGGGACTTTAACCGTTCTTTCTTTGGTGGAGGTGTTTGTTCTGATTGGGTCGTTTCATCAATCAGGTTGTTGATATTGTTAGGGGGTCCCAAGTCCTGCATTGATAGATGAGAGGTAGGCTTTAGGCATCATTATCATAAACTCATCATCATAATCATCATTACAATCACATCATCATCATCATCATCATAAACATCCTCAATGCTGATGATCATCATGATTATCTTCATCACAATCTCGTCATCGCTATCACCATCCTCATCATCACAATCTAGTAAGTAAGTAAGTAAGTAAGTAAGTAAGTAAGTAAGTAAGTAAGTAAGTAAGTAAGTAAGTAAGTAAGTAAGTAAGTAAGTAAGTAAGTAATAAGTAAGTAAGTAATTAAGGAAGTAAGAAAGAAATTAAAGTATTCATCGTGATGCATAAACTAAATCATAATCATCCCACACTGTCCAAAACTGTCCAATAAAATTACAACTTACAGACATCATACTTTCTGTACTCCAAAAACAACAGAATCGATGGATATAGCCCTTCCTGGAGATGAGATAAACAATACACAGACCGCCATGTTAATCGTATGAAAATAATTTCAGGTATGGAGTAGTTGACAAAATAAAATGTAAATGGTTTCTCAAAGTGACATTAAGATGCTAGAAGCTGTTAACTGTAATAAATAAAAAAATAAACAAAAATAAAAATAAAAACAACGGCTTCCATAAAGAACAAAATACCTAACATGGTACGTTTTGAGCTTCAGCCAACAACAAAGATAATAAATACATAAATACATTGCTTTAAAACCAACTAGACGGCAGGGAACTGTTTCCTAGTTGTGTCAATCTTCATCACAGGAAGTTGCAACTATTTTGAATTGGATTGGATTTGATCTGATTCTTATGTAATGTATTTATATTTTTATTGTTTTTGTTATTGGCTGAAGAAGGGGTTTGAGCCCGAAACATCTGAGTTTTGTACATTTTTGAAGCTGTTTTTTTTAGTACTTTATATAGCTTCTTAATGAATTAAAACTGAGGCCCAATCACGAATCAAATGATATGAAATGTCTAATGGTTTGTTCTGTTAAGCATTCCAGTCTGTTTCACTTACTGTTTTCAAGAAACGACACTAACAATTCAGATACTATTTTTTTTACTCTGCTAGTATTTTTATTGTTTTAACCTAAAAAATTTCTCACAAATCAGGACTTTAAATAACTGATCTGTTGTGAAATGGTTAAAATAAAATAGCAAAGGAAAATGAAGATAAGTCAACTTGACAGGATTTCCTGTCCTTTGGTGTGTAAGACATAACTCTATAATTAAATGGTTCAAAGTTATCAAGTTTTCTAATCCTACATGTGTTGTTATCAAACATTCCATACTAATTATAATAGACTCCACTTCTAGTTATAAAGAAAATATCGTGAGTAAATCGTGCCCCATAAAGCAAAAGAAAACAAAAACACGACGTTTGACATAATTCTAAAAATAAAATGATTCTAAGTTATCAAGGTTTCTAATTATACACTTGTTGTAATCAAACAAACTGTGAAAATCTAATATACTGAAAAAATTAAAAACAGTTTCTTGAGCAATAACAGCTGTTGTCACAGTTGCCATAGTTTGAATTATTTTCAAAGATTTTCACCTTGTCATAGGTCAATGTTTCTTATTTGTCATTGCTTTGGTATGTTGAAGAATTCGTAGTTGCAGTAAAAATAAAGTCTTTAACGTCTCTAACCTGGAAATGGAAATGTCACTGCTTGAAACTCAGCTTACCAAAATATAGTCGAGGACGGATATATCGACATCATTTGGACCGTGGTGAAACATCAATATCATCCGGACCGTGGATATAGCGACATCCTCTGGACCATGGTAAAATGTTGATATAAGCGTTGTCGATATATCCGCTCTACACTGCACAATTGTCATTTCTATTTCTATCTAAATAGATTGTAACCAAAATCGAAATACCCTTGCTCAGCATCCACCACAAAATATCATAGAAAACATTGACTTACTTGTAGATATGATAAACAAATTTGCTGACCACGATCAAGTACAGACACAGGCCTAGAGCAACATAAATTGCTGTTGAAATGAACAAGAGGAAAAAGAAATGAGTCATACTTTATTCTATCCATATTTTCTGGAAAATGAAGGAGGCAGGTTTAAACGTGAGCTTTCATATAGCGCAATATCTACTTAATGTGCTCAAAGAGCTTTACAAGGGGTCCCTGATCAACAGCAACATGTAACATGTAGAACGAGACATGACGCCTGTTAGGCAATATTACAATTTTTTCGGACAGAGACAACGCTGTTTAACGACTAAGTACTCATTTTACACCTGAGTATGGTGAGAGAATGTGAGTAAATAGCCTAATCCAAGGACTAAACTATGTGCGAGGCTCGAATCCAGGACCTCCCGATCCGAAAGCGGATCATACCACTAGACCACATAGCCGCAGGTTTAAGTGAAGAGTTTTACAAGTCTGGTAACTCAACACAACTATGGGCTTGTTTACACAGTGTTGCAGTGTTACAATATTTTTTGTTGGTTTGAGAATATTCCCATTACAACAATGAGACCATCATATTTTGGGTTATCAGCCCTATAAATAAGTACAAATTGGATTGAGAATATTCCCATTACAACAACAATGAGACCAGTATAACTACGTCATCAGACCTGCAAATAAATGTACATTGACGTAGAAGTGCTATGAAATATATTCAAAACAACAATTTTAGTATACTCCATTGTTATTCAGAACCTAAAATCTAGTTGTCCAAAAATCAAGCTGTTATATTCATTGTTTGTATAAAGTGACTCAAGAACAAACCATCATCTTTACTCTCTCTTCCCCTCCATCACTCGACTTTGGAAATCCCTACCAACCACTTGTAAACAAGCCCTTTTGACTGATGACTTCAAAAAATTGCTCTCTGCTGCCCTTTAAAACCCCTGTTACTGAAAAAACTGCCGTACAATCTTCAGCCTGAAGCTATGGCCTTAATGGAAGAAGAAGAAGAAGTGTCTTACGTATATTGGGGTCGGCGGGGTCATTGGTGAGGACAGGAATACAATTGATACTGGAATTATTCTGAGTTCCCATGGACTGGATGTAGATGGAGTAGTTCCCACCCTCCTGGTATGCCTTTGTAAGATTGCCCTCACTGAGGAAAATGAGATTTTTTAAAATGGCTTTTGGGGGTGTATGGAAAAAAAAATTGTCGCAAGGCGAATGTCATACCACAAGACCACATAGTCGTAAAATTATCATTATTTCTCTTTTTTTATTTTGGAACAGTCTGTCAATCATTCTTAGAAATTCAACCCTCTGTCTGTCTTAGCACATCTAAAATCACTATGACAGCTCAAAACATAAACTATTCCCTTTCTCATCTCGTAAATTTAAAAAATACCAAAAAAAAAAAAAAAATTGAGCTTTTATATATCGCAATATCCACTAAACGTGCTCAAAACGTTTTACAAAGGGTCCCTGACCACAGCAACATGAAACATGTAGAACGAGACATGACTTCTGTTAGACGATATTACACTTTTTCTGACAGAGACAATGCTGTTGACAGCCAGGTACTCATTTTACAACTGAGTACAGTGAGAGAATGTGAGTAAACAGTCTTTTCCAAGGATTCAACTATGTACCATGGGAGGCTTGAACCCAGGACCTTCCGATCCTAAAGGGAATGTCATACCACAAGACCACATAGCCGCACAGAAAGATCATTTCATTTGAAAATTAAAACTAAATTATTATTGGCTAATGGGCGAGATAATTTTTTTCCCTAAAATTATTTAGAAGATGGAAAATTAAAAAAAATTCTTCTTACTTGCATGACATAGATGGTGGGAGAACGGTTTCGCCATCATACACTCTCACTTCAACCCGAGTCGGCCAACGTGAATCAATTTGTACTGTACAACTCTTCTGGACGGAGACTAAAGGAACCAAGTCACACTGAAATAAATATAATGAACTATCAAAGAAATGAAAGAATATGTTTATTCCACCCCTCCAAGTAAGATTATTAGATATTTCGTGACCAAATTGTAAGGAAGCTGTACTTCAATTCCCCATAATTTGTATTTTTCTCCATCTGCTTGAATGACAATTTGACCCAAAAAATAAAAACCTTAGATTTGTATTCATGGGCACCAAAAGATTTTTAAATGCTGCCTTTTACACCATATTTCACACCAATAAAATGTCCGAAAATATTCTGCAATTGTTGAATAAAATATTTATTATGTATATTTACTAAAAAATGATAGGGTTTTACAACGGGAGGGGTGGAATAATATATCTTATTTAATACCACAAATCAAAAAATACTTTTTGGCATTTTGGGGGGTCCTGATAGCTCAGTTAGTAGAGCACACACTTCGCACGCAAGGGTATGACCCTCTAATCACCCAGCATGGATTGGGTAGCTGGGTCTGTTGTTAGATCTGGTACTTTGCAATAGACTAGCATCCTATCCAAAGGGTAGGGAGCAATTGTCCCTTGAACTCTATAAAAACAGGGATAAACTTTGGATCTATGGGCGGGATCGCTTTGAAGGACTACTTTTACTGTTTTAAAAGCTAAATTGAAGACAATAGAGAAGATTGGTGGAAAGAGAGATAACATCCTTCTGTTGGACCTGGAGTGAGGTCTGGAAGCTGACAGAAGTCATTGGCGCGCGTTCCTTACTGTCGACCTTATAAGTTTATGAAACAACAAAGGGGAGTAAGTAAGTATTTAAGAGAATAAACACAACTTTTTTTGAATTTCAGATACTTGTGAAAGAATTTTTAAAATTATGAAAAAAAAAAAATAACTGCAAAACCTGAATCAAAAGTAAACAATACCCATCTCCTTCTTTAAAAGAATTGAAGAATTGAGCTTTTATATAGCGAAATATCCACTAAACATACTCAAAGCGCTTTAGAAGAGGTCCCTTGTCAACAGCAACACGTAACATGTCGGACGAGACATGATGTCTGTTAAGTGATATTACAATTTTTTCGGAGAGAGAAAACGCTGTTAACGGCCAGGCACTCATTTTACACCTGAGTACAGTGAGAGAATGTGAGTAAAGAGCCTTTTCCAAGGACTCAACTATGCGCCGAGTGTTGCTCTACCCAGGACCTTCCGATCCAAAAAAACGAGTGTCATACCACAAGACCACATAGCCGTACATAAAACATGCGTTTTAATATTTTAAATTTCCCAACCTGCTCACCTCATAACATTGCTCACTTTGCACATAGAGAAAGACTTCTTTGTGCATACTTTCGTCATTATGAATGGTGAGTAATGCCTTGTTGATTTTCATCTCTTTATGGTGATGTTGTCGACACAGTGGCGGTAGGAGAGGCGTCATGGCAGTGCTGGAGGTGAATCCCACCATAGTCAACACCAGCAGAATGGCTGAGGAAAACAAATCATTCAACAATATCATCGAAATGCATTTTGTGATTTACTGTTAGTATTTCCATCTGTTGTCAAAACTAATATGTAAAGCCCGTTGATGTTGCGCTGTATAAAAACTCAAGTTTTAATTTTAATTTTTTTTTTTATTATCAAGTGTACCTATGTGTGCTGTCAGTGGCTGAGAAAAGGAGTAAAATATTGGGGCAACATTTTTGTCTCATTGAATAGATGCAACAACTTTATAAAATGATTTTAAAATGTCTTTACGTTGACAATTGAAAATCATCAATATCAAACACTCTTTGATTTAGAGTGACTTAAAGTGAGAGTCAAAAAGTTGCACTGTGGCACTGTATTGATTTGCTTAGTCTCTTAATTATTCTAGCTTTTATTTTTATTTCAGCAAAATGGATTTCATTTTATTCTCACAGATGTTTTATAATCTATAATAATAATATCGGGGCCAAATGAACACACTTTTATCCTCTACTTGACTTGGTGGTGCTTCAACTGCAAAACAATATATCTATCTCGACAATATTTTGTTCCGGAAACAAAACAAAAAAAAAAAACAGAAAAAAAATTATTAAAAAAAGTCTTAAATATCACCCGTAGTCTATGTCAAGGGAAAATAGTGAGATTGACACAAAAGTAAAAGAGCTTTTTTACTATCTAGATAGGCAGATAGGCCTAAGTCTAAGTAATCTAAACTGACTGAAACTGAAACTGGTTTCCCGTTTGTTTTGTTTTTAGATAGTTTTTCTCTCTCTAATTATAGCGTAAAGACTTATAATGCACTAAAACGAACTTTAAGTTTATCTTAAACTGAAATTTCATCACTGTAAAATACTTTGAAAAGATGAAACCGGCAAAACTCTAATGATAAAGAGAAAATTACCACAGTAAACTTTCCAAGTCATTAGATCCATAGCAGTCGCCATTTTGTCACTGACGAGTGTTGTCTCAATCATGTGATTTTTTTCATTTCTGACTGTCGTCAGCTGGCAGTTCAAACTCGGCTAAATATAGAAAGTGCAGAGCAGCTCAAAAAGCATCGTGAAATAACAGCTCATGGCTACTCTAAGTGGCCTAATTACTCTCTCTCCTCTCTACCCCCCTTCCCATTCATACGCCTACTTTATCAATGGCTAATTACCTAATACTTTGGTCCTCATACTTTTTGTAACATCCATAAACAAAGCTGCAACACTTCACAACGAATATCTTGTTGATTGCTTTGTGGCAAAGGTCGGGCGGGTCTCTACACACTCTTGGTTACTAAAAGCAGACATGCCTAGGACTACGAACAATTTCGTAGAAGTACGAATTTTTGGCCCCAGCTACAGAACTGCATTCGCCTCTTTGACTCAATAAATGTTATTGAGCAGGAAGGTTTAGTTCCTTGTAGCCTATATTCAGGTCTTTGGACCATTTTGGGATAATGCTCACGGCTAATTGTTTATTTCTATCTAAGCTATTTAAAGGTCATTTTTCTATTTCCCCCCCTTGTAAGAACGAATTTTTTAAAATTTTAAGTAGGCAGCTCTGTTAAAAGGCTGACTGATAAGAAGGGCACCCTGTGGCATTTTAGTTTATAAATGGATTACGTAACATCTGACAACTTACTAACACGATGACCATAACAGTATTCTCTGCTTTACTTTCATGGTTCTCCTTAGTTAAACATCATTTGACTCCCCGTCTGGAGCATTTATACATGTATGGAGGAGTAAGGACAAAGATGTTGTTCGGTAGTATATAAAAGCCCTTTTCTTTTTTTACCAATTCAATTCAAAGGTTTATTTTAGGCAATAGGCAATATCAAATATACATTTACATAGCATTTCCAATCAATACGGGTAAAATCAATAATTAATTAAAGGATACTACCAAAATATATATATATATATATATATATATATATATATATATATATATATATATATATATATATATATATATATTGAGTAGCCTTATTTATCATACATATTATACATAATTTATATAGCCTTTAGTTCCAATAAAATTGCTCACTGGCGCTTTACATCAGCACATCATATAGCATACACAAATATAGAACTGACATGTTAAAACCACATTGATATATAAATAAAATAATATAATAAAATGTATACGAGTTCAGATTTTAACCTTTTTCGAAAAGGAAGTGGATTTTCACTATTTTTTGTTTCAATATTGATGGAGTGCCACAATCGGGGGTATGGTGGTCAAAGGATTTCTCACAAAAAACGAAAGATTTGGGGGGGGGGGGGGGGGGGGTCGTTCCCTTATGAGATTTAAATTAGCAGATCTTACATTTCGACTGGGTTCATAAAGGTGGATAAGTTCTTGAAAGTAAACAGGAGCAGAATTGTTTAAGCAATTGAAAATCTGGGTAAGTATTTTAAGTTCAATTCTAAACTTTACAGGTAGCCAGTGTAGGTCCTCCAAAATGGGGGTAATACGCTCGTGTTTTTTAGATAACGTTACCAATCGAGCTGCTTTGTTCTTTATCTTTTGGAGTCGATTAATGACATTATTATCACAGCCATAGATCAAGCTATTGCAATAATCGAGGCGACTATAATCATAGAGACAACAAGAATTTTAGTAGTATTAATATCTAGAAGCCTTCTAATAGCACCAATAGATCTAAGATAAATATATATATAATATATATATATATATATATATATATATATATATATATATATATATATATATCATAAACAGAAACATAATAAGATAAATATCATGTGAATAAATAAATAGATAAACAAATAACCCTAACTTGACCATGCGGGCACCATAATAATAATAATTAAACACACGCAAATCATTTTTTAGGGGAAAAAAAATAGTAACCATCAATACAAATTTAAGTATATAAGTAAATGGGAATCGTACAAAACAAAATTCATTACAAGAACCAACCTATATACTAACCCCCCCCCCCCCCCCCCCCCCCCCCCATCCATTACAAAAAAAAAAAAGATTGGTTTTGGCTTATGTATCCCGAATGACGAATTTGATGATAATGATGATGATTATGATGATATGATGATGATGAAGATGATGATGAAAATGATAATGCTAAATAATAATAATAATAATAATAATAATAATAATAATAATAATAATAATAATAATAATAATAATTATTATTATTATTATTATTATGATGGTGATGATGATGCTGATGATGATGATGATGATGTTGATGATGATGATGATGATAACATCAATATCGAGACCAAATATAAAAACATACACGCGTTAAAACGGTCGTCTAGCATAAATCTTAAGCATAAAGCTGTTGGGTTTAGTTGAGTTTTGTTTTGACGTTGAGAACTCTGACATTGCCCTGAATGTTACACCTGCCATTTCGGCCTTTTTAGATCTCGATGTCACAAGAATTGTGCATGACCAAAAATTACACGCGCTGTCTTTCTTGACTCCTTTCAACTAAAAAAGAATTTAAGTGAGTCATCCAAACTGGCAATGCGCAGACTAAATCATTTAAAAGAACGTAGTCGTGCTGGTGGCACCTTGATGCAGTATATTCAGTTTAAAAAGAAGTAAGACAATTTCAATGTTACCAGATAGGAGTGTAATTCAGTGATGGGATGTCCCCAATTCATGCAGACAGTAAAAGATTTCTCGAGATGGAATGTCCCCAAGTCATTTAGACAGTAAGAGATTATACGAGATGGAATGTCGCCAAGTCATATAAATAGTTAGAGACTGTCCGAGATGAAATGTCCCCAGGTCATACAGACATAAGAGACTGTCCTTGATGGAATGACACCAAGTCACACAGACAGTAAGAGATTGCTCGAAACGGAATGTCCCCAAGTTATACAGACATGTCGACAGTAAGAGATTGATTGCTCGAAATGGAATGTCCCCAAGTCAAACAGACAGTAAGAGACTGCACGAGATAGAATGCACCAAAGTCATATAGACAGTAAGAGATTGCTCGAGATGGAATGTCCCCAAGTCATATAGACAGTGAGAGACTGTCCAAGATGGAATGTCACCAAGTCACACAGACAGTTAGAGACTGTCCGATGTTTTATGTCCCCAAGCCATACAGACAGTAAGAGATTACTCGAGATGGAATGTCACCAAGTCATAATATAGACAGTAAAATATTGCTCGAGATGGAATGTCCCCAAGTCATAAATACAGTATGAGATCGATTGCTCGAAATGGAATGTCCCCAAGTCATACAGACAGAGACTGTCCGATATGGAATATCCCCAAGTCATTCAGTCAGAGAATGTACCCGATGGAATTTCCCCAAGTCATTCAAAAAGATACTCTACCCAAAAGAATGTTCCAAAGTTATTCAGAAAGAGGCTGTACCTCCTGATCGAATGTCCCCAATTAATTCAAATAGAGACAGTACCTGTTGGAATGTCCCCAGTCATTCATACAAAGACTGTATCTGATAGAATGTCCCCAAGTCATTCAGCCAGACAGTCCGATATGGAATGTCCCCAAGCCATTCAACCAGGCAGTTCGATATGAAAGACAATCAAGACGACAAGACGTGCCTAAATTAATAATTCTCTTCCGTCTGTCTGATATATTAAGTGAGTTTATTATCTAAGTTATTGGCGTTTCGTGCTTAGGATTTTCTTCGTTTTCGAATCTGTTATGTTATATTCATTTTTGTTCATTTAAATTATTGGCGGCTTTTGTGGTCTTCAAAACTCCAAACTGTTATTTCGGGTTTCACGTTGTTGATGAAAAAGAAAATATTCAGATTGGGAAATTCAGGGATTCTTTTGTGGCCTATTATATGATTATAGTAAGACATATTAATTCAACGTCAATCTTTTAGGTACTTTGAAGATTCGAGAGGTTTTTGATTGGATAAAGTCTGAGTGTGCTATTTTGCGTTCGGTTGAGAGGATTTTCATTACAATAATGTCATAACATAATTTAGAGTTACCAGGCCTATTCTTCTTCTTCTTCTTCTTCCTCTTCTTCTTCTTCTTCTTCTTCTTCTTCTTCTTCTTCTTCTTCTTCTTCTTCTTCTTCTTCTTCTTCTTCTTCTTCTTCTTCTTCTTCTTCTTCTTCTTTCTTCTTCTTCTTCTTCTTCTTCTTCTCTTCTTCTTCTTCTTCTTCTTCTTCTTCTTTCCTCTCTCTTCTTCTTCTACTCCTCCTCCTCCTCCTCCTCCTCCTCCTCCTCATCATCATCATCATCTTATTATTATTATCATTATTATTATTATTATTATTATTATTATTATTATTATTATTATTATTATTATTATTATTGTCATTATTATTATTATTATATTATTATTATTATTATTATTATTATTATTATTATTATTATTATTATTATTATTATATTATTATTATTATTATTATTATTATTATTGTCATTATTATTATTATTATTATTATTATTATTATTATTATTATTATTATATTATTATTATTATTATTATATGTTATTATTATTATTATTATCATTATTATTATTATTATTATTATTATATTATTATTATTATTATTATTATTATATTATTATTATTATTATTATTATTATTATTATTATTATTATTATTATTATTACTATTATTATTATCATTTTTATTATTATTATTTTTTATTCTTCTTCTTATTACGATTATTATTATTATTATTATTATTATTATTATTATTATTATTATTATTATTATTATTATTATTATTATTATTATTATTATTATTATTACTATTATTATTGTTGTTATTATTATTATTATTATTCTCATCTCATCTCATGTAGTTTCATATCTGAAGCAGACGTCGGAGGTCATCTTCCGCCAAGCTGATCTATCTCTTGCCAATTCTATTAAAGCAGCGCCACCTTTCTCAGCTTCATCTGTCCAAGTTCTTATCCCTTTCAAATAAGTTATTCTTTGTCTTCCTCTTATTCTTTTTCCATTCATCTTTCCAGTCAAGGCGAGTACTTCCAAACCAGGGTGGCGGATAATGTGTCCTAAAAATTCCATTTGGCGTTTGATGATTTTTGTTCTCAGTGATCTTTTTCTGTTTGCCATTTCTAAAATTTCTTCATTTCTTTTCCTTTCCACCCATGACACCCTCATCATTCTTCTTTAAAACCACATTTCCGCTGCCTCCAGTCTTTTAACCATGGTCTTGTTTATGGTCCAGCTCTCACAACCATATAGCAGCACAGACAGTACATAGCAATCCAGGACTTTGATTTTTGTTTTCATGCTAATATTCCTGTTTTTCATAATTGTATGCAGCTGGTTGAATGCATTCTTCGCCATACCTATTCTTTTCTTTATTTCACAATCTGATTTTCCATTGGATGCTACATTGAAGCCTAAATATTTGAAACATTCAACTTGTTGTATTGTTTGTCCTCTGCTTGTTATTACACAGGCTGGTGGGTTATTATTTTTAGATACCGTCATACATTCTGTTTTAGATATATTCAGTTCCAGTCCCATATTTTCACTACTCCTGACTACAACATCCAATAATTCTTGTAGTTCATGTTCAGATTCTGCCAGTAGAACCGTATCATCTGCATACCTCAGATTTGTTACATTCTTTCCTCCAATACACACCCCCTTCTTATGTTCGATATCTCTTAATATCATTTCACTATAGAGGTTGATTAAATCTGGAGACAAAACACACCCCTGCCTAACTCCTCTTCTAATAGGTGTAAAACTGCTTAGCTCGTTGTCAACACGCATTGCTGCTTCTTGTTCCCAGTACAAATTCCGTAATATTCTTAAATCTTTACCATCAATGTCCAAGGATGATAGAATTTTGAATAGTTTTTCGTGTTGTACTTTATCAAAGGCTTTTGAATAGTCGATGAAACACATATACAGATGTTTATTTACTTCAATACATCTTTCCATCAGCATTGATAATGTGAATATTCCAATTCTGGTACCCTTGACCTCAACAAAACCAAATTGCATCTCCCCAATTTCAGGTCGTATTTTATTTCTTATTCTTAGTAAAATTATCTTTAAAAGAATTTTTGTGAGGTGGCTCATTAGGCTAATAGTTCTGTGTTGTTCACAATCAACTGCCCCTGGCTTTTTTGGTAATGCTATAAAAATGGATCGTTTCATATCAGTTGGCATTTTTCCTGTGTCATACACTTGATTTAGAAGGTTTGTGATGAATTCAATCCCCCATTCACCCAGGCCAGTCAAGGCTTCAATTGTTATGGCTTCAGGTCCTGCAGCTTTTCCATTTTTCATGCTTTTCATGACGTTCCTAACTTCATCTTTCATTATAGAAGGCCCTTCCAGTTCTTTTATCATAGGCATTTCTCCTCGATTATCAAAAAAAAGTTCTTCAATATATTCTGACCATCTATTTAGAATGCAGTCTTTGTCCATGATGGTGTTTCCACGCTTGTCTTTGATGCATCCACTTTTAGCACCTGATTTAGTTTTGTTTGTCACTTCTTTGATTTTCTGATGGAAGAATTTGCCATTTTTTTCTTTGCAGGACATTATATAGTGACATTGTTCATTTATCCAGTCTTCTTTAGCTTCGTTGCATTTTCTTTTTATCTGCCTGTTCAGAGTCTTGTATTTTTCTTCCTGATTTTTGGCCTTTCTTCTCTCATTCATTAGTTCTAATATCTCTGGAGTAATCCATTTCTTCTTCTGCAACTTAAGTGTGGTTGGAACATTTTCTTCTAATGATGCAGCAACACTGTCTTTAAACTGCTCATATTTCTCTTCTATATCTGTTAGTTCTCCAAGCACTTCAAACTTGTTTCTTACTGGTAGTTCAAATTTTTCTTGTATCTTCTGTTCTTCCCGGAGAATGTCTAGTTGGTATTTAGGTTTAGCCTTTGCTCTTTTGCAGATTTTCAATTTAACTCGTATGGGGCATAGCACAGGTATATGATCGCTGTTACAGTCAGCCCCCGGCATAGATTTAGCATACAAAACCGAGTTTCGGAAACGTTTGCTGATGAGTATGTAATCTATTTGGTTTCTCACTCCATCTCCAGGACTTTTCCATGTCCACTTCCTTCTATTCTGGTTTGTTGACCAAGTATTTGTGATTGTCAGATCATGTTGACGGCACCATTGAATAAGACGATCACCTCTGTCATTTTTGTCTCCCAGACCATGTGGGCCCACAATATCTTCTATTCTTTCTCGGCCCACCTTGGCATTAAAATCGCCCATGATGAGTTTTATGTCTGAAGACTTAAACTGATGCATTGCTTTATCTATTTGTTGATAGAAATTTTCCACTTCTTCACCATCGTGACTGGTGGTTGGGGCGTATATTTGTAAAATATCAAAATCAAAAGGTTTTGCTTGTAGTTTGATTGCCATTACTCTGTCTGATATGGGCCAGAATCCTTTGACTGCTCGCGCCGTTTTATTATCTAGTATAATTCCAACTCCCCTTTGGTGTTCTCCTCCTCCTGAGTATATAATTTTACAGTCATCATAATTAAGTTCTCCTTTCCATCTAACTTCTGATAATCCTAAAACATTGATATTCAATCTCTTAATTTCCATAACTACATTTGCTAATTTTCCTTTCTGATACAGAATTCTTACATTCCATTTTGCTGTTCGTAATGTTTGGTGGTGCACAGTAGCTGGATGACGGTCGAGAGTCACCTGTTCACCTGCATGACTATCTCTACCGGACGAGGCTGTAATAGAGTAATAAATTATTATTATTATTATTATTATTATTATTATTATTATTATTATTATTATTATTATTATTATTATTATTATTATTATTATTATTATTATTATTATTATTGTTATTATCATTATCATTATCATCATCATCATCATCATCATCATCATCATCATCATCATCATAATCGTTATATTATCGTTGTTATTATTATTATTATTATGACAACAAATTATATGTGCCAACAAAGTTGTAAAACTACTGATAAATGAAGAAATGAAAGAATAAAAACAAGGGTATTCTGTTACTTCGACCGTGCTATCTGATATGCAATGATTATTGTCGCGAAGAATAACAAAACCTTCATAAAGTTAAATAAAATCGAACTAAAATTACAATTTGTTGTCAAAAGAGCAAGCCGTTTATTATCAAAACGTAAAAACAATCCCGATTTTCTTATTAAATTATGGTTCTAACATCCACCCTTCATTAATAATAGATATGGATATCTCTACGTTTACAATTTGATAAATTTTGTCAATAAATCGAGAAATTTTCGTAGAATCTTGACTCGATAGGTCCCTGTAAATAAATAAATAATAATAATAATAATACTTGTGATTAGGGAAAACTAATTATCTCTGATATCAGCAGAAGAAATACCGTGTTTGGGCTTTTGGGTTATCCCCCTCCAACCCCTCGACAACGATTGGTTGCCTCGCAATGTTTTCCTTGTAGAAGAGAGTCCAAGTTTGTTAAGAGTTCTCTGATTGGCGTAAGTGCCGAACTTAAACCAATCAGAGAATATATATCAAAATCAACTGTTTCATGTAGAAAAGGAAGAAAAACAACATCACACATTCACTCATTTTCTAGCAGTGAATTTGTAAGCTCGAAATCATGGCTGCCAACACAGACGAAGAGCAAAGCTTGAAAGAATGTGAAGCTTATGTGCAAAAGCACAACATTCAGCAAATTCTCAAGGATTGCATTGTTCAACTCGTTGTGAATAAACCGGACAATCCTCTCACTTTTCTGAAGGATCATTTTGACCGCCTCGAAAAGGTAAGTACCTACACACAATTTTAAAGGAATGTCAATGAATGTGTACTCACTCACATTCCTATTCTTCTTCACTCACCTTGACACACTCCGCTCCACACGATCGATTGAAACTATTTTTAAACAGAGGATAGGGGGTTCTCTGGTTCATGATCTTGTTTCCTTTTGATTCTGTACAATGCAAAAGTTCTCTTGAATGAAGTGAAGCATGTCGAAGCCTTTAAACTTAAACTGTAACTTTATGATGACATTAGCCATTAGCTTTAGCTTACAATATAACTTACAATACAACCTAGATAGCTACAACATCATCATTATCAATGTCATAGATGTATCCGTCATAGCGAAGAATTCTCTTTAACAAGATCGACGATCATTTATCTTGATACTGATGATTGATACATTAACTTTTCACAATTCCTTTTTCCACAAATTAAATTGAACTGTTTAGAATTGAAAAGTCTTTCATTTGTCGTAAATAAGTAAATTAGGCGAGGTCCCAAGTTATATTCCCAATTTCATACTGAGATTTAGTAACTTGATTGTCATCTCTCTTGTTTTTGTTTACCTCATTTGAATAACCTCCAACAGTTGTTGTTTTGTTGTTATGCATTATTGTTGAAACTGAAACACACAGAACCATACTGGAGAATGGGGTGGATTGGGGGAAAGCTGTGTACGATAATAACAAATGATAAATCTTTATTAAATCTTCACTCTTCAATGGTTTGTATTTGCAAAAGGCCACACCCACGGGCTCACCACTGCAAATGTTCTATTACAGTCCAATCAAAACAGACAACAGTCACAGATTTTGTTTTGAAAGTTTCTAAGCATTCTGGTGTTAGGACTAGGACATTCATTTATTGTTCATATACTAGAAATTTCAATTGTTTACATTGCTGGAACAAATATAATAAGCATATAAATCTGTGAATATTATTATTAGTTGTGACATATAAACATGATATAGTTCAGACAGCCACATTTCGGTTACATATATTATAATACAACTATTTCTGTAGTCCCAATCAAATTTCAAGTTATGGATTTTTTTCCTTAGTGATCTTGACAAGAATGATCCAAGTCAGGGGTGGTTTATACCAACGTCTCTTTAATCTTTGTCTGACTCCTCCTTTCCCCCGTGTTTTCTATCTTTGTATGTAGGGCTTATAATTGGAAAGCGTGTGGTGTTAGAATTATTTGTGTCTGGTTGTAGTTGAAAGAGTCTGTCTCCATTGTAAACAATCTGTCATTTCAGTCTAGCTTAGTAAGCACTTCCAGGTCTACTTCGGATGCCTAACCTTCAAGCATACTTTAAAAATTTAATAATTAAAATAAGAATCCCTTTTTTCATCTCAAGGGGAGGTGTGTCCTTCTCGAAAAAAAAAAAAGACTGGGAGATAACCAACTACTGCATTGCTGCAAACAAAGCAATAAAAGCTGAAGTTTTTGGTCTAGGAAGAAAAAAGTTGTCAACAGTATTGCTCAAATCTAAGATCTCCCAGATGAAATCGCAATGCCATATCCACTGGGCCATCTCAAACCCCCAACAGATTTATGCGTCAGGGCAGATAAGTGTTATGTATGATCTTTGCTTCATGCCTAGAAGGTACCGAGTTGAATGCCCCACTGTGCTGTGTGGCCTTGAGCAAGTCACCTCGCCCTAGCTCACTTTGCGGGGTTGCACTGCGGCTGACACTTGGGTCATTCGAGTCTTCCCTTGAGACAGACTCTGAAGGCAAATTTTCCCTTTAGGGTGAATCATGGGAATTTATTATTTTATTTTCATATATGTTTTACGATGAATGAATGAAATTATATGTAAAATTCTCTTTATTCAACCCCAAAGAATATTTCCTCAAACATAACAAAATACAAAAATGAAAATGGAACTTTTATATAGCGCAATACCTACTAAACATGCTCAAAGCGCTTTACAAAAGGTCTCTGACCAACAGCAACACATAATGTGTAGAACGAGACATATGATGCCTGTTGGGCAATATTACAATTTTTTTTCCGACAGAAACAATGCTTTTAACAACCAGGTACTCATTTTACACCTGAGTATGGTAAGAGAATGTGAGTAAAGAGCCTTTTCTAAAGACTCAACTCTGCGCAGATTGAGGCTCAAACCCAGGACCAGGGGCAGCGTGGTTCAGCGGTATGGTCTTTGCTTTGTACCCGAAAGGCACCGAGTTCGATCACCCGCTGCTGCATTGTGTGGCCTTGAGCAAGTCACCTCGCCCTAGCTCAATTTGTGGTGCTGCATTGTGGCTGATGCCTGGGTTATTCCTGTCTTCCCTTGGAGTGGACCCTAGAGACAAATTTCCCCTATGGGATGAATAAAGGGAATTTTATTTAATTCATTTATTCTGATATGAAAGCGAGTGTCATACCACAAGACCACATTGCCACACTTCTTCAGGGACCTTTCTGGAATAAATAAGGCATCTGCTATTACAATGCAGCTCTGCGAAGTAACCTGGGGTGAGGTGACTTGTTCCACACAGTGCAGTGTGGAGATGAACTCGGTACCCTATGGTTACAAAGGAAAAGACCACAAGGCAATGGCATTCTGACTCTGTCATTCTAGATGCCATTCTGAATCTTTCATTCTAGCTAAATGAAGGGCTTTTACCATGCCTCTTAATATTTCCTCTATGAAAATAAATATCAGAAATCCTCTTGTAAAAGGAAATAACACACACACACACACACACACATATGTACGAATACACACACGCGCACAAACACACATACTATGCCATGTGGTTGATGATATTTTTGTAGAATATCCGTCCTTTCAACCTATTTTGGGCCATAAACTGAATGTAGAATTCACAGTGATACAAAACATAAGCTATCATTTATAAAGAGACCTATTCCTAAAATGTGCTCAAAGCGCTTCATAAGGACAAGTGATTTCAAGCCAACAGAAATACTGAAAATGTAAGATGAGACATACTACAATCTTTTGAGATAGTCAATTATATGACTTATCGTTGTGTTCATTCTATACTGAATATGTGGTCTACTGCTTTGACTCTCACCTTCGGATTAGAAGGTCTTGGGTTTGAGACCCGCTCTGAGCGTAGCATAGTTGAGTCCTTGGAATAGGCTCAGGTGTAATATGACCGTTGTGGTGTGACACTTGCTTTCAGATCGGAAGATCCTGGGTTCGAGCCTCGATCGCGCAAAGTTGAATCCTTGGAAAAGGCTTTTTACTCACATTCTCTCACTCAGGTGTAAAATGAGTACCTGGCCGTTAACAGTGTTGACTCTGAAAAAATTGTAATATCGCCTAACAGGCATCATGTCTGTCCTTAATGTTCAGTGTTACTGTTGGCCAGGGACTCATTGAAAAGCGCTTTGAGCATGTTTAGTGGATATCGTGCTATAGAAAAGCTCAATTATTTTTTTTTTCATTTGAACAATTCACAACAGGTCAGTAAGTAAAAACCCTGCATTTCTCTTTGAATGCAAAGTGGAGAAATTTTGATGATAGTAAATGACAAAACACAATCTGTCTAGTTTTCATGAAAGTGACACCTTAAATTATGACGGGTGTAAATGACGGGTCATTTCTTGAAAACAGTCAGAGAAATAGACTGGAATGCTTACCAGAACAAGCCTTTGGATACTTTCCTGTCATTTGAATTTGATAACATTTGTTCCAGCCTTGTTGCTACCCTTTGGAAGCTAGTGTGCTTCACATTAATTTATACCATATCTAGAAATACCTTTCTTTGGTGGATGGACAGAATGAATCATGCAGCCTCTCTCTCTCTCTCTCTCTCTCTCTCTCTCTCTTTCTTTCTCTCTTTCTCTCTCTTTCTTTGTTTCTCGCTCAATCTCCCTTTTATTCTTTCTTGTTCTCCCCCCCCCCCTCTCTTTCTTTCTCTCTCCCCTCTCTATCCCCCGCCCTCCCCCATCTCTATCTCTCATTCTGTCCATCCCCACTGAATAAATAGTCCATGTCAATTCATGTTTTCCCCGTTATTTACCACTATACACCCCCCTCCCCCTCCCCCATCCACTCTCTGTCCACTAGAATAGCCCTACGCTAGCCATGTTGTCCACACACACACACACACACACACACACACACACACACACGCGTCTATCTATCTAATGCTGTATTGATCCCTGATCCATCTCCTCCTCCTCTTTCATCTAGTCACATCGGATTGCATCTTTTATCTGTATTATATTATAAATGCAAACATAGCTGTCCGTTCCACCAGAGCTGCCTAGTTGAAATTTCAAAAAATTCGTAATTTGCAAGGGGAAAAAAAAAAGAACAAAAAAATCACTTTAAATAGCTTTAGAAATAAACAATTTACTCTCGGCATGATCCGAAAATGCTCCAAAGTCCTGAATATAGGTTCTTAGAAGCTAAACTTTCCTTTTCAACAAGATTTATTGAGTCCAAGAGACCTATGCAGCTCTGAAGCTGGAGCCAAAAATTCGTATTTCTACGAATTTTTCGTCGTACCAGACAGGTCTGGTTTAACGAACGAGGTGATAATTCGATCAATGTATAATTTATGATTCGAGTGTTGAATGAAATTTGAACTCAATTTCTATTGTCTTAATAGACAGTGCATTTTTAGACTTCAGTAAGAGAACTCCACAGAGCTTTTTATTCGGGCACAGAGAGATATTTTCTGCATTTCATTAATATGTATATTATATATTTCGCTCACATATCGTATAATTCTTTCCAGCGTTACGAGCGGAAAATGGTTGATTTAAATTTTAAGAAATTGATTGTATTAAAAATAATGAGGAGAACCGTGATCTGTTATCGATTCAGGGCAAGCACTCCCACCTCATTGTCATACTCGCTAACCGGAAGTTTGACCCACAACCCACCCACTAAAAATGATAGCGCCTGTTTTCAACTGGATCGATTTGACGTAACAAATTTGATTATTTTTCGATAAAATCATCACGATGTCTAATCATTCTCACAATACACGCAAAACATCTTCATGTCAATTTGTAAACACCATACACAATTTGGTGGCGATTGGTTCAGTGGTTTCGAAGCCTTTGTATCACTGAAAATCCACTTTTTTCCATTTTCTTTTGATGATTAAAGTATATTATTATTATTATTATTATTATTATTATTATTATTATTATTATTATTATTATTATTATTATTATTATTATTATTATTATTATTACAATTATTATTATTATTATTATTATTATTATTATTATTATTATTATTATTATTATTAATTATTATTATTATTATTGTTATTATTATTATTATTATTATTATTATTATTATTATTATTATTATTATTATTATTATTATTATTATTATATTATTATTATTATTATATAGATAAGATATTAATATGGTCACAGTTTCTGCCTATATAAATATATAAATAATATATTTAATGAAGGACGCTCACATTGTGAGTATTTATTTTACATGTTCTAATTATAACTAATATTATCGAGCAATCTTAGTATCTACAAGCACCCACCAACACTCATATAATATAGTCTCAACATAAGTCCCTCTAACAGACTAGAAACCTGAAAAGTTACACTTAGTTTTCTGTGTTGGTACGATATTGATCTCACATCATGAGTATTTTACGTAAACTCCTAAAATCCATCTGACCATTCCTGGTACTGCAATTCGGACCATGGCTATGTGACCAAAGATAAAGAACTGAACAAGTGTGTATGAAAGGTGCCAGACAAAGCAAGAAAGAAAAATACATGAAAACAAACATCCCAAAAAATCAGTCGACCTCGGCTGGGGATCGAACCTCAGACCTTCTGATTACCGGTCAGACGTGCTACCATGGTTAAAAACAAAACAAAACAAAACAAAAATTCATTAAGGAAACAAAAGGAAAAGAAAACCAGTAAAACAAAACAAAACAAACAAACAACCCCCCCCCCCCCTAAAAAAAAACAAAACAAAACAAAAAACAAAACAAAACAAAAAACAACAACCCGACAACCAAACCACAAACAAAAACGGGCACTCAAAGGTCAAAGGTAACGGAACACCAAATCCGTGTTATTGTTGTAGATAAATCGAGCCGTTTGTGACGTGAAAGGGGTCAATGCCTGCTTTGTCTTCACCAAAACAAATACTTTGTATATTTATGTCCGTGAAAGGACTGGGGTTGTAAGGGGAAGAGAGGAGGGGGAGGGGAAAAGGATGGCGCGGGGGGGGGGGGGGGGGATAACCTTTAACGTTTATTGTCTGCTTGAGCAAATCTACTGAGAACTTATCACGCAACTAATTGTCGAAAAACCACATTAAAGAGCAATTAATCCTTAGTTCTTTTCCCCGTTAACAACCAGCAATAGAAGGAACGAAGATGACGTCACACAGCTCTTCGTTATTGTTTTTAGATTGCCATTTTAAACAATTAGTTCTAATTGAATTCTTTCAATCAGACTACAAACGTTCAATGTTGCACATTGTTTCGTGTGTCGGTGAGTAATATGTGGCTGGCGGATGTTGTGAGTATTTTACACAAACACAATACATATTATTTCTATTTGTATTATGAGTGGGGTTGAAGGTGTGTCGTAAATACCTCATTTTGAGAGGTCAAAAACCTACTGGTTAATATACGGGACACACAGACTCAATGTGTGTTGAGAATGGATTTTAAGCTTAGCCCAAACTCTGAAGATAAAAAAAAATCTGGTATTTCAAATTTTGGTCAGAATACTCTTCCTTCTAAAATAGATCCAACACACACACATACACAGAGTCAGGAAGAGAGAGAGAGAGAGAGAGAGAGAGAGAGAGAGAGAGAGAGAGAGAGAGAGAGAGAGAGAGAGAGAGAGAGAGAGAGAGAGAGAGAGAGAGAGAGAGAGAGAGAGAGAGAGAGAGAGAGAGTGCAACGCTTGTAATTTTTCATAAGATGACTTGACACCTCTTGAACGTGTTAACCTGTGACGTCACGCCGGCATTTAGACACGTCATTTCCGCATGTAGGAAAACACAATGGGTGATGACGATGCTGACGTGCTAAGATTCCTGACGAAATTGATTTTTTTAAATTCTCATTTTCATATTTTTTTTTTTTTTTGGCTCAAAAACGTTTGCTCTTTATATCAGCATACTGTGATAAAATGCCAAGTCCCAATCGTCACCAAGAATTCTCGGGTTAAAAACTTTTGGACAAGTTTGAGTGTAATCTTGAGTTATGGAGATTTGATGTGGACGCTTTCTGTCTACTACTACTACTACTTCTTCTTCTTCTTCTTCTTCTTCTTCTTCTTCTTCTTCTTCTTCTTCTTCTTCTTCTTCTTCTTCTTCTTCTTCTTCTTCTTCTTCTTCTTCTCCTCGCCCTCCTCCTCCTCCTCCTCCTCCTCCTCCTCCTCCTCCTCCTCCTCCTCCTCCTCCTCCTCCTCCTCCTCTTCTTCTTCTACCTCCTCCTCCTCCTCCTCCATGTATCTCGGTTAAGAGCATCGTCTTCTTCCAGGCCCAGTTCCTTCATATCGTCCTTTACCCTATCCATCCATCTAGTCTTTGGGCGTCCCTTTTTTCCTCTTTCCCGCAAATATAAGTTGTAAGTCCAATACTTTCCTTCCCACGTAGTACTCCCTCTCTCGTCTCTTTACATGTCCGAAACTGTTCAATTATCTTCTCTCATCTTTATTGATACATTTTGACGTGTTCTGTCTAAACATCATAAAAATATATTTTTTGTCAATTCCAAGCAGTATAGGTTACTGGGTATCGGTCAAGACTGGAGAGAGAGAGAGAGAGAGAGAGAGAGAGAGAGAGAGAGAGAGAGAGAGAGAGAGAGAGAGAGAGAGAGAGAGACCCACCCAATCACACACACAAGCGTGGCTCAGAGATACGGTCTTTGCTTTGTACCCGAAAGGTACCTAGTTCGATCACCTCGCCTTAGC
The DNA here is from genome assembly GCF_034508935.2 of Berghia stephanieae. NCBI lineage: Eukaryota > Metazoa > Mollusca > Gastropoda > Nudibranchia > Aeolidiidae > Berghia > Berghia stephanieae. The sequence goes on from NC_088364.1 coordinate 63,471,152, forward strand.
TCAATTTGCAGCTCTTACATTGCGGCTGACACCTGGGTTATTCCAGTCTTCCCTTGGAATAGACCCTAGAGACAAATTTTCCCGATGAGATGAATACAGGAAATTACATTTTTTTTTCATTTTTTTTTTCTCTCTCGATATTTGTGCCATTTCATCCACGATACCGGATTTTTTAGATTTGAAATCCCGGTTTCTGTAGCGTTGATAGGGGCTAATTTATCTGAAATGGAATTTTCAGTAAGTCTAAACAGTACCAATAGTGAATCTCTGCTGGGTGTGCCTGTCGCTATGGTGTGAGAACAAAGGCAGTTTGACCTGATCATAAACTGGAATCAGATTCATTTGGCCTTGGTTGCACGATTGGATGCTCTTACTGTTGGACCTCGGACACTTTTCGACCACCGTCTGTGTATGTGTGTGTGTGTGTGTGTGTGTGTGTGTGTGTGTGTGTTGGGGGGGGGGGGGATAGGAGAAGGCATCGTAAAAAGGCTACCAATACCGTAATGGTGATTAGCGGAATTGCGTAACATTTAGATGGGAAGCCACGTAATCGATTCAATCCGGGTATCGTGAGATGTATTTTTGTGGCCCAATAAGACGCCATTGTCATCATTTCCTCTTATGGCCTCGGAGCCGGAGTTTATCCCAATTTCTATATATAACGTGCCACTGTCAATAACAATTGGGTTACGCCATCCACGGTCTATAAGCAGGTACTCCTTGTCACCTGAGTTGACCTTGCAACATCCGCCACAGCCTATATAGCCAGGTCTTCGTTGACATCTGAATTGACCTTACACCAGAGCTGCCAATTTGAAATTTGAAAAATTCGTAGTTTCCAAGGGAAAAATAAAAAAAATGAAAAATTCACTTTAAATAGCATTACAAATAAACAATTTGCTCTCAGCATGGTCTAAAAATGTTATAATGTCCTAAGGTTCTAAGAAGCTAAACTTTCCTTTTCAACAAGATTAATTGAGTCAAAGAGACCTATACAGCTCTGTAGCTGGAGACAAAAATTCCGAATTCGTATTTCTACGAATGTTTCGTAGTTCTAGGCAAGACTGCCTTACACAATTCCATTGCGTCCTATAACCAGCTACTCTTTGACACATGAGTCCTGATTTAAAACGTGATGTATTCACACTTTATTTGTTCTTTTTTTCTTTTGTTCTTTTTTTATTGGCTGAAGAAGCGTTTTGAGTCCGAAACATTGGGTTTAGTAATTTGTTACTTAAAACAATTTTTTTTGGTAGCTGCTATAGCGGGAACAATTTCGACGCCACTCAGTTCTTTGTTATTGTTTTTAGCCATTCATTTTTATGAGTAGTTCTCATCAAAGTCCTGGATTGCTATGTACTGTCTGTGCTGCTATATGGTTGTGAGAGCTGGACCATAAACAAGACCATGGTTAAAAGACTGGAGGCAGCGGAAATAAGAATGATGAGGGTGTCATGGGTGGAAAGGAAAAGAAATGAAGAAATTTTAGAAATGGCAAACAGAAAAAGATCACTGATAACAAAAATCATCAAACGCCAAATGGAATTTTTAGGACACATTATCCGCCACCCTGGTTTGGAAGTACTCGCCTTGACTGGAAAGAGATGAATGGAAAAAGAATAAGAGGAAGACAAAGAATAACTTATTTGAAAGGGATAAGAACTTGGACAGATGAAGCTGAGAAAGGTGGCGCTGCTTTAATAGAATTGGCAAGAGATAGATCAGCTTGGCGGAAGATGACCTCCGACGTCTGCTTCAGATATGGAACTACATGAGGATGAGTTCTCACTAAATTCTATCAATCAGACTATAAACGATAAAGGTTACACATAGTTGTGTGTGTTGGCACGTGTGTTGACCCATTGTTGTAAAGCGCCTTGAGCACGTTTAGTGGATATTGCACTATATAAAAGCTCAAAAGCTCAATTTTGACAAAAGCCCCCAAACCTGGGACGCGACATTGAAGTCCCGGGTTTTACAGGTTTTTTTTTCATTTTTTTTTTTCCAAGGTGAGGGAGATTTGAATAGATCGATATATTTTTTTTTAAAGGACAAATTTTCTGGTCAAACTGTTTCACAGACGGGGTTTTGTCATTTTAGAGTGTTAGGTACGCGGGAATGCACAATGCCGGTTCTTCTTACTTCTACTTTCTCTCTCTCTCCCCCCCCCCCCCTTCTCTGTCCCCCCTTTCATTACATAAGTCGCTTGTACGTTTGGGATTGTCTTTTGTTCGGTTTGTTTTGTTTTGTTTTGTTCGCCCCCCCCCCCTTTCTCCCCTACTTTTTATCCTTCAGTTGTTACCGTATTATTATTATCTCAAGCTGCTGTGTTCATCATACCTTATCCGCAGTACTCTGGAAAAACCTATAATATTTAAAAATTTGGCTAGAAAACTCTCCTTCAAATATCGATCGATTTAAATGACCCTCATCTTGGTAAAAACTCTCAAACACGGGACTTCGGCGAAGTCTCGGGTTTGAGAGTTTTTGCCAAGATGAGAGTGATTTAAATCGATCGATATTTGAAGCACGAGTTTTCTGGCCAAATTTTTAAATATGGGTTTTTTTTTCTTCCCTCAGAGTACGGCAGTTATGTTGTGTGTCGTGTGTGTATAGACTAACATAACACGTTATATTTTCTGTTTATATCTTGATGTTTGGATGTTAAAAACTATTTTAAACAGTCGAACGGAATCTATACATTATGCCAATAATTCGTTTCACACAGGTAAATAATTTTTCACCTTTTTACACTTCTCTCTCTCTCTCTCTCTCTCTCTCTCTCTCTCTCTCTCTCTCTCTCTCTCTCTCTCTCTCTCTCTCCCCTCCTCCCTCCCTTTCCCCCCTGTTCCTTTTCTTGCTTACGTTGTCTTTACAATGCAAGATGGGAATTTCTTCTCGTCTGTACAATGAATGCTACTGCCTCTTGAATAAAAAAAAGGAGAAATTCAAGTTTTCGGAGATTATAACACAATAGACATTATATAACTATCTTAGAAATTACCAACGTCCTTAATATATTATGAACATAATACCCCCCCCCCCCCCTAAAAAATCCTTTAGCTTTTATATAGTGCAATATCTACTAAACGTGCTCAAAGCGCTTTACAAATGATTCCTGACCTTCAGCAACACGTAACATAAAGAAGGAGACATGACGCCTGTTATGCGATAATACAATTTTTTCCGACAGAGACAACGCTGTCAACGCCCAGATATTCATTTTACACGTGAGTACGCGAGTGAATGTGAATAAAGAGTCTTTTCCAAGGTCTCCAACTATGCGCCGAGCGAGGCTCGAACCCAGGACCTTCCGACCGAAAGCGAATGAGTGCCATAACACAAGACCACATAGCCGCACAAAACTACCCTTTATATACAAGCTCTGGCACCAGACCTTCTGTTTCAGGACGCTTTATTGAATGGGGATGATCTATATTATTACCTTTCCATATACTCGGGGTCATTGGTCACATTGCAAAATATGCTCAAAATGACCCACATAGTGAAACGTGTTCAAAGTGGTATCCAACATTTAAATTAACCATTAGATTTTTGACCAATCAAAACTTGGAATTTGTGGCACACCCTCACACGTGCTCGGACAAACATAGTTGCCTGTTTATAATCAGTAACGTGAATGAAATCGACCAATCACTGATCATTGTTATTGTCTTTATCCCACCAAATGGGTGACTAGTCATCACAAGATTTTCTCGATCAGATAATAAACGTTTAAATTTACACATAGTTTTCTGTGTTAGTTCTATTGATCAAGCGGTTGAACAGTGGATATTTTACTTAAACACATACCATCGATAGTAAAATCTGTGTAGTTTGCTGTGTCTACCAATCACTGCCATTGTTTACATTATGACGATTGTCCGAGAGGCGTGGTTATCTACGTGTCTATTGGTCATGACGCTCAGCGTGACTCATGGGTATGTTTACAATTTTAATAAACACAGCAGCGTGTTTACATTTATTGAGAAATATCCAATCGTTGTAGTGATCGATGACTGGGTTGGACGAAAACACGAATATAGATCGCTCCCGTTAAAAATCTTTTTATCTGCTTCCCATGCTGGAGACGTCTTTGGGAGTAATCTATATTCAAGTTTTCATCCAACCGAGCCATCAATCACATGATTTGTTGTCCAACGAGGGGATGGATATGTCTTAACAGATGTAAACACGCTGCTTTGTTTATGACAGTTGTAAACATACCCTTGTGTCAAGCTGAACAAAATGACCAATCGTGATGGAAAATATTATTTCAAAAGCTGTGGACACTTTTCACTGTGTGGGTAACTTGAGCACATTTTGCAATCTGACCAATGACCTCGAGCACATGGAAAGGTGATATAGATAGAACGAAGATGACGTCATTCATGTCTTTGTTGATTATTTATTTTTTTTTTTTTTTTTTGCCATCCACGTTTATGAATAATTCTCACCATACTGTATTAACCAGACTATAAAAGTTCGTGGTTAAACATAGTTTTGTGTATTGGTCCGTTATATTTCCGGATGGCAATGTTTTGAGTTTCTTGGCCAAGCGCATACTATCTATAGTTTATGCCCAATCGTATTTCTACGTAATTTTCGTACGAGTGGGGAGGTCTGTTTTCTCTCTCTCTCTCTCTCTCTCTCTCTCTCTCTCTCTCTCTCTCTCTCTCTCTCTTTCTGGCGTTGGGTTTACAATGTTATGCATAATAATCTTAAAATTTATTTTCATACTTCTGCTTTTTTAATGTTTTTTCTTCTTCTCCTAATTTGATATTTAAAAAACACACACAAAACAAAACAGCGAATGATAGAAAAGTGAGGTCTTTTTTCTTGATTTATCTTTTCTTTGTTTGTTTCTTTATTTTTTCTATTTTTCTTTCTTTCTTTCTGTTTTTATGTCTTTCAACCTGTTACTATTTAAAAGTGTATTTCGGTGTGTGGTTTTGAAAAAGATAGGATAGTATATGCTTGGCTATGGATAGACGTAAATAATTACCGTTTTGGGTTTGTTGTTGTTTTTTTTTTTTTGGGAGAGGGGGGGGGGAAGAGTAGTATTTCTTTTTCTTTTTGATGCTTTTGTCACTGGCTGAAGAGGGCTTTTGACACATTTGGGGTGGCATGAGAAAATGCCCTATTAGAAAATTAATGTTTTCGAGCCTTTTTTAGGTAACAAGGATGAGTTGCTTTCTGGATCTTAGGGATCGAAGAGGGTCATAACGACACAAAAGTGTGATGTGTGTTATGAAATGACTAACCGCCCACACACTTACAAAAATAGTGAAGAAGAAAGAGAAAAAAAAAATTATATTATCGGAGAGACCAGCCAAGATTTTTTAGGGTTGTGTGTAGGAAGGAACAGTGGACCTTAAAATAGACGATTTTCATTGGACATCATCAGCGAGTTAACGATCACGATCACAATTAGGGTTGTGTGTAGGTAGGAACGGTGGACCTTAAAATAGACGATTTTCATTGGACATCATCAGCGAGTTAACGATCACGATTAGGGTTGTGTGTAGGAAGGAACGGTGGACCTTAAAATAGACGATTTTCATTGGACATCATCAGCGAGTTAACGATCACGATTAGGGTTGTGTGTAGGAAGGAACGGTGGACCTTAAAATAGACGATTTTCATTGGACATCATCAGCGAGTTAACGATCACGATTAGGGTTGTGTGTAGGAAGGAACGGTGGACCTTAAAATAGACGATTTTCATTGGACATCATCAGCGAGTTAACGATCACGATTAGGGTTGTGTGTAGGAAGGAACGGTGGACCTTAAAATAGACGATTTTCATTGGACATCATCAGCGAGTTAACGATCACGATTAGGGTTGTGTGTAGGAAGGAACGGTGGACCTTAAAATAGACGATTTTCATTGGACATCATCAGCGAGTTAACGATCACGATTAGGGTTGTGTGTAGGAAGGGACGGTGGACCTTAAAATAGACGATTTTCATTGGACATCATCAGCGAGTTAACGATCACGATTAGGGTTGTGTGTAGGAAGGAACGGTGGACCTTAAAATAGACGATTTTCATTGGACATCATCAGCGAGTTAACGATCACGATTAGGGTTGTGTGTAGGAAGGAACGGTGGACCTTAAAATAGACGATTTTCATTGGACATCATCAGCGAGTTAACGATCACGATTAGGGTTGTGTGTAGGAAGGAACGATGGACCTTAAAATAGACGATTTTCATTGGACATCATCAGCGAGTTAACGATCACGATTAGGGTTGTGTGTAGGAAGGAACGATGGACCTTAAAATAGACGATTTTCATTGGACATCGTCAGCGAGTTAACGATCACGTTCCCTGAACCGAAGCGATCGACCAACAACTACTCGTGCACCTGGCGTCGTGTGGCGACGACCTTGGCGGACAGCTGATCCTTGGGTTTTCTTTTTCTTCCTCGTAGTTGGTCGATCGTTTAGGGTTCGGGGGACGTAATCGTTAGCTCGCTATTATCTATGACGTCATCGGACTAAACGCTTATTTAAATTTTGGCTGTAATTGGGAATATCGATAGATTAATATCTCACAGACTGTCAAACCTGAGAGTTCAAGGAACAATTCCCCCCTTGACGTCTTGTTTGTTACACGTTTGGGAGGTGTCTTCTATTGGGTTAAACAGTCGTGACGTCACTTCCCTCGTAATGTCGCATTGTAACTGGTTCTAACTTATCGGAACAATGGCGGACTCCGTTATCTCCATCACCGCCCTTAAGAAATACTTCTCCGACGATCATAAAGTGTATCTAGAGGAGAACAACATTATCAATCTGATCATGTTTTGATATGTATACATTCTGATCACATGACATGTTAAAAAGATCTCGCCAGCATGCAGAATAAAAAGTATCGATTTTCTTTGTTTAGAACCAAGCTGCTGGTTGCCAGGCGGACGTGACATCAGACTATTCTGCATGGGTAAAGATATTGACCTAACACTTGTCTGACCAATGAAGTTGATGCTACGCGCTTAGTTAAAATACTCACACCATCCACCGCCAGCCGGATATAACGTACTACAACACACAAGGTTGTGTAGCATTAAAGGCTTACATATAGTCTGATTGATACAATTTAGTGGGAACTGGGAACTACTCATAAAAATGGCTGGCTTAAAAACAATTACAAAGAGCTGAGCGACGTCCATTTCCTTCCTTCCATAGTTATATTGAAAAATAATGTCTTTCGTCAGATCACGACAAAATATTGTGTGTGTGTGTGTGTGTGTGTGTGTGTTTGGGAGGGGGTGAAGAGGGATTGGGATGGGTAATATTATTATCCCCTTGGGCTTCACTCTTAGTCTTAATGTCCTATTGGTGATATCACAACGGTCTTCTTAATCTCTCTTTCTCTCTCTCCACATGTCTCTCTCTCTCTCTCTCTCTCTCTCTATTTCTCTCCCTCTCTCCACAATGCTCTCTTTTTTCTCTCTCCAGCCCTCTCCCCCCCCCCCAATATTTCTTTCTCTCTCTCTCTCTCTCTCTCTCTCTCTCTCTCTCTCTCTCTCTCCATATTTCTCTATCCTTTCTCCCTCTAGCCACCCCCCCTCTCTTTCTCTTCTGGCTCTCCACCCCCTCCTCTCTATCTTTTCTCTTTCCAGCTCACCTCAATTTCACTCTTTTACTCTCTCTCTCCTCTCTCTCCATCCCACCCTCTCTCTCTCTACCCCCCCCTCTCTCTCTCTCTCTCTCTCTCTCTCTCTCTCTCTCTCTCTCTCTCTCTCTCTATATATATATATATATATATATATATATATATATATATATATATATATATATATATATAAATATATAATTATTGTTGACTTCTTCAGATCTTTTTCATACCACTTGGGCACACTGCAGGAACTGGAATCGTTATTGTGGTTTACTATTATTTAGGATTGCGTATTTTAACATTGAAGTCGAGCACTTTTATTTCGTGGTTTTTATTTTATAACGATATATATATATATATATATATATATATATATATATATATATATATATATATATATATATATATATATATAATATAATTCAGAAAAGTGAGTGGAGCAGGCACTTATGTTGGTAACAACAAGATATGAAGTGAGTAGAAAAGTGCCAGAAGACAATAGAGAATAAAATTTTTTTCGCGGCGGTGGTGGGGTTTGAACCTGCGACCTTATTGGTACGACAACTCCGCCTGGCAGGTGAGAGCGTGGCTCTACCGTGTGAGCTATCCACGAACACTAAAATATTCGTTTCAAACCCAAGTCATTTCTAGATCCCTCTCTCACCCACTTCTTGAGACCGCCGATTCGTTCGCACACCACCATCGCGAAGTAATTTTGACCAGCAGTTAAGCTTAATAGCCAATATTCTCAACACAAACATATAACATAGAAACGATTGAGACATTGAGTATGCTCCGGTGTATGGGGTGAATTTTTAATTCAGAAAAGTGAGTGGAGCAGGCACTTATGTTGGTAACAACAAGATATGAAGTGAGTAGAAAAGTGCCAGAAGACAATAGAGAATAAAATTTTTTTCGCGGCGGTGGTGGGGTTTGAACCTGCGACCTTATTGGTACGACAACTCCGCCTGGCAGGTGAGAGCGTGGCTCTACCGTGTGAGCTATCCACGAACACTAAAATATTCGTTTCAAACCCAAGTCATTTCTAGATCCCTCTCTCACCCACTTCTTGAGACCGCCGATTCGTTCGCACACCACCATCGCGAAGTAATTTTGACCAGCAGTTAAGCTTAATAGCCAATATTCTCAACACAAACATATAACATAGAAACGATTGAGACATTGAGTATGCTCCGGTGTATGGGGTGAATTTTTAATTCAGAAAAGTGAGTGGAGCAGGCACTTATGTTGGTAACAACAAGATATGAAGTGAGTAGAAAAGTGCCAGAAGACAATAGAGAATAAAATTTTTTTCGCGGCGGTGGTGGGGTTTGAACCTGCGACCTTATTGGTACGACAACTCCGCCTGGCAGGTGAGAGCGTGGCTCTACCGTGTGAGCTATCCACGAACACTAAAATATTCGTTTCAAACCCAAGTCATTTCTAGATCCCTCTCTCACCCACTTCTTGAGACCGCCGATTCGTTCGCACACCACCATCGCGAAGTAATTTTGACCAGCAGTTAAGCTTAATAGCCAATATTCTCAACACAAACATATAACATAGAAACGATTGAGACATTGAGTATGCTCCGGTGTATGGGGTGAATTTTTAATTCAGAAAAGTGAGTGGAGCAGGCACTTATGTTGGTAACAACAAGATATGAAGTGAGTAGAAAAGTGCCAGAAGACAATAGAGAATAAAATTTTTTTCGCGGCGGTGGTGGGGTTTGAACCTGCGACCTTATTGGTACGACAACTCCGCCTGGCAGGTGAGAGCGTGGCTCTACCGTGTGAGCTATCCACGAACACTAAAATATTCGTTTCAAACCCAAGTCATTTCTAGATCCCTCTCTCACCCACTTCTTGAGACCGCCGATTCGTTCGCACACCACCATCGCGAAGTAATTTTGACCAGCAGTTAAGCTTAATAGCCAATATTCTCAACACAAACATATAACATAGAAACGATTGAGACATTGAGTATGCTCCGGTGTATGGGGTGAATTTTTAATTCAGAAAAGTGAGTGGAGCAGGCACTTATGTTGGTAACAACAAGATATGAAGTGAGTAGAAAAGTGCCAGAAGACAATAGAGAATAAAATTTTTTTCGCGGCGGTGGTGGGGTTTGAACCTGCGACCTTATTGGTACGACAACTCCGCCTGGCAGGTGAGAGCGTGGCTCTACCGTGTGAGCTATCCACGAACACTAAAATATTCGTTTCAAACCCAAGTCATTTCTAGATCCCTCTCTCACCCACTTCTTGAGACCGCCGATTCGTTCGCACACCACCATCGCGAAGTAATTTTGACCAGCAGTTAAGCTTAATAGCCAATATTCTCAACACAAACATATAACATAGGAACGATTGAGACATTGAGTATGCTCCGGTGTATGGGGTGAATTTTTAATTCAGAAAAGTGAGTGGAGCAGGCACTTATGGTTGAAATTTTATTCTCTATTGTCTTCTGGCACTTTTCTACTCACTTCATATCTTGTTGTTACCAACATAAGTGCCTGCTCCACTCACTTTTCTGAATTAAAAATTCACCCCATACACCGGAGCATACTCAATGTCTCAATCGTTTCTATGTTATATGTTTGTGTTGAGAATATTGGCTATTAAGCTTAACTGCTGGTCAAAATTACTTCGCGATGGTGGTGTGCGAACGAATCGGCGGTCTCAAGAAGTGGGTGAGAGAGGGATCTAGAAATGACTTGGGTTTGAAACGAATATTTTAGTGTTCGTGGATAGCTCACACGGTAGAGCCACGCTCTCACCTGCCAGGCGGAGTTGTCGTACCAATAAGGTCGCAGGTTCAAACCCCACCACCGCCGCGAAAAAAAAATAATTTTATTCTCTATTGTCTTCTGGGACTTTTCTACTCACTTCATATCTTGTTGTTACCAACATAAGTGCCTGCTCCACTCACTTTTCTGAATTAAAAATTCACCCCATACACCGGAGCATACTCAATGTCTCAATCGTTTCTATGTTATATGTTTGTGTTGAGAATATTGGCTATTAAGCTTAACTGCTGGTCAAAATTACTTCGCGATGGTGGTGTGCGAACGAATCGGCGGTCTCAAGAAGTGGGTGAGAGAGGGATCTAGAAATGACTTGGGTTTGAAACGAATATTTTAGTGTTCGTGGATAGCTCACACGGTAGAGCCACGCTCTCACCTGCCAGGCGGAGTTGTCGTACCAATAAGGTCGCAGGTTCAAACCCCACCACCGCCGCGAAAAAAATTTTATTCTCTATTGTCTTCTGGCACTTTTCTACTCACTTCATATATAATATATTTCTCTCTCCATCCCTCCTCTTTCTCACCTCCGTCTTCTTTCTTTCTCTCTTTCACCCATTTCACTTCCCCTTATATCCTTGACTGTTTCTAACTGTGTCTCTTCCCCCCTTTCTACCGTCCTATCACCAAGTATAAATCTCCTGTCTTCTATCAAGCCTCCTTCAATACCCTGCCCAATACTGCCGTACTCTGGGAAAATGCATATCTTTACAAATTTGGCCAGAAAACCCGTCTTTCAAATATCTATCGATTTAAATGACCCTCATCTTGGCAAAATCTCTCAAACCTAGGACTTCACAAAGTCCCAGGTTTGAGTTTTTGCCAAGATCCCTCATCTATTTAAATCGAGCGATATTTGAAGGACAAGTTTTCTGGCCAAATTTTTAAATATGTGTTTTTCCAGAGTGCGGCAGTGTTGATCCTTGCCCTGTGCTTGATGGCTTTAGGAATCCCAGACTCTCCAATCTCTGCAGATAACCCTCTATCTCTCTCTCTCTCTCTCTCTCTCTCTCTCTCTCTCTCTCCTCTTTCTTTTCTCATCCTCCCTCTCTCCCTCTTTATCTCTCTCCTCCCTCTCTTTCCTTCTCTCTCTCTCCCTTCTTCCCTCTCTCCATCTCTCTTCCCTCTCCCCTCTCTCCCCCTCTCTTTCTTCCTCTTTCCCCCCTCTTATCTCTTCTCCGTATATATATATATATATATATATATATATATATATATATATATATATATATATATATATATATATATATATATATATATATAAATATATATATATATATATATATATATATATATATATATATATATATATATATATATCTTCCTCTCTTTCCTCATTAACGTTCAGTTGACTTCCATACGAATGCCGGTGACACACAACTTTATGTACCTTTATCTGAAGATGATGAAGTTAGTATGTCGCAGAAGGTTGAAGTTTGTATCAATGAAATTAAGAATTGGATGGGTGAAAACACAGTTTTTTTTGTTTTTTTTTTTTTTTGTTTTGTTTTGGTTTGTTTTTAAGGATTTTACGGCGCTTGCAACACATTAAGGCCATATCAGCGCCAGTAAAAGGGAAGAACATGAGATTGTAAAAAGTTCTGGAATTACAATTAAAGCACACAAGAAAGGGTAAGACAAAAGGGAATTGGTTCAAATAGGAAAATATGTAGATTCCAAGAGCACACTATCAAAGTACTTAGTTTGAGATTACCTAAATGTCTTATCCAGACACAAGTACAGGTCCCCAATAAGAGGAATGAACTCAAATGTTGACAAATCATATATAAGATGTAATCAAAACAATACAGTGCATAACAGAGAGATGATTTACAAGACAAAAAATATCATCTCCCAAAACGAAACGTTCTTCACTTCAGTCAACCTTCGAATTCGTTCATTTCCCACTTTTTATCTTTTCTTGTCCAGCCAAGTCACCATCTCAACATCCTCATTTCTGCCACCTCAACTTTATTTTATCTTGCTTCTTTATTGTATTCTTAATGGCGCTGAAATGACCTAAAACGTTGCCATTACCGTGAAAACCCATTACAAGAAGACAAACAGAAGAGCCGCTGTTCTCTTCGTCATTTTAGTTTAGTCGTTTAATCTAAGGGAATGAACTCTTGAAATACCAAGATGAGTATTTTCTTTAACGCAGTTACTTCCCTTGTTTGGTATCTTCATCTGAATGTAACTTATTGGGATGTTGGAAACCGACGTGTTTGTGTGTGGGTTTGAGTTTATGTGTGTGTGTGTGTGAATATGTGTGTGGGTGGAGGGGGGAAGGCATGACCCGGGAGTCGTAAAAAACACTAACGGAATGGTGTTAGGAAAGGCCTCAGATGGAAACGATGCAAACAAGGAACGTTTCGGATGCAAACCATTCGTCAGTATAACAAGCACAGAGAGAGAGAGAGAGAGAGAGAGAGAGAGAGAGAGAGAGAGAGAGAGAGAGAGAGAGAGAGAGAGAGAGAGAGAGAGAGATGGTGATGATGCATGGATTATTTCTTTCTTTATTGACTAATTTATTTCATAATTTATTTATTCATGATTCTTCTTCTTCTTCTTCTTCTTCTTCTTCTTCTTCTTCTTCTTCTTCTTCTTCTTCTTCTTCTTCTTCTTCTTCTTCTTCTTCTTCTTCTTCTTCTTCTTCTTCTTCTTCTTCTTCTTCTTCTTCTTCTTCTTCTTCCTCCTCCCTCTCCTCATCATCCCAATCTTCTTCTTCTCTTTATACTACTACTACTACTACGACTACTACTACTACTACTACTACTACTACTACTACTACTACTACTACTACTACTACTACTACTACTACTACTACTACTACTACTACTACTACTACTACTAATAATAATAATAAAATTCCCCCTTCTCTCTCTCTCTCTCTCTCTCTCTCTCTCTCTCTCCCTCCCCACCCTCACCTATATTCAAAATGGCATTCCTACACCCCACTCTTCTCTAATATAATGGTTGTCCGCTCCTCTCTCTCTCCCCCCCCCCCCCCTCAATAATCCCAGTTCAATCTCTATCCCGCTGCCTGACACCACCACGGACATCCATCCAGCCATATCCTTTACCTCCAATAGATCAGGACTAAGGGTTCTCTCCTCATCCATTCGGTGGTCCTGTTTGCCTGACTATTGCCTTATCATAATCAGCATAGCTGCCAACCAGTACGATAAAATCGTACTTAGTACGATTTGGCCAATCCAGAAAAAGAACAATAATCCAGAAAAATAAAAGAAGAAAATCTGAGCTAGTGCCACTTTCAGTTCAATTAGATTTTTTGTCAAGAAATTCAAGGTGCTACTTCTGGTGGAAGAGGGTGAAAGTTTCAATGCAGCCATTGACTCACTGGAGTCTGAATTCAATGCTTATGCTCTAGAGGACTTTCCTTCAGACTTCCTGGTGCAGTCCTCAGATGAGCAGTGGTTTACAATGGCAAAGATTGTAGACTCTTTTGGGAAAATAAGTTTAAAAAGCTGTCATATTTCATGCTTGGCCTTCTCACAATCCCACACAGCAATTGTGAGTGTGAGAGAATTTTCAGTCAAGTTAGGAAAAATAAGACTGACTTCAGGGGCAGCCTGAGCACAGAAATGCTTTCAGGACTTCTCATTGTCAAGTCTAATAGCACTCCTTGCTATGACAGTGAGTTCAGCTCAGAGTTCCTGAAGAGGGCAAAGACAGCCACAAAGGAGGCTGTTAATCCCAAGCCTCAGTAATCTGCTTCTGTCACCACCTTCCCATCACTTATGCCTACCCAGTATGATGATAAAGGTAAGCTTCTCTTAGTATTACAGTTCTGACCATTCTAGTACTTAAGTACATTAATAGATATGCCATTTTAAGACATGAATTGGGCATCCGTGCCGCACCGCGCATAATAATGCATTTTGAAAAGTTGGCAGCTATGTAATCAGTGACATCTATAGGTCCTAGCTTATAATAATATGATCTTAACGCCTTTTACGATGAGATCTAAAGCTTTACATTTTCCATTTTCTCAATAATCTCAAATGACCTAAAAATTGGGAAATCGAATTTAATAATAATAAAAAAATTAAATAAATTCCCCCCCCCCCCTTTCCACCCTCTACAAATAGGCACTCAAATGGAGTCGCAGCGTCAAACGCACCCTCTCAATACATGCGTCACGTTTGACGGATTATTAAGTGTTTTGGAGTCACGTTAAATTCCACACCTCCCTCCCCCCTCTTGTCACCTCTTCTCTCTCTTGTCACCTCCTCTTCCCCCCCTCCCCCCCTCCCCCCCAGGGGCCACACAATATGAATGGGGGGGGGGGGGGTGTAGTGTCTGTCACGTTTCACCATGGAAGTGAGTGGCTTGCAATCTAACCCGGTGGGGGACGTGAGTGGGAGACATGTGTGTGTGTGTGTTTGGTGACAGAGAGAGAGAGAGAAACCTGGACTCTGTGTGTGTGTGCGTTTGTGCGCGCGCGCGTTCGTATGTTTTTGAGTGGAAGTGTGCGACTGCTTACATATGCGTGTGTGTGTGTGTGTGTGTGTGTGTGTGTGTGTGTGTGAGGAAAGAGATGTTGATAGCGAATGCATGAGGAGGCCATCACGATGAGAGGACATACACACACACACACGCACACATACACAAACACACAATTACTCTCTCTCACGCACGCACACACACACACACACACACTCACACACACACACATAGTTTGATTTGGTTTGATGCATAGAGTGATGTGCTGATTGAACGGCGACTTGTAAGATTCGTGGAGGTTTGAGTAGGGGGAGGAGAGATTGGAATTGGAACAAGGAGAGACTGACTGTTTGCTGGTCTCATTATCAACACCGTTAGCGTTAATATCGTCATCATCGTCGTTATCGTTGATATTGGTAAAATGGATAATAAGTGTTGATGGATTGTTCGAATGTGTATATGGATAACAGTGGATATTGATGTCAATGTTATTATGATTATTGATTCTTGGTTTGTGTATATATAAACATTTCATTGAAGTCTGTGATCTACTTTTCTTTTGATACTACTACTACTACTACTACTACTACTACTACTACTACTACTACTACTACTACTACTACTACTACTACTACTACTACTACTACTACTACTACCACTACTACTACTACTACTACTACTACTACTACTACTACTACTACTACTACTACTACTACTAACACACCACCACCACCACCACCACTATCATCATCATCATCACCACCACCACCACCACCACCATCATCATCATCATCATCATCACCACCACCACCATCATCATCATCATCATCATCATCATCATCATCATCATCATCATCATCATCATCACCACCACCACCACCACCACCACCACCACCACCACCACCATCATCATCATCATCATCATCATCATCATCATCATCATCATCATCATCATCATCATCACCACCACCACCACCACCACCATCATCGTTATCATTATCATCCAGGTAGTCATTCCTCAGTCACTTTGATTCCATACAAATTATGATCAGGGGACATTGTCCAGACACTGACCACTGGTCATCCATGTGAATCCCTTGTTCTCATTCCAATCAGGAGTATGATATAAATATTTAATTAGTATAGCGCATTTTGATTGTTTCATCACCTGCTCTACGCAATGTTTTAAATATTTACCTTGTGCTTCTATGTGCTCTAGTGGTATGACACTCGCTTTCGGATCGGAAGGCCCTGGGTTTGAGCCTCGCTCGGCGCATAGTTGAGTCCTTGAAATAGGCTCTTTACACACATTCTCTCACCGTACTCAGGTGTAAAATGAGTTCCTGACCGTTAACAGCGTTGAATCTGACCGAAAAAAATTGTAATATCGCCTATCATGCGCCGTGTCCCGTCCCATATGCTGTTGACCCCTTGTAAAGACAATAGTCATGTATTGTCTATTATCTAGACATGTTTTATTTATGTATCGTCTATTATCTATTGACGATTCATAAATAAAATATATCTAGATAATAGGCAGTACCTAAATAAAATATATGTAGATAATAGGCAATACGTAAATAAAATATATGTAGATAATAGGCAATACATAAATAAAATATATCTAGATAATAGGCAATACATAAATAAAATATATGTAGATAATAGGCAATACATAAATAAGATATATGTAGATAATAGGCAAAACATAAATAAAATATATCTAAATAATAGGCAGTACCTAAATAAAATATATGTAGATAATAGACAATACATAAATAAAATATATCTAAATAATAGGCAGTACCTAAATAAAATATATGTAGATAATAGACAATACATAAATAAAATATATGTAGATAATAGGCAATACATAAATAGAATATATGTAGATAATAGACAATACATAAATAAAAGATATCTAGATAATAGGCAATACATAAATAAAATATATGTAGATAGACAATACATAAATAAAATATATCTATATAATAGGCAATACATAAATAAAATATATTTATATAATAGACGATACATAAATAAAATTAATAAAATATATCTATATAATAGACGATACATAAATATGCAAATAGTCAGACAAATGAATATATGGATAAATAGATAAATAAATAAGTAACAAGCAATAATAATATGATACGGTGAGGGATGTGATATGCCAGCCAGTACATCACAATGAATGGTCTATAATCTGCTGGTCACGTCTCCGTGATTTCATCTCGTTTTGGAGTTGTGGTTGTGGCGATGGTGATGGTGCGGTAATGGTGGCTGTGGTGGTGGTAGTGGTGGTGGTAGTGGTGGCTATGATGGTGGTGTTAGCGGCTGTGGTGATGGTGGTGATGGTGGTGTTAGCCGCTGTGGTGGTGATGGTGGTGGTGATGGTAGTGGTGATGATGATGATGATATTGATGATTGTTATTGTGATGATAATGATGAAGATGATGATTACGATGATTAATATTTCCAGTTGCTATGTTCCATATATACGGAAATGGTAGCTACCGTTAATGGTAGCTACCCTCATGTTCTGGTTTTCACGTGTTCATTGTATGTAAATGCGGACAGTGTTAATAATGACTCATTAATAATGCTCTGGATAGGAGCACAAGATGATCTGATAAAACAGAACAAAAGAACCCCCCCCACCAAAAAAAAAAAAAAAAAAAAAAACAACAAAAAAAAACCCCCCAAAAAAACCCCCAACCCCCCCCCCCCAAAAAAACAAAAACAAAACAAAACAAAACAAAAAACAGAAACAAAAACAAATCACATTCAACAAATTTTGGCCAGGAAACTCGTCCTTCAAATATCGATCTATTAAACTGACTCACATCTTGTCAACAACTCTCAAACTTGGGACATCCATTTTTTAATGTGTGTGTGTGTGTGTGTGTGTGTGTGTGTGTGTTTATTTATTTGTTTTTTTTTTTTGGTTTTTGACCAGAGTAAGGCAGTATGAATTAATAATCAAACATTTCCTGCTAGGCGTCCTTCTTCTACTCAACACTCTTACAATATCCTTCACGGCCTGTAACCAGGTTCTCATTCACACCCGAATCGAGTACGTCCGTATTTCTATTTTTTCTCTTTTTGTTTCTCTATCCATTTATTTACTAGTATATTTATACTTATCTATCCAGACCAAGGAGCACCTCCCCCCCCCCTCCAATCCCCCCCCCACCCTTCCACCCCCCCCCCTCGTGTAGTAACTTTGACAAACGTATAAAGTAACCGTCAATAGGATTAACTCTTCAATCACCTCATAGACCAGTCAATGGTGATGTGTTATTCTGATTTATGGTCGGGTTTTTATAGTTGCCTATCATAACAGCTGTACTAGCACAGTGTTGCCAATTTTACGTATGTTTACGGAATTCAATCAGCTACAAAATTAATCTTTTATATAGCGCAATATCTAATAAACGTGCTCAAATCGCTTGAGACGGGGTCTCTGGCCAACGACAACATTTAACATTTATTAGGACGGGACATGACGCATGTTAGGCGATATTACAATTTTTTTTTCGGACAGAAACAACGCTGTTAACGGCCAGGTACTCATTTTACACATGAGTACGATGAGAGAATGTGAGTAAAGAGTCTTCTCCAAGGACTCAACTATGCGCCGAGCGAGGCTCGAATTCAGGACCTTCCGATCCGAAAGCGGGTGTCATACCAGTAGACCACATAGCCGCATAATCTGATAGATTTTCTTTTGGTTTCGATTATGATAGTGTTAGTTGCAGTTTGTGCTTGATAAGAAAAATCTATGTGTTATGAGTCTAGTTTTCGCCATGTTTCTTATGCTTCTCGTCTCATTTGCTTTGACAACCGAATTTCCTCAGTGAACCTTGATGTGTTAGGTCTTATGGTGATAACTTTGGTTGACAACGGCGCATGGTGATCAAGAAGTTCAGACATGCTTTCGTTAAAAATATAAACTTTGTCAACTGCTATGTTTGCGCGTTCATCTTTGGTGGTAAGACCCGATGTAATAATGTCGATTTTAAATTTCTCAATATATAATGACTTATATTTTCGATATGTTACTGTCTTTTTTGTGGGTTAAGTTGTTTTTTTCCAAATTCAATTCAAATAAAACAGATTGGTGGTCACGTGTAATTCAACAAGGTGTCGTCACGGTGTTTGATTCTGACGTCTAACGTGTTTCCCTTTTTATGTGTTGTTCTGTGATGAGTTGGACATAGTTCTGTGCGTCAATTATATTGAGAAAATCCAATGCATTTGTAGGGAGCGAAAAAGACGAATGGAGTTTTGGACGAAGCGAGCGGAGTCTTCCTCTCTCTCACAAATCATGAACTGATAACAATAACAAGCCAAGACCTCTGATCAAACTTTTCTCTTTTATTATCATTCAAGTTTCATTAAATTACTATCGTTTGTATTTAATCATTTTGTTATTAAGTTATTCCGAGATCCTATACATTGTTATCTGACTCGTCATTCACATGGATGTTGAAATCCCCTAGGATGTTAACAGATCGGTGAAATACTGTTCAAATTCTGTCAAAAACTGTCTTATCGTTGTTTTGTTTTTGTTAGATGGTGTTGGACGATGAACAGAGCAAAGTTAAGTTTTATGTTTTTGTCTTTTAGTTGATATTCGATGGTTTGGAGGATCGTTGGCTGAGTTGTTACTTTTATTTTCTGTAAGGCAATATTTTCCTTGTGAACTATCATTAAACCACCCTCCTGTCGATATTTCCGGCTTTTCTTGATTACATTGTACCCAGCAGGTTTTATTTTACTTATGATGTAATCACAATTGTCCTGTTTTAGCCATGTCTCTGTTATGGATATTATGTCATAGTCGTCCAAAATTTGGTCATAAACTAGAGTTGTCTTTTTATTACATATTGAATTTGAGTTAAATAAGCCACATTTTATTACGTTTGATACTTTAAGTTTACTCTGTAAGTTGTTCTCACACATTGACACAGATTGTTGGTGGGTGTCCTCAGTTTCGTTTCAAGGCTCTGTGTTATCTCTAAAAATACAATTTCCCCCACCGGTTGTTTTATTTCCATTTCTCAATTCGTGTCTGCTGTGTGAAATGCCAACAGTATCGGTGATTATATTTTGTTTGTTTGTTGTTTGAACACAGCCCCAGCTGCTATTATTGCACATTGTTGGTAATTCTCATGGTTTTATTTCATTATTTACTCCCGTGTCAGCTTCTGTTGGACTTTGTCTTGAGATGAGTTCACTATGGTCGTTGTTGTTGTTTTTTGGGGAAAGGCTATTTGTTTTGACATCGCTCCAAAGTGATTGATTTTAACACCTCTCACACATTTTATTGTTGTTGAAAACAGGTGGTCGTGATTCTGCATAACGGCGTCCAGTCCGATTGCCGATAGGGAATGAGATTAGCGGAAGAGTAGTGTCCCTTGATTGGACGTCATCTTACGAGAGAACGTCAATTTGGTTTTGAAGTGCCTCAAGCCGCTTTCACTGGAAGCGAGGACGAGAGACGCATGCGCACAACCGACATGACGTTCTCTCTCTAATAACTTTTCCGCCGGTGACGTCACAGACTATGGGTGACGTCCAATCAAGGAACGCTACTCATTCCCTTTACACCCCTCAATGGGTCATTGTTTGCGACAGCCACCTTTTGCTCGACGAAAACTGTTATGCTGTGTGCTTGTATTGTATTCGGATGATGACATGCATAAACAATGATGATAACATAAGTCGGTACCAGAATGTCAACTGACAAGGAGGATAAAAATTATTATCATGTTGAATAAATTCCATTTTGAAATTAAAAATTGTTGATTAAAAATATTTCATTCTTTTGAAAAGTTGTAAATATTATATCACAAGATTCACTGAAACATGTCCCACAGAGTGGGATAAAAATCCAATGTAGAAATAAATGAGATATGGTTTAAAATCACAAAACTTCACCAAAAAAAAAACAAAAAAAAACAAAAAAAAAACAAAAAAAAAAACACACACAAAAAAAAACACACACAAAAAAAACAACAAAAAAACACACACACACCCACACAAACCCAAACAAAACAGCAAGACCACAGTTACACACGTCTGCCTGCTGTGCGTACTACACAACAGAATGATGTGGTCTGGAATCAACGTTCATTTTCAATAAGCTTTACAGACTTAGAGATGCTCATAAATTTATGAAATAGTAGTCGACAGGTCTACAGGTATGAAGCTAAGATCATTCAACCTATTGCTATAATATCATGATTTGTTGAAAGCAAGTCGCTAATGTCTTTTTTTGTTGTTGTTGAGTTGCTGGAGTCCAGTGTTAGACAGGGGTCGATCGATGTGTTTGCATTAAAGTTCCTGTAAATGTTTTTAACATCTCAGTTGGCAACCCTGCTAGGACAATTACTACATACTACCCTCCCTACTCCCGCCCTTCTTCTACCTTCCCTATCCACTCCTCCCCCCCCCCCCCCCACCCCCCCGGCCCAATCCATCCATTTTAACAAGTCTCAATCCGATTACATATTATTATTGGACTCGTCAGATTGAACCTTTTTCAGACAGCATAAGAATATGTTATAGACTCCAGGTTATGTCTTGTATTATTATAATATCATATTATCATATCAATGTGCTTTTTAACTTGTCAGATTTATATAATATTAATATAGTGTCGACTAGATATTGTTATGATATAAGATAAACAAAGCGAAACTAAACCAAAAAACAAAACACAAAAAATTTCAACAACAAACAGATAAACAAAACGAGAAAACACAACTCTCTCTCTCTCTCTCTCTCTCTCTCTCTCTCTCTCTCTCTCTCTCTCTCTCTCTCTCTCTCTCTCTCTCTCTTTCCCCCCCCCCCCCCCCCCCCCCCAAAAAAAAAATACAACAAGAAACAAACAAAAAGACAAAACAAACCCAAACCAAAAAACAAAAAAAACAAATAGTGCAAAACAAAATAAATAAAAACCAAAAAAATAGAAGGCGGCCGTTTACGGTGAATGACTGTTTTTCCGTAATGCCTCAAATGTCGATGGCCCCCCCATTACCATCGCTTCAAGTGTGCTCAGAAGGAAATGAACCTTACAGTTCTTCACTCCTCTCCAGTCCCAATTTCAACCCTTATCCATGCTGGATCAGCGAGATTTCATTTCCCTTCTATTTCGGACTCGATGCGATTCGAGACTTTAGGTCTCTTTCTCTCTCTCTCTCTCTCTCTCTCTCTCTCTCTCTCTCTCTCTCTCTCTCTCTCTCTCTCTCTCTCTCTCTCTCTCTCTCTCTCTCTCTCTCTCTCTCTCTCGCAGGAGGTCAATTGCTGTGTCTCCTATCTCCCCCTCCCCTTGCATTTGTTTTCTGGTTGCTTTCTGTCTTTGTTTTGTCATGGCCCTTGCTGGATTCCTTGGCTGAGAGGGAAACAGTAATTAGTGAATGAACGAATGGATAAGTGAGTGAATGAATGCTTGAATGAATAAATGAATGAGTGGATTCATGTATGAATATATGAATGAATGAATGCATGCATGCACGCATGAATTCAAACAAACACACAGCTTGCCGGTGATCATTTTAAGGCTCAAAGAACCGAATTTTTGCCTTTCTTTCAGTACAGGTCGCATGTAAGTCACCACTTTTTATTTTTTTTTTGTTCAAGCCCCCTTGACTTAAGTCGTGTTTTCTCTTTCCTTTCAATCTCAGTGTTCTTATCGCTTTAAAAAGATGGCAATTTTAGCATTTCTTGAGAGATCTTTTTAATCCCGGAATGATGTGAAAACTTGAGAACCAATTTTCCAAACTTCACACGTAAAAGACCTTGGGCGAAATTGCCACCCCGAGACTCTCCCGACACGAGCGGCGGAAATCAATTGAAGGCTGGTTTTCCAAAATTGTTAAGGCATTTTTTTTTTACTTTTTGAGGTTTTACATCCATGAGATAATTTGAAATGTAAACTTTATTTTAAGCATCAATTGGCACAAGAATATCCTTAGATTTGTGTGAATTTGAAGTTTAAATATGATAAAATAATAGACCGAATGAGAAATTATAGGGGAATTAATCCTCAATATCTCAAAAATGGGAAAATATATATACGGAGTTAAGGATTTTTGGAAAGCCACTCTTCAATTATAATCGTCGTCTGGTTTAGTATCGGATCCAATTAAATTCTTCTCTCGTTCGATACTTAAGAATGGGCGTAGCTTTGATGTTGTATCGATGCATCGTTTAGATTTTAAATGTGAAGTTTTATAGTACGGTTATACGTTCACTGGGTCACTGTTTTGTTTCATGAGGGTATATTTCGTCCACAAGGGTACTGTTGTGTTCACAAGGGCACCATGCTTTTCACTTGGGGCACGTTTTTGTTCACAAGTTGTTCACAAGAACACGGTTTTGTTCACAGGGGCACTTTGCTGTTCACGAGTACATCGTTTTACAAGGTCACCGTTTTATTCACAAAGGGCACACTTGCTGTTCACAAGAACACCGTTTTGTTGGAGAATACACCGTTTTGTTCACAAGGGCACATTGCTGTTCACAATGACACCGTTTTGTTCACAAGGGCACATTGCTTTTCACAATGACGCCGTTTTTGTTTACAAAGACAATAAAAAGGACGCTCTAATTAACGTTATAAAAACAGACAAGGACATTCCTTCAACCTTTGTATAGCTTTAAAGAAAAAGGGAGATAGTTGAACAGATTATTGGGTTAGGATGCCTTGGATTTCTCTCCATGTAAACTGTCGGGAACTGTTTTCACACGATTGGAAATCATTGGATTTGACAGGTTACACCATTTCATACAAACGCCTAAGTGATTTTGGCTTTCTTTCTGGGTTTCTTTCTATTTTTTTTTTTTTACTTTTTGCTCCATGGGTGGAGACAGGAAATTGGCTCATTGGTGAGAGACTGAGAGAAAGAGAGAGAGAGAGAGAGAGAGAGAGAGAGAGAGAGAGAGAGAGAGAGAGAGAGAGAGAGAGAGAACGGGGGGGGGGGCGGCGAAGTTGGCTGTGTGTGTGGGGGGGGGGGGGGCGATTGAGGTTTGGAAAAGAGAGGGGGGGGGGGCATACAGAGTGTGTACCGTTTACACTTGAGTTCACATACACACACAAAAAAAAAACAAAAAAACAAAAACAAACAACCCAAAAAATAAAACCCAAAAAAAAATATCCCGAACAAAATGTAGATAAAATTAAGATAAAAAAACAAATTAACAAACGACAACACAAAACAAAACAACGACATAAAACAAATGACCAACTAACCAAACAAACTTAAAACAAATAAAACAAACAAACAAGAAGACAACAATCAAATTATTGTCCCCCTGTTGAAGACACTTAACTCTAATGTGTTTGTTTTTAATCGCAAGACCCATTCGTGTTTCAAATCTGATTGAGCTATTTATAGAAGGAACGTACTTGACGTTTCCCTGCTCTTTGTTATTGTTTTAAGTCAGCGATTTTGATAAATAGTTCTCACTAAATTTATCAATCAGACTACAAACGATTAAAGTTGCACAGATTTGTAAAGCGCTCTGAGCACGTTTAGTGGATATTGTCCTATATAAAAGCTCAAGTTTTTAAAAAAGACATGTGTGTCGGTACGTTTTGTCCGGTTGGCGGATGTTGTGAGTATTTTACTTAAATGCATAGCATCACTATATGGACATTGGATCGTTCCAAATAGATCTAGTTCACAAGATGTTACACGGGACATTTTTTACTACGGTTGAAAGCTGCTTTTATGTAATAAAACCGGTCAATAATGCATCGTTGACATCAGCGCGCTGGCATTATCGGAAAGGAAAGCAGCAATTTATTGCATTGCACAATCACACATCTATATTTACCTTCAAGAAGGATTGATGATTTTCAATCATGCACTCATAACAGTGCTGTTTTCACATTTCTGTATGCGTTTAGCTAGAATACTTATAACACCAGGCAGCTGGATATAACGTGCCAATGCGCAAAACTATATGTAACCACGAACGTTTGAAGTCTGATTGATAGAATTTAATTTAGCGAGAACTAAGCTGTAATATGGTTGGCTAAAAACAATAACAGGGCTATGTAGTGTCAATTTCGTTCCTTCTGTATTCTCAAGCCAACGGAAAATGATTGTCCAATACTGGAATGTCAAATCAAACTCATAATTGCGTTCGGTTATCAGATTTAGAATAATTGCACGTCAGTATTTCCCATTGAATAAACAGGCTGTCGGATTTGAGTTTTTTTGTGGTTATGTTTCTAGATAGTTTTGATGGGAAAAGATCCACTTGTTATTTTGCTGCAAGTTGTTTGAAGTCTGGTGGGTTTCGTCATGTCTTCAGATGTCATGTGTTCGTGTCTTCAGAAGTCCATGTCCTGCGGTCGTGTCTTCAGATGCCCATGTCGTGTGTTGGTGTCTTCAGATGTCATGTGTTGGTGTTGTCTTCAAATGTCATGTGTTCGTGGCTTCAGATGTCATATGTGTTCAAATCTTCAGATGTCAGATGTGTTCGTGTCTTCAGATGTCCCGTGTTCGTGTTCGTGTCGTCAGATGTCATGTGTTCGTGTCTTCAGATGTCATATGTGTTCAAATCTTCAGATGTCCTGTGTTCGTGTCTTCAAATGTCCCGTGTTCGTGTTCGTGTCGTCAGATGTCATGTGTTCGTGTCGTCAGATGTCCTGTGTACGTGTCTTCAGATGGCCTACTGTGTTCGTGTCTTC
Source organism: Berghia stephanieae (assembly GCF_034508935.2). Lineage (NCBI taxonomy): Eukaryota > Metazoa > Mollusca > Gastropoda > Nudibranchia > Aeolidiidae > Berghia > Berghia stephanieae. Next base: position 63,496,766 of record NC_088364.1, read on the forward strand.
AGATATCCATGTCCTGTGTTCATGTCTTCAGATGTCCTGTGTTCATTTAGAATACTTAAAATACACGTCATGAGTGTCTGGATGGACACACGGGTGATTGGGGTTTGTATCCCATTGCTCTTAATGTCAAGACAGGCTATATATCAGTCTGTCCTATGGATTGATAATAATGATGATGATAAAGATGATGATGGTGATGATGATGATGATGATGATGGTAATATGGTGATGGTAATGATGATGATGATGATGATGATATATATATATATATATATATATATATATATATATATATACATATATTGAACTGTTGCTCAGTTTGAAAAGCATGTTCGATATTCAGGCAAACCCAGTAAAATCGATATGCCATTTATATCAGCAAAATCGATATGTCGGTTTTAATGTGTTTGATTCCATGTCATGGCATACACTTCAAGGCATTATACATAATACACATTCATAGCTACAGCCAGATTAGCCATGTCTTCGTCGTCGTTTTTATCATCGTCGGTATCATCATCGTTATCGTCAAAATATTATTCATCATCATTATCATCACCATCATCATTATCATCATCATCATCATCATCATCATCATCATCATCTTCAACATCATCATCATCATCATCATCATCATCATCATCATCATCATCATCATCATCACATATAGTGAACTTTCACACCGTTTCTCAATTCCTGATAAGACCTCTACACCGCTCACCTCCTCCCCCCTCCCCCCCCCTTCCCCCCACACACACACCATCATGCCACAACAGCCAAATTTTGTTTCTCTGATTTTCACTCTTACCACTCTGTCTCTCTGTCGCTATGTACATGCTGATGACTGGATGTAAGGGACATGTCATGTTAGAATCAGCTGGGTCCCCGTGTGTATTCGTTCACAGCCGTTCTACCCCTATGGACACATGTCATGTTAGAATCAGCTGGGTCCCCGTGTGTATTGGGTCACAGTCGTTCTACCCCTAGGGACATGTCATGTTAGAGTCAGCTGGGTCCCCGTGTGTATTGGTTCACAGTCGTTCTACCCAAAGGGACATGTCATGTTAGAGTCAGCTGGGTCCCCGTGTGTAATGGTTCACAGTCGTTCTACCTATAGGGACATGTCATGTTAGAATCAGCTGGGTCCCCGTGTGTATTGGTTCACAGTCGTTCTACCCATAGGGACATGTCATGTTAGAATCAGCTGGGTCCCCGTTGGGTCCCCGTGTGTAATGGTTCACAGTCGTTCTAACGATTTCAATGCCGTGCCAGGTGACCCTCATCTTGGCAAAAAATCTTAAACCTGGGACGTCGCGATGTCCCAGGTCGATCGATATTTGAAGGACGAGTTTTCTGGCCAACTTTTTAAATATGGATTTTTCCAGAGTACGGCAGAAATTCTACATTCTTGATCTCTCCCGGAATTGAATGAAGTGTCGGAAACCGGAAACACTCCAATTTCTTTGGATTTGATTGTGCAATGGTCTCCTCAATGGCATGGGAATTATTGGCAGCCACTCGAGTTCTCTCATCCACCTCTTTGTTTTTATCTCATCCTTCTGTTCTCTCTCTACATTTTATCATATCTCTCTCTCTCTCTCTCTCTCTCTCTCTCTCTCTCTCTCTCTCCCTCTCTCTATCTCTTTCTCTCTCTCAATATATATATATATATATATATATTATATATATATATATATATATATATATATATATCCCCTCTCTCACTTTTTTTTCTGTCTATCTCTCTCCTTTCTGTCTATCGCTCTTTCTCTCTATTTCACTCCCACATTCTCTCTCATTCTATCCCTCTCTCTTTCTCTTATTTCTTTCTGTTTTTCTGTTTTTCTTAAATATTCTCTCTCTCTCTCTCTCTCTCTCTCTCTCTCTCTCTCTCTCTCTCTCTCTCTCCCTCTATATTTTTCTATATTTCTCACTCTCTATTTCACATTCTCTCTCTCTTTGTGTGTGTATGTGTTAGTGTCTTTGTGTGTGTGTTGTATGACTGTGTGTGAATTGAGACGCTTCGGTGTGAATCAATGCGTGTATGTGTATCCCCCCCCCCCCCTTCCACTTCATCACGTTCTTCCACCAATACACAAGTGACACACTAATGTAGAGAAAACACTTCCTTGCGATGTAATCGTAATCAGCTTTAGGCTATACAAATATTATATCGATATATAGTTTCTGTCATTATCCGCGGTCTCTTTATCGATATTGTCAATGACAAAGCGCTTAAAAAAGGTTACAAGCATTTTATTTGGGTTAATATCGATTTACTTAAATTTCCCCCCACCCCCCAAACTTCCGCTCTCTACTTGTCAGAAATATCAAATCTGATCCATCCAATACTCCCCAGGTTTGAATTTTGACTGTCATCGTAAACAATCCATATGTAAATACCAGTTTTGTTTTCTGGTCAACGCTATAATGAATCCACACATTGCCACAGACGGGCAGGGTGTTCAAGCCCCGATGGAAAATATAGATAGTATGCAGATGACGTCACTCAGGCCTTTGTTATTGTTTTTGCCACCCGCGTTTGTGAGTTGTTCTCACTAAACTGTTTGTTTGTTTGTTGCTTTAGGTCTCTTCCAACACAATTGAGGTTATATGAGAGACCGCTGAAACAAAAAAACAAGCAATCTAACAAAAATAGTACAAATGTAAATCAAAATCATAACCTAAAGATATCATAAGCTAAATTATAAATAACCAAGAACAAAACAGGCAGAAGATTTACAGGAAAAAAAAATCCCCTGTCAAAAATACAATCACAAACCAAAGTAGCAGGATAGGCTAGTAAAGAGAAGAAGAAACGACATCACTATCGGATCGTACACCCATGCGAACATCATAGGTAAATGATTCAAGGGTGATGCTCCCATCCAACCACCCGCTCACTAAACTGTATTAACCAGACTATAAAAGTTCATGGTTACACAGAGTTTGTGTGTTGGTCCGTTATACTTCCGGATGGCAATGTTGTGAACTCCTTGGCCAAGCGCATTCTATCTATATAATTGGCTGGAATAATCAAACACAAGTCACGCGATATGGACAAACAAAACAAAACAAAACAAATCCAAACCAAACACGTTTAAAAAAAAATTTTGGCTAGAAAATTCGTCTTTCAGATATCGATGAATTTAATTATAGGCAGCGACTATAAAAACATTTTGGCTAGAAAATTCGTCTTTCAGATACCGATGAATTTAATTATAGGCAGCGACTATAGAAACATTTTGGCTAGAAAATTCGTCTTTCAGATACCGATGAATTTAATTATAGGCAGCGACTATAAAAACATTTTGGCTAGAAAATTCTTCTTTCAGATACCGATGAATTTAATTATAGGCAGCGACTATAAAAAACATTTTGGCTAGAAAAATTTGTCTTTTAGTACGATGAATTTAATTAAGCGCGGCTATAAAAATTTTGGCTAGAAATTCGGGTTTCTTTCAGATACCGATAATTTAAATAGGCGCGACATAAAAAATTTTGGCTGAAAATTCGTCTTTCAGATTCATGAAAATTTTAAATTTTAAGGGGCGACTATAAAAAAAATTTTGGCTAGAAAATTCGTCTTCAGATATCGTGAATTTAATTATAGGCAGCGAATGAGATGTATTTATTACTATCTAAAATTCCCTATCTATGAGGTACAAAGGGGTTTTTAAGTCAATTGTTTGTTTGAGAATTAAATTAATCAATTAATTAATTTTCAATTAATTAATTTGAAGTTTTTTTTGTGTTTACTTGTTTTATGAACGTTTATATATGCAAATTTTTTGTCATTTTTGTTTTATTTAACTGTTTATTTTAATTTATTTATTCAAATATATCATATT
>NC_088364.1:63500716-63510716 GCF_034508935.2 Berghia stephanieae
ATTATTATTATTATTTTTAAATATGATGTGATGATGATGATGATGATATAATATGAGGAGATATGTGAATGATGATGATGTATGATATGATGATAACATCAATATCGAGACCAAATATAAAAACACACACACGCTTAAAAAGGGTTCGTCTAGCATAAATCTTAAGCATAAAGCTGTTGGGTTTAGTTGAGTTTTGTTTTGACGTTGAGAACTCTGACATTGCCCTAAATGTTACACCGCATTTCGGCCTTTTTACATCTCGATGTCACAAGAATTGTGCATGACCAAAAATTACACGCGCTGTCTTTCTTGACTCCTTTCAACTCAAAAAGAATTTAAGTGAGTCATCCAAACTGCAATGCGCAACTAAATCATTTAAAAGAACGTGGCACCTTGATACAGTAATTCAGTTTAAAAAGAAGTAAGACAGTTTAGAGTGTAATTCAGTGAGGGGGATGTCCCCATTGATACGTCTATGGATTTCCCCAATTCATGCAGACAGTAAAAGATTTCCGAGATGGAATGTCCCAATAATTTAGACAGAAAAGAGATTATACGAGATAGAATGTCGCCAAGTCATATAAACATTACAGACTGTCCGAGATGAAATGTCCCCAGGCCATACAGACATAAAAAGACTGTCCGTGATGGAATGACACCAAGTCACACAAACAGAAGAGATTGCTCGAAACGGAATGTCCCCAAGTTATACAGACATGTCGACAGTAAAAATTGATTGCTCGAAATGGAATGTCCCCAAGTCAAACAGACAGTAAGAGATTGCACGAGATAGAATGCCCCAAAGTCATACAGTAAGAGATTGCTCGAGATGGAATGTCCCCAAGTTTATATAGACAATGAGAGACTGTCCAAGATGGAATGTCACCAAGTCCACACAGATAGTTAGAGACTGTCCGATGTTTCATGTCCCCAAGCCATACAGACAGTAAAATATTGCTCGAAAATGGAATGTCCCCAAGTCATAAATACAGAAAGAATCGATTGCTCGAAATGGAATCCCCCCATTCATTCAGACAGAGAATGCCCCGATATGGAATATCCCAAAGTCATTCAGTCAGAGAATGTACCCGATGGAATTTCCCCAATCATTCAAAAAGATACTCTACCCAATAGAATGTTCCAAAGTTATTCAAAAAGAGGCTGTACCTTCTGATCGATCCCCAATTCATTCAACAGAGACAGTACCTGTTGGGATTGGAATGTCCCTAGTCGTTCATACAGAGACTGTACATTATAGAATGTCCCCAAGTCATTCAGCCAGACAGTCCGATATGAAAGACAATCAAGACGACAAGACGTGCCTAAATCAATAATTCTCTTCCGTCGTCTGATTATTAAGTGTGTTTATTATTTTTGTTATTGGCTGAAAAAAGGGTTTTGCATGGAACGTTTCGTGCTTAGGATTTTCTTCGTTTTCGAATCTGTTATTTTTAATTCATTTTTGTCCATTTTAAATTATTGGCGGCTTTTGTGACTTCAAAACCCAAACTGTTATTTCGGGGTTTCACTTTTTGAGAAAAAGAAAATTTCAGATTGGGAAATTCAGGTTTTCTTTTGGCCTATTATATATTATAGAAGACAATTTAATTCAACGTCAATCTTTTAGGTCTTGAAATTCAAGGGTTTTTGATTGGAAAGTTTGAGTGCGCTATTTTCAGGTCTGTTAAACAATATTTTCCGTTGGTTGAGATTTTTCATTACAAAAGTCATAACATCATTTAGAGTTACCAGGCCTATTCTTTCTTCTTTTCTCTTCTTTCTTCTTTCTTCTTCTTCTTCTTCTTCTTCTTCTTCTTCTTCTTCTTCTTCTTCTTTCTTCTTCTCTTCTTCTTCTCCCCCCCTCCTCCTCCCCCCCTCCTCCCCTCCTCCCCCCTCCCCTCATCATCATCATCTTATAATTATTATTATTATTATTATTATTTTATTATTTATTTTATTATTATTTAAATTATTATTATTTTTATAAATTTTTATTTTTTATTATTATTATTATTATTATTATTATTATTATTATTATTATTATTATTATTATTATTATTATTAATTTAATTTTTTATTATTATTATTATTATTAATTATTATTATTATTATTATTTATTAATATTATTATTATTTTATTATTAATTATTATTATATTAATATTATTATTTAAATTATTTTATTAATTATTATTATTTTTATTATTATTATTATTATTATTATTTTAATTTATCATTATTATCATTTTTTTATTATTTTTTTTTATTCCTTTCTTAGTACATTATTAATTTTTATTTTTATTATTATTATTATTTTTATTATTTTATTATTATTTTTTTATTATATTATTATTATTATTATTATTTATTATTAATATTATTATTTTATTATAATTATTATTATTATTATATTTTTTTATTATTATTATTATTATTATTATTATTATTATTATTGTCATTATTTTTTATTATTATTATTATTATTATTATTTATTATTATATTATTATTATTAATTATTATTATTAATTGTCATTATTATTATTAAAAATAAAATAAAAAATATTATTTTTATTAATTATTAAAATTTTTATTTTATTATTATTATATTATTATTATTACATCATCATCTCTCATCAATAATTATTTTTTATTTTTTTATAATTAATTATTATTATTATTTTATTATTATTATTATTTAATATTAAATTATTATTATTATTATTATTATATTATTATTATTATTATTTATTATTATTATTATTATATTATTTATTATCATTTTTAAAATTTATTTAATTTTTTTATTCTTCTCTTATACGATTTATTTATTATTATTATTTTATTATTATTATTATTAATTATTATTATTATTTTTTTATTATTTTATCTTTAAATTATTATTATTATTATTATATTATTTTAATTATTATTATTATTATTATTATTATTATTTTTATTATTATTATTTTATTTATTAATTATTATCATCATATCATTATTATTATTATTAATTATATTATTATTATATTATTATTATCATTATCATCATCATCATCATCATCATCATCTCATCATCACCATCATAATCGTTAATTATCGTTGTTATTATTATTATGACAACAAATTATCTGTGCCAACAAAGTTGTAAAACTACTGATAAAATGAAGAAATGAAGGAATAAAAACAAGGGTATTCTGTCACTTCGAACCGTGCTATCTGATATCAATGATTATTGTCGTGAAGAATAACAAAACCTTCATAAAGTTAAATAAAATCGAACTAAAATTACAATTTGTTGTCAAAAAGAGCAAGCCGTTTTGTCACTAAATCGAGAAATTTTCGTAGAATCTTGACTCGATAGGTCTCTTAAAAAAAAAAATAATAATACTTGTGATTAGGGAAAACTAATTATCTCTGATATCACAGAAGAAATACCGTGTTTTGGGGCTATTGGTTATCCCCCCAACCCCTCGACAACGATTGGTTGCCTCGCAATGTTTCCTTGTAGAAGAGAGTCCAAGTTTGTTAAGAGTTCTCTGATTGGCGTAAGTGCCGAACTTAAACCAATCAGAGAATATATATCAAAATCAACTGTTTCATTAGTAGAAAAGGAAGAAAAACACATCACACATTCACTCATTTTCTAGCACAGGGTTGCCAGTTTGGCATTTTAAATGCCAGATTCCAAAAATCTGGCATTTTTGAAAAACCGTTTGGCATTAGAAAAAATCATTTGGCATTTTGGCATTTTCATTTGGCATTTTCTTTTCTTGTATATTATACTTCAAATGACACCTTTTCTCGACCGTGGTGTAGTGGTTTAGCACTCCACTTAGTAGTCAGTAGGTAAAAAATTACCCAACGGGAAATTTAGTATAAATTTAAAAAAAAAAAGAAAAAAAAGAAAAAAAAACACGCAAGCCACCAGGATATGATAGTAAATTGTCTATCAAAAGTGAGTAGTTTTCTTAGAGGGGGTGGGAGCAACAGACTTTGGCATTTTTTTTTGAGTGTTTTGGCATTTTTTGAGTCTTCTCCTGCATTTTGTTGAAAAATAATCTGCAACCCTGTTCTAGCCAGGGTTGCCAGTTTGGCATTTAAATGCCAGATTCCAAAAATCGGGCATTTTTGAAAACCGTTTGGCATAGAAAAAATCATTTGGCATTTGGCATTTCATTTGGCATTTTCTTTTCTTGTATATTATACTTCAAATGACACCTTTTCTTAATTTATTTCTAAACGCGTAAAAACAAATCTCTTCACATCGCAAAACTTTGCTATTAAAACTGTGATGGATATTGTTTCTAATTTTTTTCTCTATAACTTCTTTGGACTCTGCACTTGAACCAGATTCAACAAAAAACATCATAAGAAACACGAAACAGTAAGTTTTCTTAATTGTCAATAATTATTTAACTGTTTACGTATTTACCTTTCATGTTAATGTATTTCTTTTCATTCTTAAAATCCAACCGTGGTGTAGTGGTTTAGCACTTCACTTAGTAGTCAGTAGGTAAAAAATTACCCCAACAGGAAATTTAGTATAATTAAAAAAAAAAAAAAGAAAAAGAAAAGAAAACACGCAAGCCACCAGGATATGATAGTAAATTGTCTATCAAAAGTGAGTAGTTTTTTTAGTGGGGGTGGGAGTAAACAGACTTTGGCATTTTTTGGAGTGTTTTGGCATTTTTTGAGTCTTCCCCTGGCATTTTGTTGAAAAATAATCTGGCAACCCTGGTTCTAGCAGTGAATTTGTAAGCTCGAAATCATGGCTGCCAACACAGACGAAGAGCAAAGCTTGAAAGAATGTGAAGCTTATGTGCAAAAGCACAACATTCAGCAAATTCTCAAGGATTGCATTGTTCAACTCGTTGTGAATAAACCGGACAATCCTCTCACTTTTCTGAAGGATCATTTTGACCGCCTCGAAAAGGTAAGTACCTACACACAATTTTAAAGGAATGTCAATGAATGTGTACTCACTCACATTCTTATTCTTCTTCACTCACCTTGACACACTCCGCTTCACACGATCGATTGAAACTATTTTTAAACAGAGGATAGGGGGGGGGGGGGGGGGGGGGGGGGGGGGGGGGGGGGGGGGGTTCTCTGGTTCATGATCTTGTTTCCTTTTTTATTCTGTACTATGCAAAGTTCTCTTGAATGAAGTGAAACATGTCGAAGCCTTTAAACTTAAACTTAAACTTAAACTGTAACTTTATCATACTTTATGATGACATTAGCTTTGGCTTACACAATATATCTTACAATACAACCTAGATAGCTACAAACATCATCATTATCAATGTCATAGATGTATCCGTCATAGCGAAGAATTCTCTTTAAAAAGATCGACGATCATTTATCTTGATACTGATGATTGATACATTAACTTTTCACAATTCCTTTTTTCCACAAATTAAATTGAACTGTTTAGAATTGAAAAGTCTTTCATTTGTCGTAAATAAGTAAATTAGGCGAGGTCCCAAGTTATATTCCCAATTTCATACTGAGATTTAGTAACTTGATTGTCTTCTCTCTTGTTTTTGTATTGTCTTCTCTCTTATTTTTGTTTACCTCATGCACAGTTTGAATAACCTCCAACAGTTGTTGTTTTGTTGTTATGCATTAGTGTTGAAACTGAAACACACAGAACCATACTGGAGAATGGGGTGGATTGGGGGAAAGCTGTGTACGATAATAACAAATGATAAATCTTTATTAAATCTTCACTCTTCAATGCTTGTATTGCAAAAGGCCACACCCACGGGCCCACCACTGCAAATGTTCTATTACAGTCCAATCAAAACAGGCAACAGTCACAGATTTTGTTATGAAAGTTTCTAAGCATTCTGGTGTTAGGACTAGGACATTCCACATTCATTTCTTGTTCCTATAATAGAAATTTCAATTGTTTACATTGCTGGAACAAATATAATAAGCATATAAATCTGTGAATATTATTATTAGTTGTGACATATAAACATGATATAGTTTCAGACAGCCACATTTCGGTTACATATATTATAATACAACTATTTCTGTAGTCCCAATCAAATTTCAAGTTATGGATATTTTTCCTTAGTGATCTTGACAAGAATGATCGAAGTCAGTTGTGGTTTATACCAACGTCTCTTTAATCTTTGTCTGACTCCTCCTTCCCCCCCCCCCCCCCCCCTGTTTTCTATCTTTGTATATAGGGCTTATAATTGGAAAGCGTGTGTTGTTAGAATTATTTGTGTCTGGTTGTAGTTGAAAGAGTCTGTCTTCATTGTAAACAATTTGTCATTTCAGTCTAGCTTAGTAAGCACTTCCAGGTCTGCTTCTGATGCCTAACCTTCAAGCATACTTTAAAAATTTAATAACTAAAATAAGAATCCCTTTTTTCATCTCAAGGGGAGTGTGTCCTTCTCGAAAAAAAAAAAAAAAGACTGGGAGATAACCAACTACTGCAGTGCTGCAAACAAAGCAATAAGAGCTGAAGTTTTTGGTCTAGGAAGAAAAAAGTTGTCAACAGTATTGCTCAAATCTAAGATCTCCCAGATGAAATCGCAATGCCATATTCACTGGCCCTCTCAAACCCCCAGCAGATTTATGCGTCAGTGCTGGTATGTATGATCTTTGCTTCATGCCTAGAAGGTACTGAGTTGAATGCTCCACTATGCTGTGAGGCCTTGAGCAAGTCACCTCGCCCTAGCTCACTTTGCGGCGTTGCACTGCGGCTGACACTTGGGTCATTCGAGTCTTCCCTTGAGACAGACTCTGAAGGCAAATTTCCCCTTTAGGGTGAATCATGGGAATTTATTATTTTATTTTCATATATGTTTTACAATGAATGAATGAAATACTATGTAAAATTCTCTTTATTCAACCCCAATGAATATTTCCTCAAACGGAACAAAATGCAAAAATGAAACTGAACTTTTATATAGCGCAATACCTACTAAACATGCTCAAAAGCTTTACAAAAGGTCTGATCAACACAACACATAATGTGTAGAACGAGACATATGATGCCTCTTAGGCAATATTACAATTTTTTTTTCCAACAGAAACAATGCTTTTAACAACCAGGTACTCATTTACACCTGAGTATGGTAAGAGAATGTGAGTAAAGAGTCTTTTCTAAAGACTCAACTCTGCGCAGATTGAGCTCAAACCCAGGACGGTATGGTCTTTGCTTTGTACCCGAAAGGAACCGAGTTCGATCACCCGCTGCTGCATTGTGTGGCCTTGAGCAAGTCACCTCGCCCTAGCTCAATTTGTTACGCTGCACTGTGGCTGACGCCTGGGTTATTCCTATCTTCCCATGGAGTGGACCCTAGAGACAAATTTCCCCTATGGGATGAATTAAGGGAATTTTATTTAATTAATTTATTCTGATATGAAAGCGAGTGTCATACCACAAGACCACATAGCAACACTTCTTCAGGGACCTTTCTGGAATAAATCAGGCATCTATTACAATGCAGCTCTGCGAAGTAACCTGGGGTGAGGTGACTTGTTCCACACAGTGCAGTGTGGAGATAAACTCGGAACCCTATGGTTACAAAGGAAAAGACCACAAGGCGATGGCATTCTGATGCTTTCATTCTAGTTGCCATTCTGACTCTTTCATTCTAGCTAAATGAATGGCTTTTACCATGGCTCTGAATATTTCCTCTATGAAAGAAAATATCAGAAATCCTCTTGTAAAAGAAACCAACACACACACACACACATATGTATGAATACACACACTCGCACAAACAAACACACATACTATGCCATGTCGTTGATGATATTTTGTAGAATATCCGTCCTTTCAACCTATTTTGGGCCATAAACTGAATGTAGAATTCACAGTGATACAAAACATAAGCTATCATTTATAAAGAGACCTATTCCTAAACTGTGCTCAAAGCGCTTTATAAGGACAAGTGATTTCAAGCCAACAGAAATACTGAAAATGTAAGATAAGACATACTACAATCTTTTGAGATAGTCAATTATATGACTTATCGTTGATGTTCATTTATGCTGAATATGTGGTCTACTGCTTTGACTCTCACCTTCGGATTAGAAGGTCCTGGGTTTGAGACCCATTCTGAGCGTAGCATAGTTAAGTCCTTGGGATAGGCTCAGTGTAATATGACCGTTGTGGTGTGACACTTGCTTTCGATTGGAAGATCCTGGGTTCGAGCCTCAATCGCGCAAAGTTGTGTCCTTGGAAAAAGCTTTTTACTCACATTCTCTCACTCAGGTGTAAAATGAGTACCTGGCCGTTAACAGTGTTGACTCTGAAAAAATTGTAATATCGCCTAACGGGCGTCATGTCTGTCCTTAATGTTAAGTGTTACTGTTGACCAGGACTCATTGAAAAGCGCTTTGAGCCTGTTTAGTGGATATTGTGCTATAGATAAGCTCAATTATTTTTTTTTTCATTTGAACAATTCACAACAGGTCAGTAAGTAAAAACCCTGCATTTCTCTTTGAATGCAAAGTGGAGAAATTTTGATGATAGTAAATGACAAAACACAATCTGTCTAGTTTTCATAAAAGTGACACCTTAAATTATGACGGGTGTAAATGACGGGTCATTTCTTGAAAACAGTCAGAGAAATAGACTGGAATGCTTACCAGAACAAGCCTTTGGATACTTTCCTGTCATTTGAATTTGATAACTCATTTGTTCCAGCTTTGTTGTGCGTTATGCTACCCTTTGGATGGGACGCTAGCGTGCTTCGCATTTATTTTATACCAATCTAGAAATACCTTTCTTTGGTGGATGGACAGAATGAATCATGCAGCCTCTCTCTCTTTCTCTCTCTCTCTCTCTCTCTCTCTCTCTCTCTCTCTCTCTCTCTCTTCTCTTTCTTTCTCTCTTTCTGTTTATTTCTTTCTCGCTCAATCTCCCTCTTATTCTTTCTTGTTTCTCCCCCCCCTCTCTCTTTCTTTCTCTCTCCCCACTCTATCCCTCGCCCTCCCCCATCTCTATCTCTCATTCTGTCCATCCCCACTGAATAAATAGTCCATGTCAATTCATGTTTTCCCCGTTATTTACCACTATACACCCCCCTCCCCCTCCCCCATCCACTCTCTGTCCACTAGAATAGCCCTACGCTAGCCATGTTGTCCACACACACACACACACACACACACACACACACACACACACACAACACACACACGTCTATCTATCTAATGCTGTATTGATCCCTGATCCATCTCCTCCTCTTTCATCTAGTCACATCGGATTGCATCTTTTATCTGTATTATATTATAAATGCAAGCATAGCTGTCCGTTCAACCAGAGCTGCCTAGTTGAAATTTCAAAAATTCGTAATTTGCAAGGGAAAAAAAGAAAAACAAAATCACTTTAAATAGCTTAAGAAATAAACAATTTGCTCTCGGCATGATCCAAAAATGCTCCAAAGTCCTGAAGATAGGTTCTTAGAAGCTAAACTTTCCTTCTCAACAAGATTTATTGAGCCAAGAGACCTATGCAGCTCTGAAGCTGGAGCCAAAAACTCGTATTTCTACGAATTTTTCGTAGTACTAGGCAGGTCTGGTTTAACGAACGAGACGATAATTCGATCAATGTATAATTTATGATTCAAGTTTTGAATGAAATTTGAACTCAATTTCTATTGTCTTAATAGACAGTGCATTTTTAGACTTCAGTAAGAGAACTCCACAGAGCTTTTTATTCGGGCACAGAGAGATATTTTCTGCATTTCATTAATATATTATATATCTCGCTCACATATCGTATAATTCTTTCCATCGTTACGAGTGGAAAATGGTTGATTTAAATTTGAAGAAATTTGATTGTATTCAAAATAATGAGGAGAACCGTGATCTGTTATCGATTCAGGGCAAGCACTCCCACCTCATTGTCATACTCGCTAACCGGAAGGTTGACCCACAACCAAGGCTACCACACACTCTGCCCACAAACCCACCCACTAAAAATAATAGCGCCTGTTTTCAATTGGATCGATTTGACGGAACAAATTTG
>NC_088364.1:63513216-63515042 GCF_034508935.2 Berghia stephanieae
TGACACCTCTTGAACCTGTGACGTCACGCCGGCATTTAGTCACGTCATTTCCGCATGTAGGAAAACACAATGGGTGATGACGATGCTGACGTGCTAAGATTCCTGACGAAATTGATTTTTTAAATTCTCATTTTCATTTTCATAATTTTTTTTTTTTTTTGGCTCAAAAACGTTTGCTCTATATATCAGCATACTATGATAAAATGCCAAGTCCGAATCGTCACCAAGAATTCTCGGGTTAAAAACTTTTGGACAAGTTTTGAGTGTAATCTTGATTTATGGAGATTTGATGTGGACGCTTTCTGTCTACTTCTTCTTCTTCTTCTTCTTCTTCTTCTTTCTTCTTCTTCTTCTTCTTCTTTCTCTCTTCTTCTTTCTTCTTCTTCTTCTTCTTCTTCTCTTCTTCTTCTTCTTCTTCTTCTTCTTCTTCTCTTCTTCTTCTTCTTTCTCTTCTCTCTCTTCTTCCTCTTCTTCTTCTCCTCCTCTTCCCCTCCTCCTCCTCCTCCTCCTCCTCCTCCTCCTCCTCCTCCTCCTCCTCCTCCATGTATCTCGGTTAAGAGCATCGTCTTCCTCCAGGCCCAGTTCCTTCATATCGTCCTTTACCCTATCCATCCATCTAGTCTTTGGGCGTCCCTTTTTTCCTCTTTCCCGCAAATATAAGTTGTAAGTCCAAAACTTTCCTTCCCACGTAGTACTCCCTCTCTCGTCTCTTTACATGTCCGAAACTGTTCAATTATCTTCTCTCATCTTTATTGATTACATTTTTGACGTGTTCTGTCTAAACATCATAAAAATAATATTTTTGTAAATTCCAAGCAGTATAGGTTACTGGGTATCGGTCAAGACTGGAGAGAGAGAGAGAGAGAGAGAAGAGAGAGAGAAGAGAGAGAGAGAGAGAGAGAGAGAGAGAGAGAGAAGGGAGAGGGAAGAGAGAGAGAGAGAGAAGGGAGAAGGAGAGTGTGTGTGTGTGTGTGTGTGAGAGAGAGAGAGAGAGAGAGAGAGAGAGAGAGAGAGAGAGAGAGAGAGAGAGAGAGAGAGAGAGACCCACCCAACCACACAACAAGCGTGGCTCAGCGATACGGTCTTTGCTTTGTACCCGAAGGGTACCTAGTTCGATCACCTCGCCTTAGCTCAATTTGCAGCGCTTACATTGCGGCTGACGCCTGGGTTATTCCAGTCTTCCCTTGGAATAGACCCTAGAGACAAATTTTCCCGATGAGATGAATACAGGGAATTACATTTTTTTTTCTTGTTTTTTTTCTCTCTCTCTCGATATTTGTGCCATTTCATACAAGATACCGGATTTTTTAGATTTGAAATCCCGGTTTTCTGTAGCGTTGATAGGGGCTAATTTATCTGAAATGGAATTTTCAGTAAGTCTAAACAGTACCAATAGTGAATCTCTGCTGGATGTGCCTGTCGCGATTTGTGTGAGAACAAAGGCAGTTTGACCTGATCATAAACTGGAATCAGATTCATTTGGCCTTGGTTGCACGATTGACGCTCTTACTGTTGGACCTCGGACACTTTTCAACCACCGTCTGTGTGTATGTGTGTGTGTGTGTGTGTGGGGGGGGGGGGGTAGGAGAAGGCATCGTAAAAAAAGGCTGCCAATACCGTAATGGTGATTAGCGAATTGCGTAACATTTAGATGGGAAGCCACGTAATCGATTCAATCCGGATATCGTGAGATGTATTTTTGTGGCCCAATAAGACGCCATTGTCATCATTTCCTCTTATGGCCTCGGAGCCGGAGTTTTTATCCCAATTTCTATAATATAACGTGCCACTGTCAATAACAATTGGGTGTACGCCATCCACTCTAT
>NC_088364.1:63515142-63535142 GCF_034508935.2 Berghia stephanieae
CAAAATCGTTATATTATAGAAAAAAGAAAATAAATAGTTGACACTTGATGAATGGGCTACCACCCCACGGTGCCTGGAAGACAACACTGCCATAATAATATACAAGGACAAGGGAAAAAAAAAACATTTTAAAAATTTTGGCCAGGAAACCTAATCTTCCAAATATCAATCGATTGAAAATGTCCCTCCCTCATCTTGTCAGTCAAAACTCTCAAACCTTGGACTAACTTGAATACTTTGTCAAAGTCCCAGGATGAGTTTATTTTTTTATTTATTTATTTATTTTTTTTTTTGACAGGGTCATTTTAATTGGCAGATTTAGATGATATGTGAAAGAAGAGTTTTCTGACCAAATTTTCTAAAATGTGTTTTTTTTTTGTTTTTTTTTTGTTTGTTTGTTTGTTTGTTTTTTTTCTTTCAGAGTTAGTCATAATGTTGAGTGGATGATAATAATCACTCTATAACGCTTTATCCAATGTGGAAGTCGGTATTTCCTTTCAGTCTTTGATGCTGCCGACACAGTTATTAAAAGCCTTATATCCCGTTGGATGCCAATATCCGATCTTTTCATTGATCTGAGGCTCTATACACACACACACACACACACACACACACGATGTGGCCTACATCCTCTAAACGGTGCTAATATTGGTGTAAAACTAATAAATAGAGGTGCCAAAATGAGTCAATAAATGGAGATTAAGATAAAGGGAGTAAAACTGACTCCTGAATAAACAACACAAAATAAACGACGTTTCGACAACCAATATTGGTGACATTTCGATTGCTGAACATTGAATTAATTAATAGCCAAAATATGAAAGGTTAGTTACAGTGTTTATGATTTATCTGGCAGAATGAAAGCATTCATAAAGCGTAAGAACCTGGGATATCACATCTATATTGTGCGGCTATGTGGTCTAGTGGTACGACACTCGCTTTCGGATCGGAAGGTCCTGGGTTCGAGCCTCGCGTTGGGCGCATAGTTGAGTCCTTGGAGACGGCTCTTTACTCACATTCTCTCACCGTACTCAGGTGTAAAATGAGGACCTGGCCGTAAACATCGTTATCTTAGTTCGAAAAATTGTAATATCGCCTAACAGGCGGCATGTCCTACATGTTAAATGTTGCTGTTGACCAGGGACCCCTTGTAAAGCGCTATGAGCACGTTTAGTGGATATTGAGCTATATAAAGGTCATTTAAAAAAAAAATTAAATCCACTTTGGCTTTTAAAATTTGATGATTTTATTCCAACAGGAATGGACAGGTTGGTCCACCGATTCACAGTTTGAAGTTGAGCTTTATTATAGCGCATTATCCACTGAAGCGCTTTACAAGGGGTCCCTGATCAACAGCAACACGTAAAACGTAGGACGAGACATGGCGCCTGTTAGGCGATATTACAATTTATTTCCCGACAGGGACAACGCTGTTAACGTCCAGGAACTCATTTTACACCTGACTACGGTGAGAGAATGTGAGTAAAGAGCCTTTTCCTAGGACTCAACTATGCGCTGAGCAAGGCTCGAACCCAGGACCTTCCGCACAACATATTATGTGGTCAAGAAAGGAAAACCCCAAACAAACACACAAAAACAAAACAAAAACAAAAAAAAAAACAAAACAAACAAGCCAAAAAAAAAACAACAAAAAAACCCAACAAAACAAAAAACAAACAAAAAACCCCAAAAAAGTTCATATTATGATTTGGGCAGAAATATTTTTCTTTATAATATTGTATCGTTTGATATAGTACCGTTTAATAGCGTATCGTATCAATAAAGAGCGAATAAAGCTTTATATTTTGTGTTACTGTCATGAATCGGTAACATGTTTCAAAGTTTTGAAATCACCAACATTTATTGTTAATTGACATACTATTTCGGAACAGACGGTCCCAGGTTTGAGAGATTTTGTCTTTGCTAAGATGAGGATCATTTAAATCGATTGACATTTGAAGGACGAATTTTCTCGCCAAATGGGGTTCAACAGTCGTGACGTCACTTCTCTCCTAATGACGCAGTGTAACTTTGTAACTGGTTCTAAACTATCGGAACAATGGCGGTCGCCATTATCTCCATTACCGACATTATGAAATACTTCTCCGACGATCATTAAAGTGTATCCAGAGGAGAAGAACATTATAAATCATGTTTTGACTTTTATACATACTGATCACATTATTACAAGTGAAAGAGTTCTAACCAGCATGAAGAATAAAAATTACAGATTTTCTTTGTTTAGAACCAAGCTGTTGGTTGCTAGGCGGACGTGACATCAGGCTATTGATTCCTATTGATAAAAGTATACGTGTCTTTCCAGAGCAGGGCGGTTAACGGATTAATCCCAGAGTGATGTCCCTTTGTTTGTCCAGCTGTCTGACTTTTGTTGGCACTTTTCTTTGTTTTATTAGAACAAAATCATTCCAGAGCAACAACAAGGTGGGGAATTTTCAATTTGTGGGGATGAAAGTGTGGATGTTGCTGAAATGGGAGTCCAGGAAAATGGAAATTGGTCCAACATAACATGCCCTTTGCTCGGCGCATTGTTGAGTCATTGGAGAAGGCTCTTTACTCACATTCTCTCACCGTACTCAGGTGTAAAATGAGTACATGGGAGTTAACAGCGTTGTCTCTGTTCGAAAAAAAATTGTAATATTGTCTAACAAGCGTCATGTCCAGTCCTAAATGTTATATGTTGCTATTGCCAGGGACCCCTAGTAAAGCGCTTTAAGCACGTTTAGTGAATATTGCGCTATATATAAGCTCAACTAAAAAAAAATGTCAACATAGTATTGCGCACGCGTCTCTCTTATCAACTGAGGAAATCTATCGTTTGGTTAATGCGATATCACTACATTAAAAATGTTATCATATACATACTTTTATAAAATAAAAATATAGATAACCCATAAATTTATTTTGATGAAAAGTTCACAGTGCTGATGCACCAATTAAATCGTTTCTCAGCGATTTTTTAGACTGTGAGTTACCGAACCGTTAAGTCAGTGAGTTCACGAAGGGTTATCTTAATCTAGGGTGCATTCCTTATTTTTTTCATTCTTTGTAACACATCACCGTGAATTTTTCATCAAAATAAGTTCATTGGTTATATTTTTATTTTATAATTAAAAGTATGTTTATATCATTTTGAAAGTGATTACATGATTATACGAAATAAAATTTTACTTCTAAACGTGAAAAAAAAAAAAAAAACAAAAAAACAAACAAACAAAAAAAACCCACTTTGTTTTGGTCACAAAAATGCTGACAGGTAGAGCAATGCTCATCTAGCTATGATGACGTCATAATCCATTTCCGCTACTTCCAGACTGCCGTCATCTTGCTGACATCATTCGTCAAAACATCCGCCCCCCCCCCCCCCCCCCCCAACCCCGAACCTCCCCCCCCCCCCTACCCTCTATCTCATGTACAACACGTGTTTGGATGGCCGGATGCATTCAGCAATTTCTGTATATTATTATCTATGTAATTAGATGGTTCCTCTGTGATCTCTCGTTGCTAAGCCTGTCAAGCCCCGTTTGCGCGCGCGCGTGTGTATGTGTGTGAGAGAAAGAAAGAAAGAAAGAGAGAGAGAGAGAGAGAGAGAGAGAGAGAGAGAGAGAGAGAGAGAGAGAGAGAGAGAGAGAGAGAGAGAGAGAGAGCATAGTTATGTCAGTTGTTATACGAGTTGCAAGCACCTGAGGAAGGCGTAAGAGCTGTTTGTATAATATGAAGAAGCGGGTAAGATAGAACGATCACGTCACTCGGGTATTTGTTATTGCTTTTTGTCATCCGCGTTTATGAGTAATTCTCAATAAACTGTATTAACCAGACTATAAACGTTCAAGGTTACACACAGATTTGTGTGTTGGTCCGTTATACTTCCGGATGGCAATGTTATGGGCTCCTTAGCCAAGCGCATACTATCTATATTGTAAAGTTCAAAGTAATCCAGAGACCCGAGCAATTGGAACAGCCGTGTTATGAGGGCTAACATATTATTTCAACACCACGGGCTATTTTCTGGGGCAATGTCTGTTTATTGGTGTTTCGTGTTCACTTAAGGGGTACATGTAAAATTACCGTGGGGATTGGCTGGCAAGAAAAATAGAGAGAGAGACAGAGAGAGAGAGAGACAGAGAGAGAGAGAGAGAGAGAGAAGAAATTTTCCACAATTTTCCAGTTTCCAGTTACATTTTCCAGAGAATTTACACACACACACACACACACACACACACAGATATAGAGACAGATAGACACACACACACACAGAGAGAGAGAGAGAGAGAGAGAGAGAGAGAGAGAGAGAGAGGGAGAGAGAGAGAGAGAGAGAGAGAGAGAGAGAGAGAGAGAGAGAGAGAGAGAGAGAGCATGTCGGTTCCAGTGAAATGTTATTTTTCAATTCTGGTGTCGACAGGCCAATTTAATCTGCTATTTCATTTCATGAAGTTGGGATCGTATGAATATGGTGGACATGGGGGGAATGGGGGGGGGGGGGGGATGGGGGCGGGGTGGGGGTGGGGGGGGGGGGGGGGGGGGTAAGTGAGGTGGGGGATGATGGGATACCATGATGGGGTGATGTGGCAATGGGTTTCTTTTTGAGTGCTGGTACGTTTTATCTGGGTGAGTGGAGGAGGTGGGTGTTGTGAGTATTCGATTTAAATGCAATGCATCTATAGGTAAAAGCAAAACAAAAACAAACAAAAACAAAATAAACACATACACACACAGACACAGACACACACACACACGCACTCATACACACACACACACAATCTCTCTCTCTCTCTCTCTTTCTCTCTCTCTCTCTCTCTCTCTCTTTCTCTCTCTCCCAATTCCGTGTAACCAGAGATTATGTCCGTGACACCGAGAAAGCTTGATTGTTGATCGAATTTCATTTTCAGATAATTTTTGGTTGTTGATCGAATGGAAATGGGGTTCTAGGGCGGACATTGGATAGAATTAAATCTTCTTCTTCTTCTTCTTCCGAAAAAAGATAATAATAATATCGCTTTACAGGCTTAACGTCTGTCTGTCTCGTCTCCCACATGTTCAACTTTTGTTTTTGGTCAGGGACCCTTTGTAAAAAGCGCTTTAAGTTTAGTAGATATTGCGTTATTTCAAAGCTCAAGTTTTTGGTGTTGTTGTTGTTGTGGATTTGGATGGGGATATATGGGATGTGACTCACCGTCACAATATGGTACTATATCTGGGTGATTGTTGAACATATATTGATTGCTGAACATAGAAATGATTGCTGAACATAGAAATGATTGCTGAACATAGAAATGATTGCTGAACAGAGAATGATTGCTGAACATAGAAATGATTGCTGAACATAGAAATGATTGCTGAACATAGAAATGATTGCTGAACAGAGAAATGATTGCTGAACGTATATTTTATGGTTAAAATGTTTTATACGTGCGAGTACGGAATATATATATATATATAAATATATATATATATATATATATATATATATATATATATATATATATATATATATATGTATATATATATATATATATATATATATATATATATATATATATATATATATATATATATTATATATATATGCAGGTCTGATAACTGAAATCCAATTGTGGGCCTGTTTTAACATTGTTGTACTGGAGAATATTGTTTTGCCTTGATTAAAGAGTATTTCCTTTACAACAATGAGACCATAACAATTTGGGTTATCGGACCTTTAAACAAGCACACATTGAGACAGGTGTTCCAGGTGGCGAGATGGTTTTGTTGTATATACCAATGGAATTTTAACAAGTACCATTAGACTAGGGTTTGTGTCTGCTAGACACGTTTGATGTATGAAGGAAGGTACGTACACACTGCTTTATGGTTATGGTAGGGGTGGGGGGTAGGGTGGGGTAACGACTCACACAAGCAATTAGGGTGGAAAGGGGGAGGGTGGTGGAGGACGTAACGACTCACAAACGCAATTAAGGTGGAAAAGTGTGTGTGGGGGGGGGGGGGGCGGGGGGATGGTTGAGTTCTCGAATTCCCCAACTCGGAATCAATTTGGAAAGCAACGAAATTTCTGTAGCTTTGAAAGAAATAGGAAATCGTGTGCATGAAACAGTGACAGGCAAAGCTGAAAGAAAAATACCCCCCCCCCCAAATAAACAAACCCAAAAAACTTGAGATTTAAGAGAAATATAGAGCAATATTCACTGAACGTGCTCAAAGCGCTTTATTAAAGGTTCCTGACCAACAGCAACATGTGATAAAAAGAACGAGACATGACGCCTGTTAGGCGATATTACAAAGTTTGTTTTTTTTTCGACAGAGAAAGCGCTGTTAACGGCTAGGTACTCATTTTACACTTGAGTTTGGTGAAAGGATATTAGTAAAGAGCCTTTTTCAAGGACTCAACTATGCGCCGAGCGAGGCTCGAATCCAGGCCCTTCCGATCCGAAAGCGAGTGTCATACCACAAGACCACATAGCCGCACAAAGAGCATAAAAAAAAAACAAAACAAAAACACATCCCAAAATATCAGCCTGTCATCAGGAGGTCTGAGGTTCGATCCCCAGTCATGGCAGGTTGATGTGTTGGGATCTCTTCCCCCCCCCCCCCCCTGTATTCTCCCCCCTGCTTTGTCTAACTGTTTCATATACATAATATTTCCATTAGTCTCTGTTTTCTATCGTGCACAAGATCCTGCTTCCTACTTCGTCAGTTTTCATGCAAACCTTTTGTGACCAAGGCATGTAAATGTTTTGTTAAATTTATATAGAAGGACTGAAATGAGGATGATATATATATTACCTTTCCGTGTGCTCGGGGTCATTGGTCACTTTGCAAAGTTTGCTCAAAATAACGCACATAGTGAAAAGTGTTCACAGTTTGAGAAAAATATCCAACATCACAATTGGTCATTTTGCTCAGCGTGACTTATGGGTTTGTTTACAACTTCCATTAGCACATCAGCGTGTTTACATTTAATGAAAAATGCCCAATCCTTGTACACCGCAACAAATCATGTGATCGATGACTAGGTTGGACGAAAACATGAATATATAGATCGCTCCCATTGACGTTATTCGGCTCTTTGGTATATTTTAGTAAGCCCATTTTTTGAGTAGTTCTCACTGAATTATTTCAATCAGATTATTGAACGCTTAAGGTTACACATAGTTTTGTGTGTTGATATGTTATTTCCTGCTGGCTGATGTTGTTGAGCTTTTTAACTAAACGCATAGCGTCATTAGGCAAGGTAGAGGGATTGTTACTGATGCTTTCATTTGTGAGTGAGTGGAAAATTGTGTTATAATGTTTGGTTTATTGTGGGTTTTGAGGTTATGTGTACTAACGTTTTCAATAATATCCTGTTGGTTCCTGTGAAGTGTTTTGTGCATGACGGATATTCGTTTTGTCATTTTGTACATCATGATGATGGTGTTATGATGATGATGATGATGATGATGATGACTACGACGGCAACGATGATGATGACGATAAGGTTGATGATGATGATGATGATGATGATGATAAAAATAATAATAATAATAATAATAATAATAATAATAATAATAATAATAATAATAATAATAATAATAATATTAATAATAATAATAATTAAAAATAATAATAATAATAATAATAATAATAATAATAATAATAATAATAATAATAATAATAATATTAATAATAATAATAATTAAAAATAATAATAATAATAATAATAATAATAATAATAATAATATTAATAATAATAATAATTAAAAATAATAATAATAATAATAATAATAATAATAATAATAATAATAATAATAATAATAATAATAATAATAATAATATAATAATAATGATAATGATAATGATAATGATAATAATAATAATGATGATGATGATGATGATGATGATGATGATGATGACGAGGTGTTACACATCCACATACACAACCCAGGTAAATGAGATGTGAAGAGTGATAAAGACAATTTATGTCATCATCAATCTCGCAAAGGTATTTATTTATTTATTCCTGTAACCGATACAACATTGCTACCCTTGTCTGAATTACCGACAAACACATATTTAAAATTTTGGCCAGAAAACTCCTCCTTCAAATATCGATAGAATAAAATGATCTTCGCAAAACTGCCGTACAGCGATAAAACCCCGTATAATGGCAAAACCCGATTTTACAGGAGAGCCGAAAAACTGTTCATATTTATTTTACTTCAAATTTTTACAATAACTGTGCGGAGAATTGATGCACATTTGATATCAATCGAAAGGTCTTTTTTATTTTTTATTCTATAACTTTTGATGTATAAAAATAAAAAATAAAGACCTGGACTATTCGGAAATATGAATTTACTGTTGTATGGAGTTTTGTGGCTGTACGGCAGAAAAGCGATGACGAATTCGATAGTCTCAGGTTTGATAGTTTGTTTTGTTTTTTTTTTTTTTTTTGCCAAAATGAGGGTCATTTTAATCGAATGATATTTGAAGGGCGAATCTTTTGGCCTGAATTTTGAAAACGGTCTTTTTTTTTGGTTACGGCACACAGAGACAGAGGGGTAGAAGATAATAATAATAATAATAATAATAATAATAATAATAATAATAATAATAATAATAATAATAATAATGATAGTAATAATAATAATAATAATAATAATAATAATAATAATAATAATAATAATAATAACAATAATAACAATAATAATAATAATAATAATAATAATAATAATAATAATAATAATAATAATAATAATAATAATAATAATGATAATAAATATCACTTATTATAGGGCTTTATCCCGTCTAAACAGGCACCCAGCGCTTTACATTGACATCAATTGAAATATACAAATACACAAACAGACGGATCATCAATTAATTACAGTTGAAACAAGTGGGTTTTTGTTTTTGTTGAGTTTTAAATAATTGAAGGGATGAGGATTTGAGCTTGAGCTTGAGATTTTATATAACGCAATATCCGCTAAACGTGCTCAACGCGCTTTACAAAGGGTCAAATGACCAACAACAACACGTAACGTGGAGAACGAGACACGTCGCCTATAATGCGATTTTACATTTTTTTTCCGACAGAGACAACGCTGTTAACGACTACGTACTCATTTTACACCTGGGTACGGTGAGAGAATGTGAGTAAAGAGCCTTTTCCAAGAACTCAACAATGCGTCGAGTCTCGAACCCAGGATTTTCTGATCCGAAAATGAGTGTCATACCACAAGACCACATAGCCGCACAGGATGGCCTAAGGGATGCTGGTAGGGAACTCCAACATTGAGGGGCGGCAAATTGAAGGAGTGCCACCAACCTTACGACGTACCGAAAACTAGAGGTGCCTAAATGAGCCATTAAGATAGAGAGAAAGATAAAGTGAGTAAGTGTCACTCATATATAAGGGAACAAAACAAACCCCCCCCCCCCCCCCCCAAAAAAAAAAAAAAAAAAAAAAAACAAAAATAAAAAAAAAACAAAAAAAAAAAAAAAAAAAACAAAAAAAAAAAAACGACGTTTCGGCCTTTGGCCTTCTTCAAGTAAACACGGCAAATGTTATATGCTAACGTATTTCGTGTTTACTTGAAGAAGGCCAAAGGCCGAAACGTCGTTTGTTTTGCGTTGTTCCCTTATATTATATGAGTCACATTTACTCACTTTATCTTTCTCTCCATCTTACGACGTGCCTTTGGCCGCACCAATTTGAGCGTATCATCACTCGATCTCAAGGATCTTATTGGAGCATAGTATACCTTTGAAAGATTGTTAATGAACAACGGGGACCCAGCGTGTATACTTGCCAATTATTCCGTTTTTGGCGGAATCATTCCTATTTTCACTATTCCTTTCTTTTTCGACTGTTCCGCCATTGTCTCTTAAATTCCGATTTTCAAACCAACTTTATAGATAGTTTGAAGATGACGTCACTCAGGTCTTTGTTATTGTTTTTTGCCATCCGCGTTTATGAGTAATGTTCACTGAACTGTTTTAACCCGACTATAAACGTTCATGGATACACACAGTTTTGAGTGTTGGTCCGTTATACTTCCGGATGGCAATGTTATGAGCTTCTTAGCCAAGCGCATACTATCTATAGATAGAATGCGCTTGGCCAAGGAGTTCACAACATTGCCATCCGGAAGTATAACGGACCAACACACAAACTCTGTGTAACCATGAACTTTTATAGTCTGGTTAAAACAGTTTAGTGAGAACAACTCACAAACGCGGATGGCAAAAACAATAACAATGCATACTATCTATAGATAGAACGAAGATGACGTCACTCCAGCCTTTGTTATTCTATTTTGCCATCCACGTTTGTGAGTGATTCTCACTAAACTTTATCAACCACACTATAAAAGTTCATGGTTACACACAGTTTTGTGTGTTGGTCCGTTATACTTCCGGATGGCAATGTTATGAGCTTCTTAGCCAAGCGCATACTATCTATTCAACACAGTAACACACCAACTACCAACCAACCTCAGGGGCTGGAAGGGTCGCTGCTCTCGTCATTGAAATGGAAATCCGTTGGTTGGAATTCACAACAATAACAACACAGGAAGGCTGATGACATTTTAAGTGACAATAATTAGGGAGCACTGGTGGGTGTGAGATAAAGATCTGACTCAGTGTGTATGGAATAGTGCCAGACAGAACAGTAAGAACAATACACCCCCCCCCCCCCAAAAAAAAAAAAAAAAAAAAAGAAATAAACAAACTAAACAAAACAATACAACCCCCCCCCCCCCAACAAAAAAAACAAAAAAAAAAAACAAAACAAACAAAAAGCAAAAAAAAAAAAACAACAAAAAATAAAGAAACAAACAAAAAAAAAAAAAAACCCCACCAAAACAACCTAACAAAAAGAGAAAAACCCAATCAAAACACAGTAAAGAGAAATAAAAAAAAAAAAAAAAAAAGAAAAAAAAAAACCCAAAGAAATAAAAGAAACGGGGAGATCGTGACTAACTCTTCTGTATGAGCTATCCATGACACCCCATTTGGGATAACTTAATGCCCACACGCATACGCATTTCCGCTGTAACCCCCTCCCCCCCCCCTCCCCTCACCCACCATCCCGCGTCAGAAAATTCCCATTTCTAATTTCTTGTATATTTTTTATATCTGCTTTGCCTGCCACTGTTTGACACACACACACACACACACACACACAACACACACACAACACACACACACAAACACACGCAAATACACACTTTTATTCGCAGCTTGTCAGATTTTGGCATTTTTATGACAAATCCGCCGCGATATGAAAAAAAGAAAATAATACACATTTAAGCGTTTAGGCCAGAAAAATTGTCCTTCAAATATCGACCTATTAAAATTGCCCACATCTTAGCAAAAGCTCTCAAACCTGGGATTTTAATACGTTCTCGGAAATAAGAGTTTTTGCCAATATGTGGGTCATTTTAATCGATCGATATTTGAAGGTCGAGATTTCTGGCCAAAACTTTAAATATTTAAATGTGTTATATTTTTTTTTCGGAGAAGGATAAAACTTGAATTAGCCAGGTAAATGTTAGACAAACATCCAACATAATATTGTGTTTACAGTTGCACCATGAATGGCAGCTCGTTTAAATTTCTACACCACTCTTGGGGTTGGAGTGGGTGGGGGGGGGGGGGGGGGGGGGGGTTGAATGTAATTTGTGTGTTCACTGCTCCTGAAACTCGCAACATCAGATCTAAATGTGTGTGTGTGTGTGTGTGTGTGTGTAAGGGGGGGGGTGTGAAACAGTGCCAGACATCAAAAATATACTTAAGACGGCTATAGCTATAGAAGGAACTACATTGACGTCACTCAGTACTTTTTGCCAGTCATTTTTATGAGTAGTTATTCTCACTAAATTCTATCAATCAGACTATAAACGTTTAAGGTTACACATAGTTTTGTGTGTCGGCACTTTATATCCGGCTGGCGAATGTTGTGAGTATTTTGTCTTAACCCGTAGTATCAATAGGTCCGTGGTCGTGCGAACGTCTGTGTGAATAATTATGCCTTAGTGAAACCAAAAAGTAGAACTTCGTTCCTTCATACTTCTAATTTATCGTTGTGTGAAGTTCTCAAGCTCTCTTCACCCATCTACCTTCTCTGTCTTCACGGGGACTTGTTCAACACTTGGCATTGAAATAATATTATTCCACTGGTGCTGTTTGTTTGTTTGTTGTTGTTTTGGGACTTCCAACCGTGAAAGTGGTGGAGTTTGTTTCTGTGACATGTATTTCTATGACTTGGAGTTTCTGCGTAGCCATCTTTAACATAATATAGTCTGACCGTCGCCATCGTTAACTTATGGCCCGACACTGACCAAAAAATGACGTCAAAAGACAAGTCTTTGGACGCAAAAGAAAACAAATCGTGAGTTGTATTCAATAGGTCAACCAATGAAATCGCTTGTTTCCTTGAGCTCTACTAACAACTCACTCGACGCTGCACAAACTTTAAAAATGACCTCAAACTATAAGTCCTAGAGGGTTCTAGCTAACATAAAGCCTGAGACTAGAACCCTCTAGGACTGGCAGTTTGACGTCATTTTTTAGGTTTGTGTAGCGTCTAGTGAGTTGTCGTTAGTAGAGCTCAAGGAAACAAGTTATTTCCTTGGTTGAACTATTGAATACAATTCACGATTTGTTTTCTTTTGTGGCAAAAGACTGGCATTTTGACGTCATTTTTTGGTCGGTGTCATGCTATATATATATCACTTTACGATGGCTACGCTAGAACCCTCTAGAACTTATAGTTTGACGTCATTTTTTAAAGGTTTGTTCAGCGTCTAGCGAGTTGTTGTTAGTAGTTTTCTAGGAAACAAGTGCCCCCATTGGATGAACTATTGAATACAACTCACGATTTGTTTTCTCAAACAGCCTCTTCCCCACACCCCATTAAAAACACAATTCATCAATACGTTTTTTAATTTTTTTAAATAATGTCAACAAGAATACAAAGATAAGATTTTAAAAATTAATTTAAAAAATGAACATTTTATTTGTGAATAACACTTCGTCATAATTTGAGATTTAATGAAAACAAAACGTTGGACTAATTTGACATTTATTTATTCTAGACGACCCGAGTCGTTATTTTTCTAGGCTCAAATATTTCTCATTAAATTCCAATATAATGCCACGTCTTTTCCCTCCCACCCCTCCCCTCCCCTGTAGGAAACTGTATATCCCGTTATACCAAACTCATCGCTCTCACAGAGTCAAGTCTGTCTGGGAAAAGTGGAGAAAAAAAGAATATAAGAATATATATATATATATATATATATATATATATATATATATATATATATATATATATATATATATATATATAATATATATATATATATATATATATATATATATATATATTGATTGAATCGTGTTTGATACAAATATGGTACGAAAAGTGCTCGACATGTAGTTCCGGAACCACTTCAAGAAACAACAACAGTCAACAAAACAACTCAGTCCTGAAGATGGCAAATTAAGCCTGAAACATTGATGTAGACTGCCCCAAACATTGTGGTAAATATTTTAAATAATATATATATATATATATATATATATATATATATATATATATAGATAGATAGTTCGAAGATGACGTCACTCAAGCCTTAGTTGTTATATTTTGCCATCCGCGTTTGTGAGTTATTCTCACTGAACTGTATTAACCAGACTATAAAAGTTCATGGTTACACATAGTTTTGTGTGTCGTCCGTTATACTTCCGGATGGCAATGTTATGAGCTTCTTAGCCAAGCGCATACTATCTATACGTTTACAAAAAGTTAAGCCAGAAAACTTGTACCTACTTAAATATCAATTGATTGAAATTACCCTTGTCTTGAGACTTTTGAGTGAATGCATTTTCTACCAAAGTCAGTCCCTGTAGGGCAGGGGGGGGGGGGGAGACGTGACATTATTTGGGAATTTAATGAGAAATATTTGAGTCTAGAAAAATAACAACTCGGGTCGTTTTGAATAAAATAATAGCTAATTATTAGTCCAATGTTTTGTTTTCATTAAATCAGTTATCATGAAGGATTTATAGTGATTTCTAGTGCCGTTCGCTTAAATGTCACTTATTTCGTATTTTGGCCGAAAATTCGCCCGTCAATCAATTATAATATGAGCACATTAATTCAGATATTGTCAAACGTGGGGCTTGCGAAATCTTCGTACAAGAGGTTCCAGGTATGAGAGCTTTTTTTGCTCACTTGGATAACGTGGGTGATTCCCGTTGACATCAGACATCTTGTTTGATGGATTATCTATCTATATTCATTTAATGGAATGCCTAGGCGATGGTATCTTATCATGCCGTGGCGGGATGGCATAATCTGAAATTAATTGTTTCTACAATGTGTATTTGATCCTATTCTGTATGATGGACCAATCTGGTCACATTGTTGTCATGTTAGTTTTTTTAACATATTATTATGTCGATAAAGAATTCATTCTATTTGATATATATATATATATATATATATATATATATATATATATATATATATATATATATATATATATATGACGCCATATCCCTGTCATGTTTTGGTTTTGTGCCGCATTGATGAAGGACTCATTGATTTGGATTGATGGCGTCATATCACTGTAATGTTTTGGTGTTGTAACGTATTGGTGGATGTGAAGTATTCATTTAATTTGGATTGGCGACGTCATATCAATGTAACGTTTTGATGTACCGTTTGGTGTATATGGACTCATTGATTTGGATTCATGACGTCATATCACTGTAACGTTTTGGTTTTATGACGTATTGGTGTATATGAATTTTGATTAAGGGCGTCATATCACCTTTAACGTTTTGGTCTTTTAACGCTTTGGCGCATATTTATTCATTTATTTTGTGTCGCTGTATGTAACGTTTCGGCATGTGATATAATAAAGTATTCAATCAATCAGGATTAGTGCCTTTCCAATCGAAATGGTAAGTCCATACCTAACCATCGTTACCTTATAGATAGAAAGAACTTGACGTCACTCAGGGAAGCGTATTCTTACTAAACTGTATTAACCAGACTATAAATATTCAAGATTACACATAGTTTTTTGTGTTGGTCCATTATACTTCCCGATGTCAATGTTGTTAGCTTCTTCGCCATTATTCATTAAAAAAAAAAATACCAATATCAAAAACCTGAGTGAGCTCAACTTCCTTCTATCTATATTCAACCAACGTGTACATATTATTTTCAGGTCTGCTGACCGAACACAGTTATGGGCCTGATATATGACAATAATATGGAGGGTGTTTTCATGACAACGAGGCAATGATAATAAGCGTTACTCAGCACTGACCAATCAGATTATTTCTTGCCATTTAGCCCGTTCTGTCCCCTGACTATTTATTTCATTTCCAGTCAACTGGTAACTGTGTATTCCACAGCTGCCATTTGTGCATGCAGAGAAACAAAAAAAAAAAAAAAAAAAAACAAACAAACAAAAAAAACAAAACAAAACAATTTATTCATGGTAGGTTTAAAATCTAATCCACATTTGCTGGATTCGACATTCCCAGGTTTTTAAAAGAGTTTTTGCCAACCCTCCTTTATTTGTAATTCTAGATCTTTTGATTATCCCATCATCTTCCTTTTTATTGGCGCTGAAATGACCTTAATGTGTTGCAAGCGCCGTAAAACCCCTAAAAACAAACAAACAAACAAACAAACAAAAAAAGGTGCGGGTCATTTTAATCGATCGATATTTTAAGGGACGAATTTTTTGTTGGCTAAATTGATAAAAGCCTGTTGCGTTGTGTTTATTTTCCCCTTCAGAGTAACTACGTGAGAATTGTAATGGATTCCATGGGCGGTCATTCATTTGTAATTGGATTTACAGGCAATCTTTGTCTTGTTGTTATCTCCCTTGGCCATGACTCCCTTCTTCCCCCGCCCAATCTCTGCCCTCATCCTCCTCTCATTCCAATCACCATTGTACGTCTTCCCTCTCCCCATCTCCCTCTTTCTCCGTTCTCCTTCTCTGCCCCTATTCCCTCCTCCTCCTCTTCCTCCTCTCATTCCAATTACCATTGTATCCATACTCTTTCCCTCCCTCTCCCTTCTTCCTCCATCTCCACCCCTATTCCCTCCAGTGCGGCTATGTGGTCTAGTGGTATAACACTCGCTTTCGGATCGGATGGTGTCCTGGGTTCGAGCCTCGCTCGGCGAATAGTTGAGGAGAAGATTCTTTACTCACATTGTCTCACCGTACTCAGGTGTAAAATGAGAGTACCTGCCCGTTGTTTCTCACCTCATTGCCCTCCTCTCCCTTGGCAATTGACTCTTTTCCCTCTCCTCCTCCCCCGCCTTCCCACCCCTCTCTATTCCGTCCCTCACGCACTCATTTTTACAGAGAAAAAGACGCACACAGACACAACCAGATAGTGAGAGGGAGAGAGAGAGAGAGAGAGAGAGAGAGAGAGAGAGAGAGAGAGAGAGAGAGAGAAAGACACACACACACACATACACATACACACACAGAGAAAAAGGGAGAAAGAGAGATGTAGAAAAAAATAGAGAGTATGAGAGAGAGAGAGAGAGAGAGAGAGAGAGAGAGAGAGAGAGAGGGGGGGGGGGGGGGGGTGAGGGGTCGGGGACCAAATAAGCTGATCGGGTGTAAGTCTTAAAATGTAAATATGTAAATAAATTTAATAAATAAATATTTATGTGGCATCAAAATGCCACGGCTAGTTCCCCCGCCCCCACACTAATACATTTACTTTAGGCAGAAGGCTTGTGTGTGTGTGTGTGTGTGTGTGTGTGTGTGTGTGCGTATGTGAAGGAGGGGGGGGGGGTAGTCAGGGTTGATGGATACTCATGTGTCACGAAAACGTATTGAATCTTTGTTCGAGAAAATCCTAGACTTCAACCCCCCCCCCCCCCCCCCCCCCCCCCCCCCCCCCCCCCCCCCCCCCCCCCCCCCCCCCCCGTCCAGTTGAAGGAACCGTTC
Organism: Berghia stephanieae; assembly: GCF_034508935.2. Lineage (NCBI taxonomy): Eukaryota > Metazoa > Mollusca > Gastropoda > Nudibranchia > Aeolidiidae > Berghia > Berghia stephanieae. Next base: position 63,532,137 of record NC_088364.1, read on the forward strand.
GGTCTTACCTTCAAGAGCTCGGTGAAAATTCGAGTCGCATTTCACACGGGAAGATGAAATGGGGACAATGTATAATATAATTGTAGAAATTAACAATTAATCTCTCTCTCTCTCTCTCTCTCTCTCTCTCTCTCTCTCTCTCTCTCTCTCTCTCTCTCTCTCTCTCTCTCTCTCTTTTCAAACGACACCATCCTATCTATCAGATCTTTTAAGTCGTAATGATCCTCCTCGATCCCTAAGATCTAGAAATCAACTCCTCCTTCGTGTACCTAAAATAGTCTCGAAAACATTTTCTGATAGGGCATTTTCTCATGCCACCCCAAATGTGTGGAATTCATTGCCATTAGATGTTAGCAGTAGAGTATCTTCGACTGAAATGACAATCAAAAAGTGCCTTAAAACACACCTGATGAATTCTTCTTTGTCTTAATAATGTTATGAATGGAACTGTGTGCATATAAATAGTCCATGATATCTGAGAAGTTTAATTGTTACATGTGGGATGTATGCTTTCCCCTCATGTCAATGTGCGCCTAGAGCTGCGGCAACGCGGGATTGGCGCTATGTAAATATATCATCATCATCATCATCATCATCATCATCATCATCATCATCATCATCATCATTATTATTATTATTATTATTATTATTATTATTATTATTATTATTATTATTATTATTATTATTACTAATCAATCACCCAAATGACGTTCAAAGAAACAATAGCAAAGAGCCGAGTGACGTCATCTTCATTCATTCTATTCAACACTTCCGGTTTCCTCTCCTTTCAACGCTGTGTGATGTCGTAATGATTCCTCATCAGAGTTACCAGATTGTTTTAGGACAAATTGCCAAACAAAAAATGTCAAATTATGGTCTGGAAAAAATGCCAAATGGTCTGGAAAAACTGCCAAATTAAATGTCTTCAGTAGTCCTACAGAGCCATTGGTATTTCTATAGCGTGAAACGGACAATGGGGATCGCTTGCTATCTGTTGGATAGGACGGGAGTCTATCGCAAAGTGCTTTTCCCCCAGATCTAACAGATCCAGATACCCAATCGTGACAGAACAGAAAAGAAAAAAAAAAATCTCGACTGCACCCGGATCGATCTCAGTCTCTTTGTATGTGAAGCGAATGCTCTACCACCTGAATTCCGAGACCCCCAAGTGTCTTTAGGCATCACATTTAGTGCTAAAATACACAGAAATGTAGATAAAACATATATAGATAGAACGAAGATGACGTCACTCTGGTCTTCGTTAATTGGTTGTTTTTGTTTTTTTCCCCATTCATGTTTATGAGTTATTCTCACTTAAGTTTTTGGTCCGTTTTATTTCCCGATGGCAATGTTGTGAGTTTCTTAGTCAGGCGCATAATATCTTAATTTTCTTTTCATGTGGCCATGGAGTTTCTTAGTCAGGCGCATAATATCTTAATTGTCTTATCATGTGGCCATGACTATGTCATTATGTCTTGTTATTTTAGGAGTGACTATTGGTCACTATGTTTCTTAGGCCTCTGAAAAAAATTCGAGCCAAGATTATGGATTGAAGGCTTTCTGTAAAGGGTGATCCCTTCAGTTCTTAGATTATTTACTATTTGTACAGTGAGGTCTCAAAAGTGGCATATTTTGCATTGCGCAAGAGCGTACTTTATTTCGCGATTTCAAATCGCCATAACTTTTAAAAAATTTATTAACATTTAAAAATACTTTTTTTTTCTGTTCTGACCCAGAACGCATAACGCAATTTGAATTTTGGTCTGGAATACGTAATGTTTGTCATAAGTGTGTCTAGTTATGTATTAAATAGCTAAGATTGAGTGATTTTAATAAAATGCTACCAGCCCCCCCCCCCCCCCATGCCAAAAAAAACCCCAAACAAACAACAAAAACAAAACAAAAATAAAATTAAAAAAAGCAAAGAAAAAAAAAAACAACAACAAAAAACAAAAACCAAGCCCAATTTTTCCATGCCAAGCGGCTTTAAAAAAAAAAAAAGAAATGCCAAGCTTTTTTTTTTTTTAGAATTTGGCCTTAAAAGCGACGAATGGCAACCCTGTTACACACTGACGACACAACAACAAGTCTTATGGAACATTTTAAATCTGGTTACATAGGAAAGCTTTCGCCTCTTTTATCCGGCACATCCCGTCACATCCGGCCTGGTGTTTTGGTTCCTATCATAGAAACCTAGTGTATAGAGGGCATTGGTCTCTAGATTGCTATGGTTCCAACACAAGTTGAAAATAGAGTTAACGTAACAGTTCTAGTACGCAATACCCAATGGGAACACTGCCATGCTAGGAAAAAAAAGTATCCCATTGTAAAAGATTTTGGCCTGAAAAGTCTTCCTTCAAATATCGGTCGATTAAAATGACTCGCATCTAGTCAAACACTCCCAAACATGGGAGTTCAAATGAGAGTTTTTTTCTCTCCCAAGATGAGGGTCATTTTAATCGATCAATATTTGACGGACGAGTTTTCTGGCCAAAATCAATTTTGTCCCCCATAAAGTGACGAAACAATTTTCAAAGATTTTCTGCCAGAAATCTGATACAGTCACTGTCGATGGATGAATGCCGTTCGCTCGTGTCATCAACGCCTACCCCGCATCTCTCATTTTTCTTTAGTGTCTCGTTAATTGTGATTTTTTTATTGGAATAAAGATGAAACCCGAAACGTCCACATTTGTCATTTAGATCGAAGCTTCTATTTTACGTTATTATTGTGAATAAATAAAGTAATTCGGTCTTGCTCTGAGCGGCGCATTGTGGAGTACTTGGAAAAAGGCTCTTTAACCCGCATTCTCTCACCGTACTCAGGTGTAAAATGAGTACATGGCCGTTAACTCTGTTGTCTCTGTCGGAAAGAAAAATGTAATATCGCCTAACAGGCGTCAGATCTCGTCCTGCATGTTAACTATTGATGGCTTTCGACAGATAGTAAAGCGATTTGAACACGTTTAGTGGGTCTTGGGCTGAATAAATGCAGAGCTTGTTATTT
>NC_088364.1:63540142-63541369 GCF_034508935.2 Berghia stephanieae
CTGTCCGAAAAAAAAATGTAATATCGTTTAACAAGCGTCATGTCCCGTCCTAAATGTCAAATGTTGCTGCTGGACAGGAACCACTTGTAAAGCGCTTTGAGCTTTTGTTAAAGTGGATATTGCGCTACATAAAAAGCTCTTACGAGAGGCTAACTTTCACAGCTCTGTGATGATTACCTGCTGGGCATCGTTCTGTTTTCAACCCGAAGATCTTGTATGTTGCTGCTCGAAGCTCGAAGAAACAAATAACAATTTGAAATTGAATGTAAGCTTCGATTTAATTACGAAGACAGATAAAATGAAAGTTTCGGGTTTCCCCTTTATCTTCAAACAGGATGAATGAAACACTACATATGAATGAGATAAAGTGGTAGTGGCAATGTTAAGATCTTAACAATAATAATAAAGGGAAAACCCGAAACGTTAATTTTATTTGTCTTTGTAATTAACTTGAAGCTTACATTCAATTTCACATTGTTATTTATTCACCCGAAGATCGAAATTGAGATTTTGAATACATCAAATCAAGACACTAAGGAGCAGGCACTGGTGTAAGATAAAGAACTGAACAAGTGTGTATGAAAAGTGCCAGACAAAGCAAGAAAGAAAAATAGAAGAAAAAACCCCCCCCCAAAAAAAACAAAAAAACCAAAACAAAACACAAAAACATCCCAAAAATCAGTCTAGCTCGACAGGGGATGGAATCTCAGATCACTTGATTCCTTGAGCACCACTAACGACAACTCGCTTGGCGCTGCAAAAACCTAAAAAAAAAATGGCGTCAAAAAGATACCTAAGTCCTTCTGGGTCCTTGTGTCAGGCGAAAAGTTAACGATGGCTATGGTTTGTGTCATCTCTCTCGGCTGGTTTAACTGGCAATGGTTTAATGGGTCTTGTGATCGATCGATTGGTGAAGGGGGGTTGAGAGAGAGAGAGAGAGAGAGAGAGAGAGAGAGAGAGAGAGGGAGGTCGTTATTGGGATATTGCGTCCCCCCCCCCTCTGTCTCTCTCATTGACCCCCCCCCCCTCTCTCTCTCTCTGCTAACACAGATTCATTATGAAAAGGTAGGCGCCAAACTCACAATTTTATTTATTCCATGGATTACTTTTACTGTCAGGGAGAGAAGGTAGGGGGTTGAAGAGCGCGGCAAACATGTTGTCAAAAATCTACTGGTTATTGATTTGTTAGATTAATATATTTAGTAAGGACTCCCTCTCTCCTCCCCT
>NC_088364.1:63541469-63548969 GCF_034508935.2 Berghia stephanieae
TCGAGGTCATTGGTCACATTGTAAAATGTGCTCAAAGCAACACACATAGTGAAAAGTGTTCACAACTTTTTAAATATCTAACATCACGATTGGTCATTTTATTCAGCTTATAACTTTTGTAAAGCAGTGTGTTTACATTTGTTGAGATATATCCAATCGTTGAACAGCAACAAATCATGTGATTGATGACTCAGTTGGACGAAAACATGAATATTATAGATCGCTCCATAGTCCATAAATAACTTGTTTTTTTTTATATTGACAATACAAGTGGAAATCACTCATGACTCAGTGTGGATTAATAACAAAACCAGTTTGTACTTATTAGCGAGCTAACGATTACTTTCCGGATCTGAACCGATCGACCAACATTGTGGAAGAAATCCAAGGATCCTCTGACGTCGCCATCCGACCCTGTCTCGTACGCAGGTCAAGTCACCGGACATCTTTGTTGACATCCGAGGACAAATTCTGGTTTTCTTCTTCGTCATTGATCGTTTTGGTTCCGGAATGTAGAAAGTAACTCGCCTTTCTAAGATCGCACCGGCGCCTAAAAAAAAGAAAGAAGGCCGCCATGCGTCTATAATAGCTTAATTGTCTGTTATCTCTAAGAGAATTATTTATTATGAAGCGACTAGAGCATGGTATTCAAACTGTGGATAGACGCTTTATAAATGCAATATTTATGTTGAATATTTTTGTTTATTATTGTCCAGTTTTCTGACATACTCTGGAAAAAACAAAAACAAACAACAAATAAACAAACTCATCTTTGGCCATAAAAGTTGTTCTTCATAAATCTGTGGATTAGATCGACACTCGCCTTCTCCAAAGTTCTCAAACCTGAGACTGTCTTGTAGATTTCATCTAAATCCCCAGGTTTGAAAGATTATGACAAGGTCAAATTATTTGTTTTTTTTAAACAACAACATTGTTTTGGTTGTTTTTGTTTTGTTTTTTTTTTCTTCCCAGAATATGGCGGGAATGTATTGTAGTTTTTACTCGAACCCCGAGGATTCTAATGGTATAAAATGGCTGGTTTGTAATGGAATATCAACCAAACCTACTACTAGGAGGGCAGTATTGTCAGTGTGTGAATTGTTCGATGCTTCTTGTGACCTATGACCTTTGGCCTATGACGCTGGTGGTTTTCATTGCTTTCTACTTATCATACCCAGAATTAGGGATGCTACTAACATTATATAGCGGTCCCCCTATGTGTAATGCAAGTAACATTGACTATATTGCGTTTATATATTATATATACATATTTTATTAATCTTGTTTTGTAATACTTTTGTAAAAAGTGAATTATTGTTTATTATTGTTTATTTTTAGGACGTTGGTACCAGCAAAGGGATGCAATCCATACATGCATTTTTATGTAGAATTATTTACAGAGTTTCATTTCTTTACTTTCATTTTGTCTTTCTTCTTTTAATGTATTTTCTTTCTTTTTTTTTTTTTTTTTCATATTTTCGTAAAAAGATATGTAAACAGAGCTAAGTCCAAGATCGTTTTAAACGCGTTTATATTCAGTATTACTCTGTCGACTGTGGTCAATCTACTCAGAGGTAAATGGGTATGTAGTTGTACAGAAGCAGTCACTAATGATGTAGTCAGAATGTTTATATTTTATACAGATATGGCACTCAGCTCTCTGGCCTTGTATGATTTAGGCTTTGTTCTTCTTCTTGAATTTAGGTGGAGGGGGGGGGGGTGGGGCACAATACATTTTATGGAACATTTTCTTTTGTCAATATAGTGCGTTATAGTCCTTTGTTGATTTGAATTCAGCTAAATATGTCCATATTTTTAAGTTGGTTACAATAATTGATTGAAATCGACGCAATCCAATTTGTAGTAACATTTTTTTTTAGACAGAGAGTTGTCGTCCCTTATTGATTTGATTTCAGTTTAATGTGTCAAAACTTTGAGGTTTGTAACAATGGTTTATGTAAAGGGACGTAACCCATTTTTTTTTGGTTGTGCTTAGAGAGTGGGATTATGGTCCTTTGTTGATTTGAATCCAGTCACAGCTCGCTTCTTGCCGAAAGGTTCACAATTATCGGTACATCTTCTTCTTTTTTTTTGTTTGTTTTACTTCTAACTCTTGTGTGATCAAAATGAAAAGATTGTACTTTGTGTCCTGTGTCCCCGTGAAATCATTCATCTTTGGTTTAGGGAAAAATGTGAGTGATTCTTAATGTACTTTATGAATGTTATATTATCTTGTAAGTGGTTGAGATAAATAAAAATATGGTGAGAGGCATACATGCATGCTTACATCATCATCGCCATCATTATCGTAATCATCATCATCATCGTCTTCGTTATCATCATCATCATTATCGTCGTCGTCGTCACCATCATCATCATTTATCAGGAACCTGTTATGTGGACATTATGAGACTACCTGGAGTGAGAATGTTTGGATTGTAGTGGATGTTTACAATGGGTGGATTCTGTTTTTACTCTACTGTAGAATTAATTATATGACACTATATTGTATTATATTATTTTATATTATATGATATTATAGCTACAATAATTTGTGAGATTGTTGGTTGTGACTACAGCATTCAATAGAGATGTCCTTGGTTTTCTATATCGGTGGTATCTCACTGTTTAGATCTCATTTGTATCAACACGCTTAGAATTGGTTTTAGTGGTTGTCGTTGTTGATATCATTGTTGTTGTTGTTTTTATTGTTTTATGGTTGTTGTTGTCGTTGTTGTGATTGTTATTGTTGTTGCTGTTGTTCTCATGTTATTGTTGTTATGTTCTTGTTGTGTTGTTCATGTTGTTGTTGTTGCTATTGTTGTTAGGGTTGTTGTTTGTTGTGTTGTTCATGTTGTGTTGTTGTTCTTGTCGTATTGTTGTTATTGTTCTTGTTTTGTTGTTGTTATGATTGTTGTCTTCTTGATCATCTACGTTAGAATCAGTTTGCTTGCGTTAAGTAATTTGATATAAAAGACATTGGCTAGGAAAACTGTTATTTTCTTTTTGAAAGGTTCGTGATCAAAGCAATAATAATAAATGTGAGTATGACAGTCACTATGGATAGGTTTAGTGTGTGTATGTGTGTGTGTCTGTGTGTTGTGTGAATGTGTGTTGTGTGCATGTGTGTGTGGGGGGATTGGTGTGGTTTATTGGTATGTTTATGTGCGTGTGTGTTCCTATGTTTGTGTATGTGTGTATGTGTGTGTGTGTCTATGAATTGTTTCATGAATGCTTTTGTAATGGCTATTGCTTTCTGTCCATGAAGTTGATTAAATGGCAAGAATTTTTACCCAGACTCTGGTCAGGGACCTTCCTTCTGTGTTGTCATGAATTTGTATGTTTTTTTTGTTGTTTTTTTTTTCATTCTGGAGAACGTGATATAAAGTCCACTGTAAATTATCTCCCTTGTCAATTGTATCAACACATCTGAAACCATTCTAGTGTTTCTCCTTTGGCAACGATCCCACACTTTTGTCTATGCGAGACTTATGGCAGTCTCAGGTTTGGTACAGAGACATACATAGTTGCTGCTGGGATCAACTCGTAACTACATAATATTCTTCTTTTTCTCATGTCTCCTTGTTACTCTTAGTCTATCTTTTTAGTTGTTTTTTTTTTTTTGTGTGTGTGCATTTCTTGTATTTGTACGTCAATGAAATGATCTACACGTGTTGCAAGCTATGACACATTTCTAAACCTAATACTTAGTGAATTGATTGTTCTGTGATGACAGAAAATACCCGTGATCCTCTGCTCTGTGATTTGTTCAATTATTTAATTCAACTTTTGCAATAATTCAATTTGTTCATTGTCAAATGTATTTTAAAATAAATTATTTTTCTTTGTCAAGAAGCCGAGGAGCCTGCCACGTCCCACCCAGATATAGTGTCAGTTTGGATATGCATTTTCTGAAAGAATATGCCCACTAGAGCATTTTAATCTTTATTTGAAGTAAATCGGGTGTTTTTTCATGAAGTCATTGTCAGATGTATGGGAAAGGAATCCAGCAACTTTTTTTCAAATTTCATACTTTTTCAACTTGACTAGCTGTAAATTAATATTTAGAAGTAAAATTAAGCTTTGATATTTTCCAAAGGTGTATAAAAAGGATTGATTTCATCATTTATGACAAGAACTCATAACTAAACTTGGCAATATCTCAGTTCAAACCTTTTCACCATCCGACTGATTACGTCATTCACTGTAACCCCACTGTCAACCAATCAATTGGACACCATAGAATCACCAGAGATAATTTGAAGTTTCAAAACACTCAGCGTATTGTTCTAAGAGTATGGGGCAAACAAGACCCATATTTTCCTCTGTAAGTCTCTAAATAAAACCCAGATATAAAATACGTTCCCACTGCCAAGCAAACGTTTCGACACTTTACAATCACCAGAGATAATTTGAAGATTTAAAACACTCAACATTGTTCTATGAACCAAATAAGACACTTATTTTCTTCTGTAAGTCTCTAAATAGAAACCATATAGAAAATGTGTTCCCACTGTCAAGCAAACGTTCGGACACCTTAGAATCACCAGAGATAATTTGAAGACTTAAAACACTCGGGCTATTGTAGACGACAGATAAATATTTCTCATCGTTTTTCTGGTTTCCAAGTAATGCAATTATGTCTTTATTGTTTTTCGTTGTCGGCTGAAGAAGGGTTTTGAACCCGAATAGTTTCGTATTTGGTATTTTTAAATATTTTTTTTGAAGCTGTTATATTCTTTTTGTTTTATTACTTGTTACAGTCCACAGCTTCTAGCAGCTTAAGGGGCGGTTTGGGTCTAATTATTAGGAAAATCCTTCAAAAATTTGATTTTGAGATTTTGGTGGAAAATGATATTTTATTATCTTAGAAATAATATAATTGAAGTCCAAATTCTTAAAGTAGACTATAAAGGCACGAAATACACAGTCGAAAATGGTACAGGTAGTAAGAAATGTGTGAAAAACGGGAAGCCATTTTGCTATTTTCTCAATATGTCATTTTTCTAAGGGTATGGGAAACTGTGTCAAACGTCACTCAGAATCTATTCAATGGAATTGTCTGAAAATTTCCACAGTTATCACAGAGATAATGTATTATGTCACCATAGAGAGATTTTTTTGATAAGATTTGTGAATTTTAAATTACAATCCTAAATCTGAATTTTTTACATCAATTTTGTCATAACATTTTGATTCTCAACTTTGTAATGCTCTAATACAAATTCCATAAGCTAAAGCCGTAAAATCTCTCTATGGTGACACACTATGGTACAATGTTGACAAGAGGGAAGAATATGGAGGTCATTCCTTCATTAGTTTTTGTGGAACGTTTACCACAAGATTGTTATATTTTTTTATGTCAGACCCCCAAATTAGATCGCAAAATGGGTATCAACACAGATAATTAAAAATTTTCACCATAAATGTTGTTTTTTAACCTATATTGATGATACAGAATGATTAAAACCGCCCAATATAGGTTATTAAAATTTTTTTAGACTTTGACTTGAATACAGAGTCACTTAATGAGAAAGCAAAAGATTCAAGATGTGTCGATAATGTTTTCGATTTGTTTCTTCTATGGAGTTCAAGTTCTCGTTCTTTGTAACACATTAGGGAGCAGGCAGGGCTGGGGGGATGGAACAATCTGAAAAGAAGGTGTGCATGAAACAGTGGCAAAGTGGAAAGAAAAATACTAGAAAAAAAAAAAAGTCATCCTATCCCCAACACTCCAACCCCCTCCCCCCCCCCCCCCCCCCCCCCCCCCCCCCCCCCCCCCCCCCCCCCCCCCCCCCCCCCCGCGATTCCAACCATCCCCCCCCCCCTTCCCTCTCTCTTCTTTCTTCCTTCTTCTTCTTCTTCTTCTTCTTTCTTCTCTTCTTCTTCTTTCTCTTCTCCTCTTCCTTCTTCTTCCTTCTTCCTCTTCCTTCTCTTCTTCTCTCTTCTCTTTCTTCTCTTCATCTTTCTTTTCTTCTTCTTCTTCTTCTCTTCTTCTCTCTTCTTCTTCTCTCTTCTTCTTCTTCTTCTTCTTCTTTTCTTCTTCTTCTTCTTCTTCTTCTTCTTCTTCTTCTTTCTTCTTCTTCTTCTTCTTCTTCTTCTTCTTCTTTTCTCTTCTTCTTCTTCTTCTTCTTCTTCTTCTTCTTCTTCTTCTTCTTCTTCTTCTTTCTTCTTCTTCTTCTTCTTCTTCTTCTTCTTCTTCTTCTTCTCTTCTTTTCTTCTTCTTCTTCTTCTTTTCTTCTTCTTCTTCTTCTTCTCTTCTTCTTCTTTTCTTCTTCTTCTTCTTCTTCTCTTCTTCTTCTTCTTCTTCTTCTTCTTCTTCTTCTTCTTCTTCTTCTTCTTCTTCTTCTTCTTCTTCTTCTTCTTCTTCTTCTCTTCTTCTTCTTTCTTCTTCTTCTTCTTCTTCTTCTTCTTCTTCTTCTTCTTCTTCTTTCCCTTCTTCTTCTTCTTCTTCTTCTTCTTCTTCTTCTTCTTCTTCTTCTTCTTCTTCTTTCTTCTTCTTCTTCTTCTTCTTCTTCTTCTTCTTCTTCTTCCCTTCTTCTTCTTCTCTTCTTCTCTTCTCTTCTTCTTCTTCTTCTTCTTCTTCTTCTTCTTTCTTTCTTCTTCTTTCTTCTCTTCTTCTTTTCTTCTTCTTCTTCTTTTTCCCTTCTTCTTCTTTTCTTCTTCTTCTTCTTCTTTCTTCTTCTCTTCTTCTTCTTCTTCTTCTTCTTCTTCTTCTTTTCTTCTTCTTCTTCTTCTTCTTCTTCTTCTTCTTCTTCTTCTTCTTCTTCTTCTTCTTCTTTCTTCTTCTTCTTCTTCTTCTTCTCTTCTTCTTCTCTTCTTCTTCTTCTTTCTTCTTCTTCTTCTTCTTCTTTCTTCTTCTTCTTCTTCTTCTTTCTTCTTTTCTTCTTCTTTCTTCTTCTTCTTCTTCTCTTCTTCTTCTTGCTTCTGCTTCTGCTTCTGCTTCTGCTTGCTTCTGTCTGCTTCTGCTTCTGCTTCTGCTTCTTCTTCTTCTTCTTCTTCTTCTTCTTCTTTTTTCAGCTTATCCCACATTTTGCAGGGTTGCCATAGTGAATGCGACATCTCCATGTATCTCGGTTCGGAGCTTCATCTTCTTCCATACCCAATGCCTCAATCAAAGCAGTTTGTATTGTATGTTTCTGTCTCATTGTTAGACATTGTTTCATCCACATATTATTATTTCCACATTTTTCTCTCTCTCGTGCTTTGTTGTGTGTAACGTGATATAAATAGAATGATGACGTCATTGCATTAAATGTCTCGTGGAAAGTAGAAAATAATGGCTGATGATTTTCACACTCGTAGTTCAAACCCTCGATCTCTCTAACCATTTATTGAAACTAATTTTGTTGTTGATTGTTAACATTTTGTTGATGTTGACGTTTTGTTGATGTAAACATTTAGTTTGATTAAACATTTTGTTGATGTTGACATTTTGTTGATGTAAACATTTTGTTGACGTTGACATTTTGTTGATGTAAACATTGTGTTCGATATCAA
>NC_088364.1:63551469-63563969 GCF_034508935.2 Berghia stephanieae
GAAGTTTAACGGACCAACACACAAACTCTGTGTAACCATGAACTTTTATAGACTGGTTAGTACAGTTTAGTGAGAACAACTCACAAACGCGGATGGCAAAAACCATAACAAAGGCCTGAGTGACGTCATCTGCATACTATCTATAAACGTTTAAGGTTACACATATTTTTGTGTGTTGATACGTTATATCCGACAAGCGGAGGCTATGAGAGTTTGTATCTAATGAGTATGAGTGTGGAGTGATTGTCATTGAAAGATAAACTGAGTGAAACACTCCATGTGTGTTGTAGGTGCGGATGTACTTAGATGGAAGTCTAACTTGTACTACATCTGTGCGTTAATGTTTGTGTCTGTGTGTGTATGTGTGTGTGTGTGTGTGTGTGTGTGTGTGTGTGTGTATGTGCGAGCATGTATGTGAGGGGATAGATTGAAAAATCCAATAGTCAATCAATACCCATAAGTCAATTGATAGTAAAGCCAAAAATGATGAGACGTCAATTTTCACTGAAGCATTCACGCGATTTTAACCCATAGACTGACAAGCGAAGGACGCTGACTTATAATTGGATTCAGTAGTCTGATGTCACGCGCCCGACAACGGCGGCCATCTTGGTTCTAAACAAAGAAAATCTTTACTTTTTATTCTTCATGCTGGCGAGAACTTTTCATTCCCTTTTCATATGCCTTGTGATCAGATGTGTAAAAGTCAAAACATGATCAAATTGATGGGGTTTTTTTCCTCTGGATACGCTTTTAAGCTCGCCGGAGAAATATTTCATACGGCGTCCGCCATCGTTCCGATAGTTTAGAGCTAGTGTTACTAAGTTACCATACGTCATTAGGAAGGAAGTGACGTTACGACTATTGAATCCTATTGATAGAATGTGCTTGGCCAAGGAGTTCACAACATTGCCATCCGGAAGTATAACGGACCAACACGCAAACTCTGTAACCATGAACTTTTATAGTCTGGTTAATACAGTTTAGTGAGAACAACTCACAAACGCGGATGGCAAAAACAATAACAAAGGCTTGAGTGACGTCATCTTCGAACTATCTATACACATACACTCACATATATGTATATATATATATATATATATATATATATATATATATATATATATATATATATATATATATATATATGTAAATATATATGTATATATATGTATATATATACATATATATATATATATATATATATATATATATATATATATATATATATATTATATCGATATATTTATATATATATATGTATACATATATATATATATATATATATATATATATATATATATATATATATATATATATATATATATATATATAAATATATAGACGGCTCCGTGCAAGAAATTATTATCTACACTTTTTATCTTTCTGAGAAAATGGTAAAAGAAACATTTCTCAACTTTCATTCTCCCACCAAAATTTTATTTTTCTACCAAAAGCAATGAAACTTGCCTCTGTTATTAGGTTGACTATGATCATCAATTACAAATACTAAAATTAGATATTATTATAAGCATATTTGATGAAAATCCATAACATTGGAGATAATAAATTCTTGCAGTCTCATTATCGGTCACATTGAAGTTAGAAAACTGATTATATGTAGATAAGCAGTTCTTGCAGGTACAGCACTTACGGAGGTAGCATGATGTGTGACAAGAAAATAAGGAGATAACGATTTCATTTTCTGAAAATTTCTCTCTGAAAACAGATTATTTTATTGAAAAAGAGTAAGGTAAAAAGAGATTAGAAATTACAGCCCTGCAATTTAAAAAAAATCCCACAAAAACAATCAAAACCGAGAGCGCTGAAAGAAGAGGGAGATGAATAAGAATAACAGAGGGAGAAGAAGAAGAATAAGACGACGACGAAGAAGAAGAAGAAGAAGAAGAAGAAGAAGAAGAAGAAGAAGAAGAAGAAGAAGAAGAAGAAGAAGAAGAAGAAGAAGAAGAAGAAGAAGAAGAAGAAGGAAGAAGAAGAAGAAGAAGAAGAAGAAAGAAGAAGAAGAAGAAGAAGAAGAAGAAGAAGAAGAAGAAGAAGAAGATAGAAGAAGACGAAGAAGAAGAGAAGGATAAGAAGAAGAAGAAGAAGAAGAAGATGAGAAGAAGAGAGAAAGAAGAAGAGAAGAAGAGAAGAAGAAGAAGAAGAAGAAAGAAGAAGAAGAAGAAGAAGAAGAAGAAGAAGAAAGAAGAAGAAAGAAGAAGAAGAGAAGAAGAAGAAGAAGAAGAAGAAGAAGAAGAAGAAGAAGAAGAAGAAGAAGAAGAAGAAGAAGAAGAAGAAGAAGAAGAAGAAGAAGAAGAAGAAGAAAAAGAAGAAGAAGAAGAAAAGAATAAAGAGAAGGAAGAGGAAAAAAGTGAAGAACGTGATATGAGTGCAATTCCATTCAATCAAATGCAACTTTGTCAGTGTCTTCAGTTCCAGGATCAGGGACCAAATCATTTATATTGTCTGCAGTAGGGAGCGTCTTATACCAGGGGTGAACTTCTTTTGGTATGACAAATTAACCCATTGCCGCCCAAATCGCCCGTAATCGCCCGCTAAAAAAAAACATCTCAAACAGTCCAAATGGCCCGATATCGCCCGCCAGGTACCCAGCATCTTTGAACCCGTAAACTAAAAATGTGTGTAGAACCACTTCTTTTTATTTAGAAAACGAAAGTAGAGAAAGAGTGAAAGTGAAACTAGAAATTTCCCGATCGTTTTTATCTCAATTCGTTTGTCTGCTGTGATTTTTGTCGACCAAATCGGTTGTGGTAACGTCCTTTTTTTTTTTTTTGCTGGAATGGCGTTTGAATTCCTCAATTCTCGGGCGTGATCAACGTTTTTTAATGGATAGTGATGATGATAGTACTCATTCAGACACTGAATCAGACATTGAGGTTGAGTTGGATGCGCATTTTGATGACATTGACAATGGGTTTCATGTGTTTTAATATTATTACATATTTTTCAACTTTAACATTTTTTTTTTCAAATCAAAATAAGAATCAATAGTCCAAAACAATACATCAAATTAATGGCCATTCATTCTTCTTTCCAAAACAGCTTTTATTTTGTTTCTAGCATGCCTCACATTCTTGCAATTAATTTTTTAATGAAGTGTACTATGACATTTGGAAGAGTTCTCTCCCCTCGCATGGTCTGTGAGAGACATTTTTTCAGATTATGCCCGGGCAGCAATGGGTTAAGAGCAAAGTTTGCTCTTGATATAGGGAGCTGCTTTTTGTAAGCAGGAACAAGCACAATCTCCTCAGTATTGATGGGCTTCACGCGGGCGCCATTTATTCTCATACACTTGAAATCATCATCGTAGAGTTCCGGGACAAAAGTGTTTGAGGCAAATCTCTCCTGAATTGAAATGACTTGACAAGTAACCAATTCACACTGTCGCCGTTCTCGTCTATCTTCCTGTTTGTTATCGTTTTATCAGCAGCTGTTTTGAAGTCGATGAAATCGGTGTGTTCAAGAACCTTCACATTGTAAGGATTTTTTCTCCTTGACGACTCAAAAATCGACTGCCAGTCCGTCATAGTGAACGTTTTGATGTTTTTTTTTTCATTCTCTGTTGCAGAATTCTTGCAATCCACCTCCGTCATTGATTGTCCACTCTCAAGGAAATTCATTTCAAAGTTTTGGTTGCGTCCTGCACCACCACCATCATCATCATCATCATCATTGCTGCCATCAGTTGGTTCCCATTTTGCCCAGAACAGGTGTCCGAATATAATGGCACCACCTCTATGTGTCTTGGCAATAGGATTCAATAGTCGTAACGTCACTTCCTTCCTAATGACGCATGGTAACTTAGTAACACTGGCTCTAAACTATCGGAACAATGGCGGACGCCCGTATGAAATATTTCTCCGGCGAGCATAAAAACGTTTGAAGAGGGAAAATAAACACATAAATTTGATCATGTTTTGACTTTTACACATTCTGATCAAAAGGCATATGAAAAGGGAATAAAAAGTTCTAGCCAGCATGAAGAATAAAAAGTAATGATTTTCTTTGTTTAGAACCAAGATGGCCGCCGTTGCCGGGCTGCGTGACATCAGACTACTGAATCGTATTGCTGTAACCAGTGATGGACGCAACTAGTAACTGGCAATTTCATTTGGTTGTAGACACATAGTTTCCTTGAGTAATATGTCAATGAAACGTTACTGGAAGGAAGTTGAAGCACGCTTGCAGGTCGAAAGAACCGCTCATTAATCCTTCACATTGCTTTTGTCTTTATCCAACTGTTTGGCAATCATCGAGTCTTTGTATCTTTTTAAGTGTACTGATTGGCTAAAAAGCTCACAACAGTGCCCTCTGGAAGTATAACGGGCTAATACACAAAACATAGTGTAACCTTGAACGTTTGTAGTGTAGTTAATACAGTTTAGTGAGGATTACTCATAAACGAGGATGGCAAAAACAAGAACCAAGACCCGAGTGATGTCAACTTCATTCTCTCTATACAATCGGCTATATTCAATGGGAGCGATCTATAGATAGTTCGAAGATGACGTCACTCGTGTCTTTATTATTGTTTTTTGCCACCCGCGTTTATCACTGAAGTGTATTAACCTAACTATAAACGTTCATGGATACACACAGTTTTGTGTGTTGGTCCGTTATACTTCCGGATGGCAATGTTATGAGCTTCTTAGCCAAGCGCATACTATCTATAGATAGTATGCAGATGACGTAATTCAGGCCTTTGTTATTGTTTTTGCCATCCGCGTTTGTGAGTTGTTCTCACTAAACTGTATTAACCAGACTATAAAAGTTCATGGTTACACAGAGTTTGTGTGTTGGTCCGTTATACTTCCGGATGGCAATGTTGTGAACTCCTTGGCCAAGCGCATTCTATCTATAGATAGTTCGTAGATGACGTCATTCGGGTCTTTGTTATTGTTTTTTTGCCATCCACGATTGTGAGTAGTTCTCACTAAATTATATTAACCTGACTATAAACGTTCATGGTTACACATAGTTTTGTGTGTTGATCCTTTACACTTCCCGATGGCAATGTTATGAGTTTCTTAGCCAAGCGCACACTATCTATATTCATGTTTTCGTCCAACCAGGTATTCAATCACATGATTTGTTGCTGTCCAACGATAGGATATTTCTTAACAAATGATTTGTTTACAAATGCTATAAACATACTCATGTGTCAAGCTGAATCAAACGACCAATCGTGATGTTAGATATTTAAAAAGGTGTGAACACTTTTCACTAAGTGGGTCATTTTGAGCACATGACAAGTTAATATAGATAGAATGCGCTTGGCCAAGAAGTTCACAACATTGCCATACGGAAGTATAACGGACCAACACACAAACTCTGTGTAGCCATGAACTTTTATAGTCTGGTTAATACAGTTTAGTGAGAACAACTCACAAACGCGGATGGCAAAAACAATAACAAAGGCATGGTGTCAAGACTTTTCAGAAAAGCCTAATAATATATAGATAGAATGCGCTTGGCCAAGGAGTTCACAACATTGCCGTCCGGAAGTATAAAGGACCAACACACAAACTCTGTGTAACCATGAACGTTTATAGTCAGGTTAATACAGTTTAGTGAGAACAACTCACAAACGCGGATGGCAAAAACAATAACAAAGGCATGAGTGACGTCATATGCATACTATCTATATGTGTATATATATATATATATATATATATATATATATATATATATATATATATATATATATATATACAATTGACGTCACTCAGCTCTTTGGTATTGTTTTCAGACAACCATATTATTAAAGTCATAGTTTTGTGCGGAATATCCGGATGGTGAATATTGTGAGTTTTTAACGAAACGCAATGCATCAATATCTCGACTGCTTCCAGGATCGATCTCTATCCCTAAGTGTATGTGAAGCTTGTGCTCTACAAACTGAGCTATCGGGACCCCGTAGGTAATATGTAACGTTATTGATTCGACTTGCTGTTATTGATTCAATTTGAACTCACAACGGAATCCGGGACAAATTCATTGAACCGTGACGTTCAGTACGCCATCACGTGTTTATATTTAACTTTAAAACGATCTAATTTCCATTGCAAACATAATTTCACAAATGTCACGGTGTGAAATTGTCTTCTGGGCATTGAACTTGTTTTTGTGTTTGGTATTGGTTGCTATGGAATCCGTGATGGCATGAGAGATACACACATAATATGAACTCTGGAGAAACATTCAACCTGCTCACTTCCGTGTTCCACTCCACAAAGACGCGCATTCTAAAATGTGGCCAGAAAATCCGTCCTTCAACTGTATTTAGATTTAAATGACTCTCCTCTTGGCAAAAAATAAAAATAAAAATGATAAAAATAATAAAATAAAGAAAAGATTTAAAAAAATCAAACCTGGGACCTCGTAAGGTCTTCCTTCAATTTCCGGGTTTGAGAGTTTTTTCCAATATGGGTCTAATAAATGGATCACTGTTTGACGGACGATTTTTCTGGCCAAAATTTTAAATACGCGACTTTTTGAAGTACGTCAGTTAACTGGTTTATATTATTTCACACTTTGGCCTTGAATATCCAACTCGTCACAATGTCTGAAATCTGGCAATTCCAATGCAATTAACCATAAGATATTTGACCAATCAAAACATGGAATTTGTGACACACCTTCACACGTGCTCGGATATACATGGTTGGTTGTTTATAAACAATAACGTGAATGAAATCTACCCCTCTCTGATCATTGTTATTGTTTTTATATCACCAAATAGGTGACTGGTTACCACACGATTTTCTCGATCATAATATAAACGTTTAAGGTTACACACACTTTTCTGTGTTGGTTCTATAAATAGAATGCGCTTGGCCAAGGAGTTCACAACATTGCCATCCGGAAGTATAACGGACCAACACACAAACTCTGTGTAACCATGAACTTTTATAGTCTGGTTAATACAGTTTAGTGAGAACAACTCACAAACGCGGATGGCAAAAACAATAACAAAGACCTGAGTGACGTCATCTGCATACTATCTATAGATAGTATGCGCTTGGCTAAGAAGCTCATAACATTGCCATCCGGAAGTATAACGGACGAACACACAAAACTATGTGTAACCATGAACTTTTATAGTCTGGTTAATACAGTTCAGTGAGAATAACTCACAAACGCGGATGGCAAAATATAACAACAAAGGCTTGAGTGACGTCATCTTCGAACTATTGATCTATTGATCAAGCGGTAGAACAGTGGGTATTTTACTTAGACATAGACCATGGTAAAACCTGTGTAGTTCAGTATGCTTACCAATCACTGCCATTGTTTACATTTTGACGAATGTCCGAGAGGCGTGGTTATCTAAGTGTCTATTAAATTCAAAGTTGTTGTTTTTTTTATTGTGGCTATGCGGTCTTGTGGTAAAACACTCGCCTTTGGACAGGAATGTCCAAGGTTCGAGTTCCGCTCTGATCGGCGCATAGTTGAGCCCTTGGGAAAGGCCCTTAGCTTACATTCTCTCATCTTACTCAAGTTAAAAATGAGTACCTGGCCGCAACAGTGGTGATGCGTTTTCGCTCGATTCGCTCCAATACATAGAACGAAACTGATGTCACTCAGCACTTTGTTTTTGTTTATTTATAGCCAGCCATTATTATGAGTAGTTCTCAATAAATTCTGTCAGTCAGACTATAGATAGTATGCAGATGACGTCACTCAGGCCTTTGTTATTGTTTTTGCCATCCGCGTTTGTGAGTTGTTCTCCCTAAACTGCATTAACCAGACTATAAAAGTTCATGGATACACAGAGTTTGTGTGTTGGTCCGTTATACTTCCGGATGGCAATGTTGTGAACTCCTTGGCCAACCGCATTCTATCTATAGATAGTATGCAGATGACGTCACTCAGGCCTTTGTTATTGTTTTTGCCATCCGCGTTTGTGAGTTGTTCTCACTAAACTGTATTAACCAGACTATAAAAGTTCATGGTTACACAGAGTTTGTGTGTTGGTCCGTTATACTTCCGGATGGCAATGTTGTGAACTCCTTGGCCAAGCGCATTCTATCTATAGATAGTTCGAAGATGACGTCACTCAGGCCTTTGTTATTGTTTTTGCCATCCGCGTTGTGAGTTGTTCTCACTAAACTGTCTTAACCAGACTATAAAAGTTCATGGTTACACAGAGTTTGTGTGTTGGTCTGTTATACTTCCGGATGGCAATGTTGTGAACTCCTTGGCCATGCGCATTCTATCTATAAACAGTCAACGTAACATCCAGTTTTGTGTTTTAGTACGTTATTTACGGCTTGCGGAATGTTGTGAGTAAATTACCTTATCGCACAGCATAACTAGTTTATAGATAATTCGAAGATGACGTCACTCGGGTCTTTGCTATTGTTTTTTGCCATCCGCGTTTCTGAGTAATTCTCACTAAACTGTATTGACCTGACTATAAACGATCATGGTTACACAAAGTTTTATGTGTTGGTCCGTTATACTTCCGAATGGCAATGTTGTGAGCTCCTTATAGCTTAGCTCAGCGCATACTATCTATATAAATGTTTAAGATGACATATAATTTGTATTTTGGTAACGATTGTGAGCATCATTCACAATTTTAACACAGGCGATTGAAAAATGCAAAGTGTCCTCACGATGTAATTCAGCCATCAGGGTGTCAAAATATGAAAAATGCTCACAAATTGTAGGGCTGACTGTCTCGACTGTTTGGCATGTACGAGGGTAGATATGGGAATGGCGAATTCGCTCAATGAGATCAGGGGCAGAACATCCAGATAGATAGTTCGAAGATGACGTCACTCAGGACTTTGTTATTGTTTTTTGCCATCCGCGTTTATGAGTAATGAATGGGGCGATTGGCATGTTGCATACCTGCCGAATCTTACGAATTTTTCGTAATTTTACGAATTTTAGACAAATTTCATGGCCAATTACAAAATTTTATGGAAAATTACGAATTTTTAATTCTTAGTAATACTTAAATAATGATGATAATAATAATAATAATAATAATAATAATAATAATAATAATAATAATAATAATAATAATAATAATAATAATAATAATAATAATAATAATAATAATAACAATAATAATAATAATAATAACAACAACTCCGCCTTCTATAATAATAATATTGTGGTTGTTCGTACACAATTTCAGAAATTACGAATTTCCTTGTCAAATTACTAAAAATTGACATAAAAGCTACTAAATTTGAAGTTTTCAATTTGGTAGGTCTGATGTTGTAAAGGTGGCTATGACCGTGGCCATAGTTAACTTATTGCCTGACACTGACCAAAAATGACGGCAAAAGACAAGTCTTTGGCCGCAAACGAAAACCAGTCGTGAGTTGTATTCAATAGTTCAACCAATGGAATCACTTGTTTCCTTGAACTCTGCTAACAACAACTCAACGCAGCACAAACCTTACAAAATGACGTCAAACTATACGCCCTACAGAGTTCTAGCGTAGCCGCCGTAAAATTATAGCCTGATACTACGACCGTAGCAATCGTATCCTTATAGCCTGACACTGGCAAAAAAATGACGTCAAAAGACAAGTCTTTGGCCATTAACGACAACTTACTAGATGGGGCACAAACCTAAATAATGACGTCAAACTATAAGTCCGAGTGGGTTCTTGTGTCAGGCTATCTGTGAACGATGGCGACAGCCCCAGTATCAGGCTATAGATAGATCGAAGTTGACGTCACTCATATCTTTATTATTGTTTTTTGCCATCCGCGTTTATGAATATTTCTCACTAAACTGTATTAACCAGACTATAAACATTTAAGGTTACACATCGTTGTGTGTGTTGGTCCGCTGTACTTCCGAATGGCAATGTTGTGAGCTTCTTAGCCAAGCGCACACTATCTATAAGTTAACGATGGCTACACTATTACCCTGCCTTGACCTAATAAATTTGGCTGTTGTAGTGTGTGGTCTACCTTGACACGAATGAACTCGTGAACGCTCGTAAGCCATTGACACGTGACCAGGGAACGAAGGCCGTGTTGCTGTGATAGGGTTACACGACTTGGGAATAATGTAGAATGTCAAGTTAATGGCTCCTATTTCATTGGAAGTGTACAACCACTCTGGATACATACCTTGTTTAATTGACCTTCTGTTTTCAGAGCGATGGCATTTTATTTTCAATACTAAATATTATAAATATGGTGGTCGTCAATAAAGATAATCCATCCTCGCTCTCCGTAATCCTGAGATTCAGCCTATAGATAGAATGCGATTGGCCAAGGAGTTCACAACATTGCCATCCGGAAGTATAAAGGACCAACACACAAACTCTGTGTAACCATAAACGTTTATAGTCAGGTTAATACAGTTTAGTGAGAACACCTCACAAACGCGGATGGCAAAAACAATAACAAAGGCCTGAGTGACGTCATCTGCATACTATCTATATCTTGTTCCCAGCTTCTTGTTGGTCTACCTCTTCCTCTCTTGCCGTCTACCCTTGTCTACAAAGATGCCTGAAATTAGGGTTTCAGAATTTTTGAAAAGTTGGAGATCGATAAGATCGGAAATAAATTGTGTGTGTCCAAAAATGTAAAAAGGTTGTGAAGTCAAATATGACAGCCAGCCAATATCGGTATCGATAAAACCTTTATATAATCGATAACACTGATAAGAGCGGTGCGCATGTACCGTAAAATGACCCCACCCTGATACGGGAACGTGTAAACGTTTAACGCGGTAAATAGCCAGTTTGACTAAAATAGAGAATAAAATTTGCTCCTCATTCCGTAAGGAAAAAACAGCATGATTGTACAATAATAAACAAAAATGAATATAACAGATTTAAAAAAAGAACAAAAAACTAAACACGGAACGTTTCGGACTCAAAACCCTTCTTCAGATATTAAACAAAAATAAAATAAAAAACATAAATACACTACTTTCAAACCGCGGCAGACGGCAGTGACAAAATAGGCACGTCATTTTACACTCCACAGCTTCTAGCAGTTTTGCACGTCCTTTTGCATCCCACAGCTTCTAGCAGCTAAGCACATCATTTTACATTCTACAACTTCTAGCAGCTCAGCACGGACTTTTACATTCCACAGCTTTTAGCAGCTTAGCACATTCTTTTTACATTCCATAGCTTCTAGAAGCTCACAACGTCAGGTTTGCATTTCACAGCTTCTAGTAGTTTAGCACTTCCTTTTTTCCATTCCACAGGTTCTAGCAGCTTAGAACGTCCTCATACATTCCACAGCTTCTAGCAGTTTAGCACGTCCTTATACATTCCACAGCTTCTAGCAGCTTAGCACGTCCTAATACATTCCACAGCTTCTAGCAGCTTAGAACATCATTATTACATTCCACAGCTTCTAGCAGCTTAGAACATCATTATTACATTCCACAGCTTCTAACAGCTTAGCACGTCCTTATACATTCCACAGCTTCTAGCAACTTAGCACGTCCTAATACATTCCACAGCTTCTAGCAGCTTAGAACATCATTATTACATTCCACAGCTTCTAGCAGCTTAGAACATCATTATTACATTCCACAGCTTCTAGCAGTTTAGCACGTCCTTATACATTCCACAGCTTATAGCAGCTTAGCACGTCCTTATACATTCCACAGCTTCTAGCATCTTAGCACGTCCTTATACATTCCACAGCTTCTAGCAGCTTAGAACATCATTATTACATTCCACAGCTTCTAGCAGCTTAGAACATCATTATTACATTCCACAGCTTCTAGCAGCTTAGCACGTCCTTATACATTCCGCAACTTCTAGCAGCTTAGAACGTCCTCATACATTTCACAGCTTATAGCAGCTTAGCACGTCCTTATACATTCCACAGCTTCTAGCAGCTAAGCACGTCCTTATACATTCCACAGCTTCTAGCAGCTTAGCACGTCCTTATACATTCCACAGCTTCTAGCAGCTTAGAACATCATTATTACATTCCACAGCTTCTAGCAGTTTAGCACGTCCTTATACATTCCACAGCTTATAGCAGCTTAGCACGTCCTTATACATTCCACAGCTTCTAGCATCTTAGCACGTCCTTATACATTCCACAGCTTCTAGCAGCTTAGAACATCATTATTACATTCCACAGCTTCTAGCAGCTTAGAACATCATTATTACATTCCACAGCTTCTAGCAGCTTAGCACGTCCTTATACATTCCGCAACTTCTAGCAGCTTAGAACGTCCTCATACATTTCACAGCTTATAGCAGCTTAGCACGTCCTTATACATTCCACAGCTTCTAGCAGCTAAGCACGTCCTTATACATTCCACAGCTTCTAGCAGCTTAGCACGTCCTTATACATTCCACAGCTTCTAGCAGCTTAGAACATCATTATTACATTCCACAGCTTCTAGCAGCTTAGCACGTCCTTATACATTCCACAACTTCTAGCAGCTTAGCACGTCCTTATACATTCCACAGCTTCTAGCAGCTTAGAACATCATTATTACATTCCACAGCTTCTAGCAGCTT
>NC_088364.1:63577640-63582899 GCF_034508935.2 Berghia stephanieae
CCCATGGATATTTTGACATTTATATATCACTTTGTTTATCTAGCTTCCAATCTACCTACCTAATCTCCCATAAGACTTATTACCATCAATACCGCAGCCACCACTATAACTACCATCGCCTCGATCACCACCAGGTTGCCAGATCATTTTTCAGTAAGTGGCCAAACTAGCTATAGCAGGAGGCCAGATTCTTCGGCAGGAGGCCAAATACCACCAAACCCACCTTAGCCTCGCGAAAACTCTTTAGATTTGTTAAACAATTTATTCCCCCCATTTTTGAAGAAGAAAAAAGAAAATTAATTTAAAGGAACATTCGCTGTACTCACCTTAATCAAAACACCATTTCGCCATTGCAATTGCTCACTAGATTCTGTGCATTTGTT
Organism: Berghia stephanieae; assembly: GCF_034508935.2. Lineage (NCBI taxonomy): Eukaryota > Metazoa > Mollusca > Gastropoda > Nudibranchia > Aeolidiidae > Berghia > Berghia stephanieae. The sequence continues at coordinate 63,578,024 of NC_088364.1, forward strand.
GACATCGTTGAATTTTTCCTTTTAAACTTAAACAACATCATAGGTCACATATTTGAGTTGTAATCAGCGTAACGAGAAAATAACGAATAATTGACTTGAGACTCAGAAAAAATGTCACATACAACCGAATTATCACGATGGGAATAAAAAGTTCATTCTAGAGGTCTACACACCTGGAGAACTCCTCAACAAAAGTAATATTTTTACAAATTAAACTGAATTCAACAGGCCCGTTTCAACGAACCAAGAATCCATTATTGCTCAGCATTTTTACTACTGTGCTCGATCCCGAAGAACACTATTCGTTCTGGTTGTACATGGCAGCTGTAAACAAATTAATCATGTCTTTCGTAACTTGGAAATCCACACAGCATTGCTTTTTGAAAACAAATATGGGCCTTTTGGGCGCGATTGCGTGATAGCAGAGATTCTATATATAGAAGCATTAGCAAATGCAATCTGTGGCGTTAGCACGTGTTGCATTTAGATATTTAGATTGCCAAATAAAATAAGTTTTACCGGTACCAAAGTAAAACGATATAACGGAGAAAGTCAGAGGAGGCCAAAAAGTTGGTCACAGGAGGCCAAGTGGCCAAACCAAATTTTGGGAGGCCAACTGGCTTGGGAAAAGGCCAAATTTCTCAAATTTGGCCACCAGAAGGCCAAACTAGCAACCCTGATCACCACCACCACCACCACAACCAGCACCAATACTACGACCCTCACCACCATCACAAGTATCAACACCACTACCAATACTACTACCATCACCATCACCACCACCACTACCACTGTCAATATTACTACCATCACCACCACCACCAATACTACTAACACCACTACCACCACCACCACCACCACCACCACCACCAATACTACGAACACCACCACGGCCACCACCACCACCACCACCACCACTAATACCACCACCACCACCACCACCACCATCACCAGCAGCAAATGGGATATTTACCCAGAATTCCAATACCAGCCATTGATCGCAAACTCTTCCCAATACTGACATCGATACAGCCAAGGGCAATGATATTTTGATTACGAAGGTTGCAAACATTCAGCCATGACAAATGATTACCCAGCCTCCCATTTCCCTTTCATCTGTATTTCTATATTAATACCGTAATTTATCATTGCGCACGGAGGTTTTTATTGGATCGTTTAATTAAATCTGGAGGTCACTCAGTATTTGGGGGGGGGGGGGGTCACGTGATGTCACACACTCTCCCTCCCCTCTCTCACTTTCACTCTCTCTCTCTCTCTCTCTCTCTCTCTCTCTCTCTCCCTCCCCCCTTCTTCTCTTTCTCTCTCTCTCTCTCTCTCTCTCTCTCTCTCTCCCTCCCTTCCTCCCCCTATCTCTATCCTTCATCCCTCTCTCTCTCTCTTTTCTCTCTGTCTCCTCCCTCTCCCCCCACCCCCTTCATCCCCTCTCTCCCCTTCCTCCCTCTCTCTCCCCTTACCCCCTCTCTCTATCTATCTCTCTCTAACACCCCCCCCGTGCCCATCCCCCCCCCCTCCCCCATCCCCTCCTCAATCTACAATGTCTGGTAATTCAATATCAATCACGTCCACTTGATAATCCCCAGAACGCATCGCCTCTGTAATTACTGGGCCATGTTATTTATCGATACCAACCTACATCCCAGGCGAATAGCACGGCCTTTTCGTGATCGAATCGAGTGCCCCAAGCCCGTTTGTCAAACCCCAAGTCCAATACATTCCGGGCTGTTTCCATCACGAGTTCCTTCTTTTCTTTAGTCTGTCTTAAAATGGTGGTAACGGGGATATATTTTTGGAGGGGGGGGGGGGGGGGGGGGGGGGGGGGGGGGGGGGGGGGGGGGGGGGGGGGGGGGGGGGGGTGAGACTTTTAGGTGATCTCAAACTTAAGTACACTGATAGGGTACTCTTGGAATCTACATCTGCTGTTCCCTATCTGAACCACATCCCCCTTTTTTCTTCCTTTTTCTCGTATGTTGTTAATTGTAAATTTATAACCTTTTTTTACTATCCCAATTTATACCTTTTTACTGGCGCTGATATGACCTAAATCTGTCGCAAGTGCCGTAAAACGCTTAAAAACGAATCCACTCCCCCAACAAAAACAAATCAAAACAAACAAACAAACAAAAAAAGCAAAAGGAAACAACACCCCCCTCCCCATAAAAAAAAGAAACAAAAACAAAAGCAAAAGCAAACAAAAACAAAACAAAACAAAAATAAAACCAAAAAGACAAACAAACAAACAAAATCCCCCAAAAACAAAGGATAATGGGTATTTGGTGAGGGGGAGAGAGAGAGAGAGAGAGAAGAGAGAGAGAGAGAGAGAGAGAGAGAGAGAGAGAGAGAGAGAGGAGAGAGAGAGAGAGAGAGAGAGAGAGAGAGAGAGAGAGAGAGAGGGGGGGGGAGGGTGCAATTTTAGAGGAGAAATATCCCACCCCCCTCCCCAAACTCACTCGGATATCTAACCCGACAATTTTAAACGTCCTCCAGGTATCGATCTCCCAATTCGATACCGATTCAATAGTTTGTGATCTACGCCTCAAACCGTTAGTAATACATATGTCGGGTTGACCCTAAAAGGTCAATGAATTGATTCGTTAGAAATTTTAATATGAACTGTGATGATGTGTCATGTTGTGCCAGCACAGTTCACCAGTAGAATTTTGACCAATCAAAACATGGAATTTGTGACACGCCTTCACACGTGCTCGGACAAACATAGTTTGTTGTTTATATAAATAATAAGGTGAATGAAATTGACCTTTATCTGATCATTGTAATTAACCAGTAGATTTTTGACCAATCAAAACATGGAATTTGTGACACACACTCACACGTGCTCGGACAAACATAGTTGGTTGTTTATAAACAGTAACGTCTCTCTGATCATTGTTATTGTTTTTATACCTCCAAATGGATGACAAGTTGTCACAACGATTTTCTCGATTAGATTATGAACGTTTAAATTTACACATATAGATAGTATGCGCTTGGCTTAGAAGCTCATAACATTGCCATCCGGAAGTATAACGGACTAACACACAAAACTGTGTGTATCCATGAACGTTTATAGTCAGGTTAGTACAGTTCAGTGAGCATCACTCATAAACGCGGATGGCAAAAAGCAATAACAAAGACCTGTGTGACGTCATCTTCGAATTATCTATATTTCAGTGTCGGTTCTATTGATCATGCGGTAGATCAGTGGGTATTTTACTTAAACACATACCATCGATAGTAAAACCAGAGTGTCTACCAATCACTGCCATTGTTTACATTATGACGATTGTCCGAGAGGCGTGGTTGTCTACCTGTCAATTGTTTTCATACCGCCAAATGAGGTGACTAGTTATCACAACGATTTTCTCGATCATATTATAAACGTTTAAGTCTACACACCGTTTTCTACTTCCGGTGAGAGAGTGCGAGTAAACAGCCTTTCCCAGGACTCAATATTGCGTCGTCCTCAACGTGGGTACAACATGGGGATGAACAATAAAACACACCCAGGGCAGTTTGACGTACATATGATGAGGATAGGGGAGGTGGGGAGGGAGATGGGGGGGGGGGGGGGGGGGGGTGATGAGAGAAAGGGGGGGGGGACGGTGATTGAAGAGGAAGCGAAAGGGATCGCCAGTGGTGCTGGCGTCATTTGTCAGATTAACTCCAAGATATATCACGGATAAGAGCGGCCGTTTGAACGAATTGATAAACAGTAAGAAGAATGGGAAGGGGGGGGGGGGGGTGTGCTTAACATAGAATGGGATGAGACGGTGAGAATAGGCGGGGGTGGGGGGGGGGGGGGGGGGGGGGGGTTGAGAAAGGAGGAGGAAATACGTCAAACTATCAACTGTCACTCTCATTGAATACGGACCATGGAGGTTGTGCGTATGACGTCAGAGATAATAAGATTTACAGGACTAGACAGACCCTTCGATTGACTTTGAGCGTGGGGATGACGTGTTATGTCCATTATCATCTCTTACAGATGATGATACTGACTGGTCGTATCTAACTCTTTACCAAGCATTTAAATCAAACTTGCAACAGTGTTGACTCTTATTTTTGACCTTCACTAGATCACATTGCTGCACGTGTATAGATAGTTCGAAGTTAACGTTACTCCGGTCCTCGTTATTGTTTTTTTGCCATCCGCGTTTATGAGTAGTACTCACTAAACTGTATTAACCAGACCATAAACGTTCATGGTTACACACAGTTTGTGTGTTGGTCCGTTTATACTTCCGGTGGCAATGTTGTGAACTTCTTAGCCAAGCGCATACTAACTATATACTTTTTTCTTCTTGTCCTGTCAAGGATGGATATACTATTGGAAATTACTCCTTCGTGCTAAGGAAACGATGTGTTTGTCCGAACTTTGTACTCAGGGCTATCAGGCCGGATGTGACGTCACAGGCCTTGAATGTAGGTCATTCTGTCATTCGATTTAAAATTTAATTATTCTATCACTCCCCCACTCAATAGGATGGCCATTATGAAATACTGGAGAGAGAGAGAGAGAGAGAGAGAGAGAGAGAGAGAGAGAGAGAGAGAGAGAGAGAGAGAGAGAGAGAGAGAGAGAGAGAGAGAGATTGATTTATTGTTTACAACCAGACCAGCACGTGGCATTATCAAACATTTCCGTGTAACGTTCGACAACAACAACAACAGCAGCAACTCCGTCTTAGAATACTCGATTCTAACAGATGCATATAAGTCACGATTATGGTTCTAGACTGGTAATCGAATTGCCCAGTACTGTCACAACTAACCTGCTCGACAGGCTCCAGAAATAATTAAATCTTTATCCAAACACTGGAAGGTCGTTAGAAAGGAATTATCCCCCCCCCCCCCCTCCCCC
>NC_088364.1:63582999-63592999 GCF_034508935.2 Berghia stephanieae
GGGTCAAGATAGATCTTTAAAATCGATCGATATTTTAAGGACGATTTTCTGGCCAACTTTTTAAATATGGTTTTTTTCAGAGTACGGCAAAATTCTACATTTTGATCTCTCCCCGAAGGGAATAAGTGTCGAAACCGAACACCCAATTTCTTGGATTTGATTGGCAATGGTCTCCTCAATGGATGAAATTATTGGCAGCCACCGATTCTCTCATCCACCTCTTTGTTTTTATCTCATCCTTACTGTTCTCTCTATGTACTTTTTTAAATCATCTCTCTCTTTTCCCTTTTCTCTTCCTTAAATAAAATATAATATTATAATATATATATTATATAATAATAATATATATATCCCCTCTTCACTTTTTCTGTCTATCTCTCCCCTTTCTGCTATCGCTCTTTCTCTCTATTTACTCCAATTCTCTCTTATTCTACCCCCTCTCTCATTTTTTTCTTTCTTTTTCTCTGTTTTCTTAAATATTATCTCTCTTCTCTCTCTTTCTTCTCTCTTCAATAATATTTTATAAAATTTATATATTATAAATATTTAAAATATTATATATATATATATATTATCCCCCTCTCACTTTTTTCTGTCATTCTCTTTGCCTATCGCTTTCTTCTATTTCACTCCACATTCTTCTTATTCTATCCTCTCTTTTCTTATTCTTTTCTTCTCTGTTTTCTTAATATTTCCTCTCTCTTCTCTCCTCTCTCTTTCTTTTCTCTCTCTTCCCCCCCTTTTATATTTTTTTTATATTTCCACTCTCTATTCACATTCTCTCCCTCTTTGTGTGGAGGTGTTAGTGTGTCTTTATGTCTATGTGTGTATGTTTGTTTGTTGTGTGAATTGAGACGCTTAGTGGGGAATCAATGCGTGTATGTACCCCCCCCCCCCCCCCCCCCCCCCCCCCTTCCACTTCATCACGTTCTTCCACCAATACACACGTGACACACAATCTAATGTAGAGAAAACACTTCCTTGCGATGTAATCGTAATCAGCTTTAGGCTATACAAATATTATATCGATATATAGTTTCTGTCATTATCCGCGGTCTCTTTATCGATATTGTCAATGACAAAGCGCTTTAAAAAGGTTACAAGCATTTTATTTGGTTAATATCGATTTATTTAAATGTCCCCCCCCCTCACACCCCCCACCCCCAAACTTCCGCTCTCTACTTGTCAGAAATATCAATCTGATCCATCCAATACTCCCAGGTTTGAATTTTGACTGTCATCGTAAACAATCCATATATAAATACCCGTTTTGTTTTCTGGTCAAACGCTATAATGAATCCACACATTGCCACAGACGGGCAGGTGTTCAAGCCCGATGGAAAAATATAGATAGTATGCAGATGACGTCACTCAGGCCTTTGTTATTGTTTTTGCCACTCGCGTTGTGAGTTGTTCTCACTAAACTGTATTAACCAGACTATAAAAGTTCATGGTTACACAGAGTTTGTGTGCTGGTCCGTTATACTTCCCGGGTGGCAATGTTGTGAACTCCTTGGCCAAGCGCATTCTATCTATATAATTGGCTGGAACACGCACAAGTCACGCGATATGGACAAACAAAACAAAACAAAACAATCAAAACCAAACACGTTTTATTTATTTATTTATTTATTTTTTGTTTTTTTGTTGCTTTAGGTCTCTTCCAACACAATTGAGGTTATATGAGAGACCCTAAACAAAAAAACAAGCAATCTAACAAAAATAGTAACAAATGTCAATCAAAATCATTACCTAAAGATATCATAAGCTAAATTATAAATAACCAAGAACAAAGAGACAGAAGATTTACAGAAAAAAAATATCCCCCGTCAAAAATACAATCACAAACCAAAGAAGCAGGATAGGCTAGTAAAGAGAAAAAAACGACATCACTGTCGGATCGTACACCCATGCGAACATCATAGGTATATGATTCAAGGGTGATGCTCCCATCCAACCACCCGCAAACACGTTTTAAAAAACATTTTGGCTAGAAAATTCGTCTTTCAGATATCGATGAATTTAATTATAGGCAGCGACTATAGAGATAGTATTGATTACTATCTAAATTCCCCTATCTATGAGTGTACAAGGGTTATTAAGTCATATTGGTTTTGTTTGAGAATTAATTAATCAATTAATTAATTATCAATTAATTAATTTGAATGTTTTGTTTTGTGTTTACTTGTTTATGAACGTTTATATATGCAATATTGTGTTCATTTTATGTTTTATTGATAACTGTTTATTCATATTTATTTATTCAAATATATCATATTTATTTATTTATTTAGTTATTTATCTATTTACTTATTTCTTTCTTTCTTTATTTCTTTATTTATCTATTTATTTATTTATTTATTTATTTATTTATTTATCTATCTACTATCTATTATTTATTTATTTATTTATTATTTATTTATTATTTATTTATTTATTTATTTATTTATTTATTTATTTATTTATTTATTTATTTATTTATTTATGCCAATAACTTTAAGGTATCCATATACCTGTGTTTAGTGTGTATGTATATAATGAAGAAGATAAAAAAGAAAGTGGCATAGTGACGACAAACGTTGGGTGTCTCTCACTCCTGAGTTTAAACAGAAAAAAAAAGAAAAAAAAATATCGATGGGTTAAAATGATTCTGGGATTTCCTTGAAGTCTTCGTGCAGTCTCAAGTTTGAGAGTTGAGGGCCATTTAAATCGATCGAAATTTTGAAGAACGAGTTTTCTGGCCAAAATTTCTAATATGTTTTTTTATTCCAGAGTTGGGCAGAATTAGGTCACTGGTGAGAGACATAGAGATAAAGAGAGAGGGAGAGAGAGAGAGAGAGAGAGAGAGAGAGAGAGCGATAGATAGATAGATAGAGAGAGAGAGAGAGAGAGAGAGAGAGAGAGAGAGAGAGAGAGAGAGAGAGAGAGAGCATATTATATTTGTTCGAGAAATGTCAACCACTAAAGATTTTCCATTTTGTGGACAATAAAGATTTATTACTACTGTTACTATTACTGTACAGTACGGGGTGGGGAAAGGCGCAGGGTCGATAAATGGATTATAGCGTTAGAAATAGCACCAGGACAATCGGAATGGTATTTGAATGCAATGATTTCAACTGGTGTTAGTGAATCCATGGAAACATAAACAAAAGAACTGAACAAGTGTGTTTGAAAGGTGCCAGACAAAGCAAGAAAGAAAAATACATGAAAAAACTATCAAAAAAAAAAATAAAAAATCAGTCGACCTCGACTGGGATCGAACATCAGACCTTCTGATTACCGGTTAACTTTTCCTTAATATTTCAAGGCTGGTTTTCCAAAACTCGTTAAGTCGATTTTTCTACTTTTTGAGATTTTCCATCCATGAGATAAATTGAAATGTAAATTTTATTTTAAGCATCATAAGAGCACGAGAATTTCTTTAGATTTGTGTGAATTTGGAGTTTAAATATGATAAGATAAAAGATAGACTGAATGCAATGAGAAATTTTAGGGGAAATAATCCTTAATATCTCAAAACGGGAAAACGGAGTTTTGGAAAACCCATCTTCATTTCCCATTATTTCAATTCCAATGGTAGTAGTATAGTATACTAGTAGTCTTCCCTCCGCCCTAAGGATGGTTTAGTAGCCACCTTCAAGTTTGGTGACTGGACAGTGGAGTACGATGTGATCGCTGGTCTCTGGGCTGCCTGACATTTCTGGCAGGTATCACTGTTTCCAAGATTCCATGTGCACATATTTGATGCAGTTCTGCCATGTCCAGTTAAGAGGCGATTTGAGGAAATCCAGTATTTCCTGGCGTTATTGAATGCAGGCACTCTTTTGTTGAATCTTTAATGATGTTTCCTCCTCTTGGTGTTTCCCTGTTCCACATTTCTCTCCAGTTTTCCTCCACACCGAAGTCTGTCATTTTTGTTAGGTGGAAAGGTCTTCTCCATTGGTATCAACATCTAAACGTGTCGCAAGCGCCATCAAACCCTTAAAAGCAAAGTAAAAAACAAACAACCCAAGCGCCTTTAATATTAAACACGAAGGGTTGAGATGGGCACTCTAAGAAGATAATTAATTAATTAATTTATTCGCCCTCTCTCTCTCTCTCTCTCTCTCTCTCTCTCTCCTCTCTCTCTCTCTCTCTCTCTCTCTCTCTCTCCCCCCTTTCTATTTCCTCCTCCGCTCTCTACCGTCCCACTTCTCCATTCTTGCCCTCTCTTACGTCCTTCCTTCTCACATCCCTCATTCTCTCTACCCCCCCCCCCCCCCTCCCTTTCTCTCTCCCTCCTCTCTCTGCCGTCCCTCTTCTCCCCTCTTGCCCGCTCTTACGCCCTCCTTCTCACATCTCTCATTCTTTGTATCTCTTTCTCTCTCTCTCTACCCCCTCCCCTATTTCTCTCTCTCTCTCTCCCTCTCGTCTCTTTCCCTCATCTCTCTCTCTCTCTCTCTCTCTTCCTCTCTCTCTCTCTCTCTCCCGCTCTCGTCCAACGTCTTCCCCCTCCGTCTCTCTCATGTCCGTCGTTATCTACATATTCCATACCCCCCCCCCCCTCCCCGGCCCCATCTCCTCCCCAACCCCCTCCCATCTCTTCCAGTAATTCCGTGTCATTATATTTATCCATGCGTGTCTGAGAACTTTCTCGACAATCACGTGACCAGAGTCTGCAGGGGACCAGGAAATGAAGCACCGAAGGTAAAAGTGACGTAGAAATAAATGATAGGAGTCGATTTGATAATGGAATGGCTGGTTCAGCCCTACTGTGGAGACAAAGAAAAAATCGCACTTGAAATTTTAGCCAGAAAACTCGTCCTTCAAATTTAGATCGATTAAAATGACCCTCATCTTGGGACTTAAGGAAGACTTCGCAAGTCCCAGATTTGATAGATTTTTTATTTTGTTTTATTTATTTTTGTTGTTGTTGCCAAGATGAGGGTAATTTTAATCGGTCGCTATTTGAAGGACGACTGTTCTGGCCAAAATTTTAAATACGTGTTTGTTTTTCAGAGAACGATGGCTGTATGTGTGTGTGTGAGTGTGAGTGTGTGTGTGTGTGTGTGTGGAGTGTGTTTGGGGGGGGGGGGGTTGGGACGGGAATAGAAAAGAATCAATGATTTTTTGTCTTATGATAGAGTCACCGATGGAGAATCAGAGAGTCACGAGAGACAGAAATAGCCTTTTCACTATTTACATGGCATCCAATTAGCCTGTTAAGATGTAATTATATATATATATATAATATATATATATATATATATATATATATATATATATATATATAATATATATATATATAATATATCGTGAGAGATTTATTCTGTGATCTTTGAGAGTGCTTGATATTTATCCTTCTCCTGACCTAAGTAGTTCTTCAGAGCCATTGGGCCCATGGAGCGGAGTTTATCCCGGTTGCTATAGCGTTAAACAGACAATAGAAATTGCTTCCCATCCTTTGGATAGGACGCTAGTCTATCGCAAAGAACATTTCCGCCACATGTAACAGGGTCAGCTACCCAATCACTGCTGGTGGACATGGGGGTCAGACAAAAATCTCGACTGCAATCGGGATCGATCTTGGTCCCTTTGAGTGTGAAGCGAGTGCTCTACCAACTGAGCTATCGGGACCCGAAACAAAATAACATTTCTGTTTGTGCATGGCCTTGTAGATGAATGGTTTATGAAATGGCTGTAATTATGACGTCACGGGTCTAATGACAGCCTGTTTGATGGCCGATATTCCAATTGTTGTAATTAGTGATTATCCATGGTGGGGTGGGAGTGGGGATAGAGAGAGAGAGAGAGAGAGAGAGAGAGAGAGAGAGAGAGAGAGAGAGAGAGAGAGAGAGAAGGGGGGTAATGGATGACTTTGATGATGGGGCTGGATGGAAGGGAGGCGGGGGGGGGGGGGGGGGGGGGGGGGTGTTGACGATTGGATGATGGTGATTTGTGATGAAGTCGCAATTTGTGCTAATGATACCACGGTGGTTGGGGGGAGGGAGATGAATTATGGAAACGGTAGCTGGATCACTCAAATACAATTCACAGGCAGGCAAATTATACATGATGGAGTTACAGGGTTATCATCATCATCATCATCGTCGTCATCATCATCATCATCATCGTCACCACCACCACCACCACCACCATTGTCATTGACGTCGTCATCCTCAGCGCCATCATCATCATCATCATCATCATCATCATCATCATCATCATCATCATCATCATCGTCGTCGTCATCATCATTGTCGTCGACGTCATCCTCATCATCATCCTCATCATTGGGAAAGGGGGGGTGGGGGGTTGTCTAAATAGGAAAACCTTATAAGTTTGAAATGGGAACAGTTGAGCTGGAGACAGTGCCAGACAAACACATATACACATACTCACACATACATACACTCACACACACGCTCACACACATACATATGTACTCACACCCACACATCAACCCCCCCCCCCCCTCATACACACATTTTCAGGGTGTCAAGATCCCAGCTTTAACCCCAATCCAATCGTGTTTACATTCCATAGAATCTCAATCCACACCGGAATCAACGGATGCCGTTCCTCAGCGGACCCTTCCATCACATCAAATATTAATTCGTTGAAAAATTAACCTTTAAGGGCTGGGATCGGATTTATCTCTTAACTATTCTTTCAATGAAGCCCTAGTCGCATCGCTGTCATTTTTGTCTTGGTAAAAATTGTATGGTTTGTGGTTCTAGTAGGGACGAAATTGATGTCACTCGGCTCTTTATTATTTTATTTAGCCAGTCATTTTTGTGAATAGTTCTCACTAAATTATATCAATCAGATAAACGTTTAAGGTTACACATAGTTTTGTGTGTCGGTACGTTATATCCGGTTGGTGGATGTTGTGTCATTGAGTAATTTAACTAACCGCATAGCATACACATTCAGGACGAGAACTGGACACAAGACTACCGTTCTCTGAAAGAATACAAAAAAAGACTCTTGCGTAAAATTTTGGCCAGAAAATTCGTCCTTCGAATATCGATCGATTAAAATGACCGTTATCTTGTCAACACCCTTACATCTGAGAATTCATTGAAGACATATCGACGTCTTAGGTTTGGGAGTTTTTTTTTTGTTGTTGCCAAGGTGAGGGTCATTTAATGCGGTCGATACTTGAAGGTCGAGCTTTCTAGCCAAAATTGTAAATTCGCGTTCAAAATTATTATTATTATTATATTATTATTATTATTATTATTATTATTATTATTATTATTATTATTATTATTATTATTATTATTATTATTATTATTATTATTATTAATATATTATTATTATTATTATTATTATTATTATTATTATTATTATTATTATTATTATTATTATTATTATTATTATTATTAATTATTATTATTTATTATTATTTATTATTATTTTATTATTATTATTATTGTTTTATTATTATTATTATTATTATTATTATTATTATTATTATTATTATATATTATTATTATTATTATTATTTATTATTATTGATTATTGTTATTGTTATTATTATTATTGTTGTTATTGTTATTATTATATATTAATTATTATATTATATTATTATATTATTATTATTATTATTATTGTTATTGTTATTATTATTATTATTGTTGTTATTGTTATTTATTATTATTATTATTATTATTATTATTATTATTATTATTATTATTATAGTAGTAGTAGTAGTAGTAGTAGTAGTAGTAGTAGTAGTAGTAGTAGTAGTAGTAGTAGTAGTAGTAGTAGTATTAGTATTATTGTTATTATATTTTATTTTTAGAGAAGGGTAGATTATTGTTTGACTGGTTAGAGTAGACTGTATCCCCGCGGGTAATGAGTTAAATGTTGTGGCAACAATGGGTTTTAACCACGCCATAGGATGGAGGGAGGGATGTACTTTGAGAAAATTCTCTTTCCAGAACTAACAAAACAAAAGCAAAGAATATAAAAAGTTCTTTAGCCCAGATCGAGTCGATAAAACGAGACAAAAAGTACAGGCCAAAACTCAATACGATTTATATATAACAGCTTCAAAAATTATAACCAAATAGAAGAGCAGTAACCGAACACGGAACGTTTCGGGCTTGAAATCCTGGTTCAGTCAATAACAAGCAACTAATTAAAACAGCAATACTTCAAGGTCACATAATCTGTTTTGATTTATTTTTGTTCTATATTTGTACACTGCCGTACTTTTAAAAAACGACTTTAGGCCAGAAAACTCGTTCTTCAAATACCTATCGATTAAAATGACTCCTTTCAAAAAAACAAACAAACAAACAAAAAAACCCAAAAGAACAAACAAACAAAAAAAACATAAAGTAAAACAAATAACAAAAAAATAAACCACAACCCCCCCCCCCCCAAAAAAAAACAAAAAAAAAACCCAAAAAAAAACGAAAAAAAACCCCACAACAACCCCCCCCCCCCCGAATAAACCAACAACTCTCAAACCTGGGACTTCTTGAAGACTAACTCGAAGCCTTGGCTTTGATAGTTTTGATAAGACGAGGGACGTTTTAATCGATTGATATAATTCGAAGGACGGGTTTTCTGGTCAAAATTTGAAATAATATACCTGTTTTTGTTTCCAAAGTAGACCCAGTCACACGACAATCCTACAGCTTGTATCAGATCAGTTATTTGGATCAAACGAAATCCTAACAGATTATGTGTCAAGGAGGATATTACCAGGCCAATCTCAATTTATTGGAAATGATATGTGCTGCGACCTTTGTCATTGGGTCTCTGGGGGGTTTATTCTATCCACAGATCGATGGGGGATTGGGGTGGGGATGGTGGTGTGGTGGGTTACTTGTAATAATGGCGATCATCACCCCGTCATCACGTTCTATTATTCTCTTTGTGCTAGTTTATCTATATAATATCATACATACATACCCCATCTGTCATTCTTCTTTACCACATGTACGACCTCTTCCCCCCCCCTCTCTCTCTCTCTCTCTCTCTCTCTCTCTCTCTCTCTCAGGAAGTCTCACTGAGTCTCCCTCTTTCTCTCCACTCCTCTCTCTCTCTCTCTCTCTCTCTCTCTCTCAGGAAGTCTCACTGAGTCTCCCTCTTTCTCTCCACTCCTCTCTCTCTCTCTCTCTCTCTCTCTCTCTCTCTCTCTCAGGAAGTCTCACTGAGTCTCGCTCTTTCTCTCCACTCCTCTCTCTCTCTCTCTCTCTCTCTCTCTCTCTCTCCCTCTCTCAGGAAGTCTCACTGAGTCTCGCTCTTTCTCTCCACTCCCCCCCCTCTCTCTCTCTCTCTCTCTCTCTCTCTCTCTCTCTCTCTCTGTGTGTGTGTGTGTGTGTGTGTGTGTGTGTGTCTCTGTCTCTATCCTTCCCCCTTCTCAATTATCATCGAGCTCAGTGTTCTATCTCCAAAGGCCCCCAGCGACCTGTAAAGAAGTTTTTCAAGAGTATATGGATAATGAATTTCTATTCCCCGAGTCTTCGATTTCACCCCAGGCCAGGTTCTAATTATTCCACATGACACTCAATGGCTGATTTGTTTTCATCAAAACTCATTTTCTCAGGGGTTAGACTTGCCTTCTTCGTGCTATCTGTTTATGAAGAATACTCACTTGTTTTATCCACCAGATCAATAATGTACCAACACCCAAAATATGATTGGTCTTTAACGGCCAGTGAGTGATCCTACGCGTTTTGAGGTAAAATACTCACAGCATCCGCGAGCATCATAATATGGTTTGTTTTCATCAAAACTCATTTTCTCAGGGGTTAGACTAGCCTTCTTTGTGCTCTCTGTTTATGAAGGATGCTCACTTGTTTTATCCACCAGATCAGTTGTACCAACATACAAAATATGATTGACCTTTAACGGTCAGTGATCCTACGCGTTTCGAGGTAAAATACTCACAACATCCGTGGGCATAATAATTTATGGACTACAATCCGGGTTTTAAAAATTTCCCGGAGAAAGAAAGTTAACGGACTCGGAAAAGAATTTAGAAGGATTTTCTGTG
>NC_088364.1:63600499-63605499 GCF_034508935.2 Berghia stephanieae
TCGACGGTGATTTGAGACCAATTAATGGACGATGACGATCTCCACCCCCCTCCCCCTTTCCCTTTATATTCTGTATGATCTCTTTCTCTCTCTCCCTCTCTCTCTCTCTCTCTCTCTCTCTCTCTCTCTCTCTCTCTCATAACGACGGTGATTTGAGACCTATCACTGGACGAGACGATTCCAATTCCAATCAAAGAACAAAAATCAAATCCCCAACCGACCCATATTTCCAAAGAAATCCATTTCTATACTGACCTCGTCTGAATAAATACCGTTTTTTATTTTCCTCCCCCCCCTCTCTCTCTGTCTCTCTCTCTCTCTCTCTCTCTCTCTCTCTCTATTTTAACACACGAGTACGGTGGGAGATGTAAGTAAAGAGCCTTTTCCACAGACTAACCATGCGCCGAGAGGGGCTCGAACCCAGAGCTTCGAATCCGAAAGCGAGTGTCATACCACAAGACCACATTAGCCGCATCATTTATAATTCCAGATCGACATTAGAAGGAAAACATTTTTTTTTGTGAGGCCAAAATAACAAAAAAGTGTTTGGCCAGAAAATACAGTACCGTCTGGTCAGATCTCATTGTCTATTCTCTCTCCTCATATTTATTGTCCCCCCCCCCCACCCCTCCCCTTCCCTGCGGCTTTCTGACCTTGTCATAGGAACCGATGACTTCGCTTTGCCCTGGGCGGGGCTGGGCTACGGCTCTTCGCCGGGAGTGTATCAGTCAATAGAAGCGTGTAGAAATTGATAGTCTTCTTTATTTCCCTCCTCCCCTCCTCTCTCTTATTTTCTCTCTCTCTCACTCCCTCTCTCTCTCACTCTCTCACTCCCCCTCACTAAATACTCTATCTCTCTCTCTCACTCTCCCCCTCACTCTTCCGATCTCTTCTATCTCTCAATTCTATCCTCTCTCTCTCTCTCTCTCTCTCTCTCTCTCTGTCTGCCTGTTGACAGAGACTCCTTGTTGATGGCAGCCTTTGGTTAGACAAGTGGGTATATTACGCTTTGTCCTAATCAGTATGTCTAAATAACTTGAGCTTTTAAAATAATATAACGCAAAATCCACTAAACGTGCTCAAATTGCTTACACATGGTCCCTTTCTTCCAACACGTGATGCGCTCAGTCATTTCGAAATTTCGTTGAACTCTGAAAACAAAGACAGACAAAATATTGTGTTTGTTTCTCTTTCCGAGTAACCGTCACCTGTTATAGTTGTAGGCGCTCCATTCATCTGTCAATCCATACATCTATCTATCCATCCATCCAGCCATCCTTCCATCTATTCATTCATTTACCTATCCATCCATCCATCCACCTACCCACCCATCCATTCATCCATCCATCCATCCGTCAATCCATCTATCCACCCAACCATCAATCCATCCACCCATCCACCCACCCATCCATACATCCACCCGCCTCCCACTAATCAACGCAGCAAATCCAATCATTTACTAATTAAATATGTATTGTTTTCCCTGCTTCCGGTGACTCAACACCTCGTCGGTCGCTTCAGTAAAATATCAAACAAAATCGTTATATTATAGAAAAAAGAAAATAAATAGTTGACACTTGATGAATGGGCTACCACCCCACGGTGCCTGGAAGACAACACTGCCATAATAATATACAAGGACAAGGAAAAAAAACATTTTAAAAATTTTGGCCAGGAAACCTAATCTTCCAAATATCAATCGATTGAAAATGTCCCTCCCTCATCTTGTCAGTCAAAACTCTCAAACCTAGGACTAACTTGAATACTTCGTTAAAGTCCCAGCATGAGTTTTTTTTTTTTTTTTTTTTTTTTTTGTTTTTTGACAGGGTCATTTTAATGGGCAGATTCAGATGATATGTGAAAGAAGAGTTTTCTGACCAAATTTTCTAAAATGTGTTTTTTTGTTGTTTGTTTTGTTTTTGTTTGTTTGTTTTTTTTTCTTTTAGAGTTAGTCATAATGTTGAGTGGATGATAATAATCACTAAATGTCCCTCCCTCATCTTGTCAGTCAAAACTCTCAAACCTAGGACTAACTTGAATACTTCGTTAAAGTCCCAGGCATGAGTTTTTTTTTTTTTTTTTTTTTTGTTGTTTTTTGACAGGGTCATTTTAATGGGGAGATTCAGATGATATGTGAAAGAAGAGTTTTCTGACCAAATTTTCTAAAATGTGTTTTTTTGTTGTTTGTTTTGTTTTTGTTTGTTTGTTTTTTTTTCTTTTAGAGTTAGTCATAATGTTGAGTGGATGATAATAATCACTCTATAACGCTTTATCCAATGTGGAAGTCGGTATTTCCTTTCAGCCTTTGATGCTGCCGACACAGTTATTAAAAGCCTTATATCCCGTTGGATGCCAATATCCGATCTTTTCATTGATCTGAGGCTCTATACACACACACACACACACACACACACACACACACACACACGATGTGGCCTACAGCCTCTAAACGGTGCTAATATTGGTGTAAAACTAATAAATAGAGGTGCCTAAATGAGTCAATAAATGGAGATTAAGATAAAGGGAGTAAAACTGACTCCTGAATAAACAACACAAAATAAACGTTTCGACAACTAATATTGGTGACATTTCGATTGCTGAACATTGAATTAATTAATAGCCAAAATATGAAAGGTTAGTTACAGTGTTTATGATTTATCTGGCAGAATGAAAGCATTCATAAAGCGTAAGAACCTGAGATATCACATCTATATTGTGCGGCTATGTGGTCTAGTGGTACGACACTCGCTTTCGGATCGGAAGGTCCTTGGTTCGAGCCTCGCGTTGGGCGCATAGTTGAGTCTTTGGAGAAGGCTCTTTACTCACATTCTCTCACCGTAATCAGGTGTAAAATGAGTACCTGGCCGTTAACAGCGTTGTCTTAGTCCGAAAAATTGTAATATCGCCTAACAGGCGGCATGTCCCGTCCTACATGTTAAATGTTGCTGTCGACCAGGGACCCCTTGTAAAGCGCTTTGAGTACGTTTAGTGGATATTGAGCTATATAAAGGTCATTTTAAAAAAAATTATTAAATCCACTTTGGCTTTTATTATGTGATGATTTTATTCCAATAGGAATGTACAGGTTGGTCCACCGATTCACAGTTTGAAGTTGAGCTTTATTATAGAGCATTATCCACTGAAGCGCTTTACAAGGGGTCCCTGACCAACAGCAACACGTAAAACATAGGACGAGACATGACGCCTGTTTGGCGATATTACAATTTATTTCCCGACAGAGACAACGCTGTTAACGTCCAGGAACTCATTTTACACCTGACTACGGTTAGAGAATGTGAGTAAAGAGCATTTTCCTAGGACTCAACTATACGCTGAGCAAGCCTCGAACCCAGAACCTTCCGATCCGAAAGCGAGTGTCATACCACTATACCACATAGCCGCACATGTTATATGGTCAAGAAATGAAAACCCCAAACAAACACATACAAACCAAAAACAAAAACAAAAAAACAAAAAAAAAAAACAAGGAAAAACAAAAACAAAAACAACAAACAAACTAAAAAACCAAAAACCTTTATAATATGATTTGGGCAGAAATATTTTTCTTTATAAAATCGTATCGTTTGATATAGTACCGTTTAATAGCGTATCGTATCAATAAAGAGCGAATAAAGCTTTATATTTTGTGTTACTGTCATGAATCGGTAACATGTTTCAAAGTTTGAAATCACCAACATTTATTGTTAATTGACATACTATTTCGGAACAGAAGGCCCAGGTTTGAGAGTTTTTGTCTTTGCTAAGATGAGGATCATTTAAATCGATTAACATTTGAAGGACGAATTTTCTGGCCAAATAGGGTTCAACAGTCGTGACGTCACTTCTCTCGTGATGACGCATAGAGACTTAGTAACTGGTTCTAAACTATCGGAACAATGGCGGGCGCTATTATCTCCATCACCGACCTTATGAAATACTTCTCCGACGATAATTAAAGTGTATCCAGAGGAGAAGAACATTATAAATCTGATCATGTTTTGACTTTTATACATACTGATCACATTATTACAAGTGAAAGAGTTCTAACCAGCATGAAGAATAAAAATTACAGATTTTCTTTGTTTAGAACCAAGCTGTTGGTTGCTGGGCGGACGTAACATCAGACTATTGATTCCTATTGATAAAAGTATACGTGTCTTTCCAGAGAAGGGTGGTTAACGGATTCATCCCAGAGTGATGTCCCTTTGTTTGTCCAGCTGTCTGACTTTTGTTGACACTTTTCTTTGTGTTGTTAGAACAAACATTCCAGAGCAACAACAAGGTGGGGAATTTTCAATTTGTGGGGATGAAAGTGTGGATGTTGCTGAAATGGGAGTCCAGGAAAATGGAAATTGGTCCAACAAAACATGCCCTTTGATCGGCGCATTGTTGAGTCATTGGAGAAGGCTCTTTACTCACATTCTCTCAACGTACTCAGGTGTAAAATGAGTACCCGGTCGTTTGGGTTTGAAACGAATATTTTTGTGTTCGTGGATAGCTCACACGGTAGAGCCACGCTCTCACCTGCCAGGCGGAGTTGTCGTACCAATAAGGTCGCAGGTTCAAACCCCACCACCGCCGCGAAAAAAAAATTTATTCTCTATTGTCTTCTGGCACTTTTCTACTCACTTCATATCTTGTTGTTACCAACATAAGTTCCTGCTCCACTCACTTTTCTGAATTAAAAATTCACCCCATACACAGGAGCATACTCAATGTCTCAATCGTTTCTATGTTATATGTTTGTGATGAGAATATTGGCTATTAAGCTTAACTGCTGGTCAAAATTATTTCGCGATGGTGGTGAACGAATCGGCGATCTCAAGAAGTGGGTGAGAGAGGGATCTAGAAATGACTTTGGGTTTGAAACGAATATTTTTGTGTTCGTGGATAGCTCACACGGTAGAGCCACGCTCTCACCTGTCAGGCGGAGTTGTCGTACCAATAAGGTCGCAGGTTCAAACCCCACCACCGCCGCGAAAAAATTTTTTATTCTCTAT
>NC_088364.1:63610499-63622999 GCF_034508935.2 Berghia stephanieae
GAAACCTGACAAAGTTAGGGAAGCAGGCAGCAGTGGGGAGTGAACCTGGGACTCAGGGAAGTGTACACCATTGGGGAGTGAACCTGGACTGAGTTTCGTAACAAAAAAGCAATTACTTTTTTACGAAACCCAACAATATCCAACAAAGTTATGGAAAGAAAGTAGGCAACAGTGGGGGAGTGAACCTGAGACTCAGGGAAGTGTACACTAATTGGGGAATAAACCTAAGTCTAAGGTTTTTCGGTGGGTTTTGGCGGGTTTCGTAAAAAAGTAATTGCTTCATTCTCGTCTGGTACCCAACTCCCATAGTCCCCAGTTCATTTCCACTGATATCCTCTTCTCACAGTCCCAGGTTCACTCTCAACCAGTGTGCACTTCCCTAAGTCCCGGTTCATTGCCCAATGGTGCCCACTTCCCATAACTTTTGATAATTTCGGTAGGTTTCGAAATAAAAGTACATTCTGAGCTCACTGTCCACTGGTATCAGCCTCTCGCAGTCCCAGGTTCAATCCTCTCTGTGTCCAAATCCCAGATTCACTCCCCACTGCTGCCTGCTTCCCATAACGTTGTCGGGTTTTGGCGGGTTTCGTAAACAGTAATTCCCCCTCCCCCTTGGTATTGTCTTTTTACAATATCCAGAGTCCTAGGTTCACTCCCCACAAGTGTACACTTCCCTGAATCTCAGGTTCACCCCCCACTGTTGCCTACTTCAATAACTTTGTCGGATATTGCCAGGTTTCGTCGGGTTTCGTAAAAAAGTAATTGCTTTTTATATGAAACTCGCTGAAGCACGCTGAAAACCAGAGTCTCAGGTTCACTCCCCACTGGCGTACACTTCCCTGAATCTTCCATAACTTTGTCGGATATTGCCGGGTTTCGTATAAAAGTAATTGCATTTATATGAAACTCGCTGAAACCCGCCGAAAACCAGAGTCTCAGGTTCACTCCCCACATGTGTATACTTCCATGAATCTCAGGTTCACCCCCCACTATTGCCTACTTCATTAACTTTGTCGGATATTGCCAGGTTTCGTCGGGTTTCAGAAAAAAGTAATTGCTTATAATATGAAACTCGCTGAAATTCGCCTAAACCCAGAGTCTCAGGTTCACTCCCTACTAGTGTACACTTCCCTGTGTCTCAGGTTCAGTCCCCATTATTTGCTTACTTTCCATAACTTTGCCTCAATTTGTTGGCATTTGGCGCATTTTCGTAAACAAAAAGTAATTGCTTTTTTAAAATAACAAAATCCGCCGAAACCCAGTCCCAGGTTCACTCCCCACTGGTGTACACTTCCCCGAATCTCAGGTTCACTCCCCACTGTTGCCTACTACCCATTAACTTTCTTGGATATTGCAAGGTTTTCGTCGGGTTTGTAAAAAAGTAATTGATTTTATATGAAACTAGCTGAAGCTCGCCGAAAACCATAGTCTCAGGTTCACTCCCCACTGGTGTACACTTCACTGAGTCCCAGGTTCACTCCCCACGCGTTGCCTACTTCCACTTCTTTGCCGCATATTGTCGGTTTCGTACAAAAGTAATCCCCCCCCCCCCCATTGTTATTGCTTTTTTATTAAACCCCAGAGTCCCAGGTTCACTCCCCACTGGTGTACACTTCCCTGAATCTCAGGTTCACCCCCCCCTCCCCCCCCCCCCCCCCCCCCCTCAGCCTCTACACACACACACACACACGCTGCTGCCTACGTCCCAGAACTTTGTCGGATATTGCCAGGTGTCGTCCGGCTTTTTATTACGAAACCCGCTGAAACCCAGTCCCAGGTTCACTCCCCACTGTTGTACACTTCTCTGAGTCCGAGATTCACTCCCACAGCTGCCCTCTTCCCATAACTTCGTCGGGTTTCGGAAAAAAAAAAAACCGTATTATAGTGCAAAACCACTATTCAGTGTCAGATACTGATAGTGCAAAACCACTATTCAGTATCAGATACTGAATAGACAAAACCACTAATTCAGTATCAGATACTGAATAGTGCAAAACCACTATTCAGTATCAGATACTGAATAGTGCAAAACCACTATTCAGTATCAGATACTGAATAGTGCTAGCCTTATAATATACCGATGTAAAGGGGTCGGGGGTGGGGGTGGGTAACGACTCTAACCCTAACAAGCAATTAGGTGGAAAGGGGAGGGTGGTGGAGGACGTAACGACTCACAAACGCAATTAAGGTGGAAAAAAAAAAGGGGGGGGGGGGGGGGGGGGGGGGGGGGGGGGGGGGGGGGGGGGGGGGGGGGGGGGGGGGGGGGGGGGGGGGGGGGGGGGGGGGGGGGGGGGGGGGGGGGGGGGGGGGGGGGAATGGTGGTGGTTGAGTTCTCGAATTCCCAACTCGGATCAATTTGGAAACTAACGAAATTCTGTAGCTTTGGCAAAGAAGCTCATAACATTGCCATCCGGAAGTATAACGGACCAACACACAAAACTATGTGTAACCATGAACTTTTAAGTCGGGGTAATACAGTTTAGTGAGTATCACTCACAAACGCGGATGGCAAAATACAATAACAAAGGCTTGAGTGACGTCATCTTCGAACTATCTATATATTACCTTTCCGTGTGTCTCGGGGTCATTGGTCACTTTGCAAAGCTTGCTCAAAATAACCCACATAGTGAAAAGTGTTCACAGTTTGAGAAAAATATCCAACATCACAATTGGTCATTTTTTTTTTTGCTCAGCGTGACTTATGGGCTTGTTTACAACTTCCATCAGCATATCCGCGTGTTTACATTTATTGAGAAATGCCCAATACTTGTACAGCAACAAATCATGTGATCGATGACAAGGTTGGACGAAAACATGAATGTATAGATCGCTCCCATTGACGTTATTCGGCTCTTTGGTTCAGATTGTTCGAAGATGACGTTACTCAGGTCTTTGTTATTGTTTTTTTGCTATCCGCGTTTATGAGTAATGCTCACTGAACTGTATGAACCTCACTATAAATGTTCAAGGATACACACAGTTTTGTGTGTTGGTCCGTTATACTTCCGGATGGCAATGTTATGAGCTTCTTATCCAAGCGCATACTGTCTATATTTTAGCAAGCCCATTATTTGAGTAGTTCTCACTGAATTATTTCAATCAGATTATTTAACGTTTAAGGTTACACATAGTTTTGTATTTAACGTTTAAGGTTACACATAGTTTTGTGTGTTGATATGTTATTTCCTGCTGGCGGATGTTGTTGAGCTTTTTAACTAAACACATAGCGTCAATAGGCAAGGTAGAGGGATTGTTACTGATGCTTTCATTTGTGAGTGAGTGGCAAATTGTGTTATAATGTTTGGTTTATTGTGGGTTTTGAGGTCATGTGTACTTAACGTTTTCAATAAATCCTGTTGGTTCCTGTGAAGTGTTTTGTACATGACGGATATTCGTTTTGTCATTTTGTACATGATGATGGATGGTGTGGTGATGAGGATGATGATGATGATGATGACTACGACGGCAACGACGACGATGATGATGATGATGATGATGATGATGATGATGAAAGATGATGATGATGATGATGACTAATAATAATAATAATAATGATAATAATAATAATAATAATAATAATAATAATAATAAAATAATAATAATAATAATAATATAATAATAATAATAATAATAATAATAATAAATAATAATAAAATAAAATAATATAAAATAATAATAATAATAATAATAATAATAATAATAATAATAATAATAATAATAATAATAATAATAATAATAATAATAATGTTAATATTAATAATAATAATAATAAATAATAATAATAATAATAATAATAATAATAATAATAATAATAATAATAATAATAATAATAATAATAATGATGATGATGACGAGGTGTTACAAATCCACATACACACACCAGGTAAATGAGATGTGAAGAGTGATAAAGGAAATTTATGTCATCATCAATCTAGCAAAGGTATTTATTTATTTATTCCTGTAACCAATACAGCATTGCTACCCTTGTCTGAATTACCGACAAACACATATTTAAAATTTTGGCCAGAAAACTCCTCCTTCAAATATCGATAGAATAAAATGATCTTCGCAAAAGCGATGACGAATTCGATAGTCTCAGGTTTTGATAGTTTGTTGTTTTTTCCAAGATGAGGGTCATTTTAATCGAATGATATTTGAAGGGCGAATCTTTTGGCCTGAATTTTGAAAACGGTCTTTTTTTTGGTTACGGCACACAGAGACAGAGGGTAGAAGATAATAATAATAATAATAATAATTATAATAATAATAATAATAATATAATAATAATAATAATAATAATAATAATAATAATAATAATAATAATAATAATAATAATAAAAATAATAATAATAATAATAATTAATAATAATAATAATATAATAATGATAATAATAATAATAATAAATAATAATATAATAATAAATAAATAATAATAATAATAATAATAATAATTATAATAATTATAATAATAATAATAATAATAATAATAATAATAATAATAATAATAATAATAATAATAATAATAATAATAATAATAATAAATAATAAATAGCACTTATTATAGGGCTTTATCCCGTCTAAACAGGCACCAAGCGCTTTACATTGACATCATTTGAAATATACACATACACAAACAGACGGATCATCAATTAATTACAGTTGAAACAAGTGGGTTTTTGTTTTTGTTGAGTTTTATATAATTGAAGGGATGAGGATTTGAGTTTGAGCTTGAGATTTTATAATAACGCAATATCCGCTAAACGTGCTCAACGCGCTTTACAAAGGGTCAAATGACCAACAACAATGCGTAACGTGGAGAACGAGACGCGTCGCCTATAATGCGATTTTACAAATTTTTTTTCCGACAGAGACAACGCTGTTAACGACTATGTACTCATTTTACACCTGGGTACGGTGAGAGAATGTGAGTAAAGAGCCTTTTCCAAGAACTCAACAATGCGTCGAGTCTCAACCCAGGATTTTCTGATCCGAAAATGAGTGTGATACCACAAGACCACATAGCCGCACAGGATGGCCTAAGGGATGCTGGTAGGAACTCCAACATTGAGGGGCGGCAAATTGAAGGAGTGCCACCAACCTTACGACGTACCGAAAACTAAGGTGCCTAAATGAGCCATTAAGATGGAGAGAAAGATAAAGTGAGTAAGTGTCACTCATATATAAAGGGAACAACACAACCCCCCCCCCCCAAAACGACGTTTCGTCGGCCTTTGGCCTTCTTCAAGTAAACACGGCAAATGTTATATGCTAACGTATTTCGTGATTACTTGAAGAAGGCCACAGACCGAAACGTCGTTTGTTTTGCGTTGTTCCCTTATAAATATGAGTCACATTTACTCACTTTATCCATATAACATATTTCGTGTTTACTTGAAGAAGGCCGAAGACCGAAACGTCGTTTGTTTTGCGTTGTTCCCTCATAATATATGAGTCACATTACTCACTTTATCCATATAACATATTTCGTGTTTACTTGAAGAAGGCCAAAGGCCGAAACGTCGTTAGTTTTGTTGATGTTCCCCTTATATTTATATGAGTCACATTTACTCGCTTTTATCTTTCTCTCCATCTTACGACGTGACTTTGGCCGCACCAATTTGAGCGTATCATCACTCGATCTCAAGGTTCTTATTGGAGCATAGTATACCTTTGAAAGATTGTTAATGAACAACGGAGACCCCGTATGCATACTTGCCAATCCTTCCGTTTTTGGCGGAATCATTCCTATTTTCACTTTTCCTTTTCCCCCACTGTTCCGCCATTGTCCTCTTAAATTCCGATTTTCAAACCAACCTTATAGATAGAAACGAAGATGACGTCACTCCAGCCTTTGTTATTGTATTTTTGCCATCCGCGTTTGTGAGTGATTCTCACTAAACGTTATCAACCACACTATAAAAGTTCATGGTTACACACAGTTTTGTGTGTTGGTCCGTTATGCTTCCGGATGGCAATGTTATGAGCTTCTTAGCCAAGCGCATACTATCTATTCAACACAGTAACACACCAACTACCAACCAACCTCAGGGGCTGGAAGGGTCGCTGCTCTCGTCATTGAAATGGAAAATCCGTTGGAATTCACAACAATAACAACACAGGAAGGCT
Source organism: Berghia stephanieae (assembly GCF_034508935.2). Classification (NCBI taxonomy): domain Eukaryota; kingdom Metazoa; phylum Mollusca; class Gastropoda; order Nudibranchia; family Aeolidiidae; genus Berghia; species Berghia stephanieae. The sequence goes on from NC_088364.1 coordinate 63,616,626, forward strand.
GATGACTTTTTAAGTGACAATAATTAGGGAGCACTGGTAGGTGTGAGATAAAGATCTGACTCGGTGTGTATGGAATAGTGCCAGACAGAACAGTAAGAACAATACACCCCCCCCCCCCCCAAAAAAAAAGAAATAAACAAACAAAACAAAACAATACAACCCCCACCCCCCAACAAAAAAAAAAACCAAAAAAAAAACAAAACAAACAAAAAGCAAAAAAAAAAAAAAAAAAAAAACAAAAAAAAAACAAAAAAACAAAAAAAAAAAAAAAAAAAACAAAAAAAAAGCCACCAAAACAACCTAACAAAAAGAGAAAAACCCAATCAAAGCACAGTAAAGAGAAATAAGAAAAAAAAAAAGAAAAAAAAACCCAAACAAACAAAAGAAACAGGGAGATCGTGACTAACTCTACTGTATGAGCTATCCATGACAACCCCATTTGGGATAAATTAATGCCCACACGCATACGCATTTCCGCTGTAACCCCCCTCCCCACCCCCCTCCCCCCCCCCCCTCCCCTCCACCCGACCATCCCTCGTCAGAAAATTCCCATTTCTAATTTCTTGTATATTTTATATAATCTGCTTTGCCTGCCACTGTTTGACACACACACACCACACACACACAACACACACACACAACACACACACACAAACACACGCAAATACACACTTTTATTCGCAGCTTGTCAGATTTTGGCATTTTTATGACAAACCGCCCGCGAAAATGAAAAAAAGAAAATAATACACATTTAAACGTTTAGGCCAGAAAAATTGTCCCTTTAAAATATCGACCTATAAAATTGCCCACATCTTAGCAAAAGCTCTCAAACCTGGGATTTTAAAAACTTCTCGAAATAAGAGTTTTTGCCAATATGTGGGTCATTTTAATCGATCGATATTTGAAGGTCGAGATTTCTGGGCAAAACTTAAATATTTAAATGTTTAATTTTTTTTTTTCGGAAAGAAGGATAAAACTTGAATTAGCCAGGTAAATGTTAGACAAACATCCAACATAATATTTGTTTACAGTTGCACCATGAATGGCAGCTCGTTTAAAATTCTACACCACTCTAATTTGGGGTTGGGTGGGGGGGGGGTGGGGGGGTGGGGGGGGGGGGGGGGGGGTTTGAATGTAATTGTGTGTTCACTGCTCCTGAAACTCGCAACATCAGATCTAAATGGTGTGTGTGTGGTGTGTGTGTGTGTGTGTGTGTGAGGGGGGGGGGTGTGAAACAGTGCCAACATCAAAAATATACTTAAGACGGCTATAGCTATAGAAGGAAACGACATTGACGTCCACTCAGTAATTTTGGCCAGTCATTTTTTATAGTTAGTTATTCTCACAAATTCTATCAATCAGACTAAAATCGTTTAAGGTTACACATAGTTTTTGTGTGTCGGCACGTTATAACCGGCTGGCGAATGTTGTGAGTATTTTGTCTAAACCCGTATATCAATAGGTCCGTGGGCGTGCGAACGTCTGTGTGAATAATTATGCCTAGTGAAACCAAAAAGTAGAATTTGTTCCTTCATACTCTAATTTATCGTTGTGTGAAGTTCTCAAGCTCTCTTCACCCATCTACCTTCCCGGTCCTTCAACGGGACTTGTTCAAACACTTTGGTATTGAAATAATATTATTCCACTGGTGCTGTTTGTTTGTTTGTTGTTGTTTGGTTGACTTCAAACCGTGAAAGTGGTGGAGTTTGTTTCTGTGACGTGTTTTCTATGACTTGGAGTTTCTGCGTAGCCATCGTTTAACATAATATAGTCTAACCGTCGCCATCGTGAACTTATAGATAGTATGCAGATGACGTCCTCGGGCCTTTGTTATTGTTTTTGCCATCCGCATTTGTGAGTTGTTCTCACTAAACTGTATTAACCAGACTATAAAAGTTCATGGTTACAGAGAGTTTGTGTGTTGGTTCCGTTATAACTTCCGATGGCAATGTGTGAGCTTCTTAGCCAAGTGCATACTATCTATAGCCCGACACTGACCAAAAAATGACGTCAAAAAACAAGTCTTTGGCCGCAAAAGAAAACAAATCGTGAGTTGTATTCAATAGTTCAACCAATGGAATCGCTTGTTTCCTTGAGCTCGACTAAACAAACTCACTAGACGCTGCACAAACCTTAAAAATGACCTCAAACTATAAGTCCTAGAGGGTTCTAGCTAACATAAAGCCTGACAACAATAGAAAACCCCCTAGGACTGGCAGTTTGACGTCATTTTTTCGGTTTGTGTAGAGTCTAGTGATTGTCGTTAGTAGAGCTCAAGGAAACAAGTTATTTTCCTTGTTGAACTATTGAAAAAACAATTCACATTTGTTTTTCTTTTGTGGCAAAAGACTGGCATTTTGACGTTATTTTTTGGTCATGTCAGGCTATATATATCACTTTACGATGGCTACGCTAGAACCCTCTAGAACTTATATAGTTTGACGTCATTTTTTAAAGGTTTGTTCAGCGTCTAGTGAGTTGTCGTTAGTAGTGCTTTAGGAAACAAGTGCCCCCATTGGATGAACTATTGAATACAAACTCACGATTTTTTTCTCAGACAGCCTCGTCCCCCCACACCCCCTTAAAAACACAATTCATTAATACGTAATTTAATTTTTTAAAATAATGTCAACATAATACAAAGAAAAGATTTAAAAAATTATTTTTAAAAAATGAACATTTTATTGTGAATAACAATTCGTCATAATTTGGGATTTAATGAAAACAAAACATTGGACTAATTTGACATTATTTTATTCTAAACGACCCGATTCGTTATTTTTCTAGGCTCAAATATTTCTCATTAAATTACAATATAATGCCACGTCTTTTCCCCTCCCACCCCTCCCCCCCCTGTAGGAAACTGTATATCCCCGTTATTACCAAACTCATCGCTCTCACAGAGTCAAGTCTGTCTGGAAAGTGGAGACAAAAAAAAAAAAAAAACAAAAAAATAATTTATATATATATAATATTTATAAAAATATAATTATATATATATATATAAATATATATAAAATATAATGAGAGAGAGAGAGAGAGAGAGAGAGAGAGAGAGAGAGATAGTTCGAAGATACTGTCACTCAAGCCTTAGTTGTTATATTTTTGCCATCCGCGTTTGTGATTATTCTCACTGACTGTAATTAACCAGACTAAAAAGTTAATGTTACACATATGTTTTTGTGTGTTCGTCCGTTATACTTCCGGATGCAATGTTATGAGCTTCTTAGCCAAGCGCATACTATCTATACGTTAACAAAAAGTTTAGCCAGAAAACTTGTACCTACTTAAATATCAATTGATTGAAATTTATCCTTGTCTTGTCAAGAACTCTCAAAATTGAGACTTGAGTGAATGCATTTTCTACCAAATTCATCCCCTGTAGGGCAGGGGAGGCGAAGCGAGGGGGGGGGGGGGGGGGGGGGGTGACATTATTTGGGAATTTAATGATAAATATTTGAGTCGAGAAAAATAAACAATCGGGTCGTTTTGAATAAAATAATAGCCAATTATTAGTCCAATGTTTTGTTTTTATGAATCAGTTATCATGACGGATTTATAGTGATTTCTAGTGCAGTTCACTTAAATGTCACTTATTTCGTATTTTGGCCGAAATTCGCCCTCAATCAATTATAATATGAGCACAATTAATCAGATATGTCAAACGTGGGCTTGCGAAATCTTCGTACAAGAAAGTTCCAGGTTTGAGAGCTTTTTTTTTTTAAAGTAATTTTTTTTAAAGTTCATTTGAATCGGTCGATAGAAATTGAGAACGAGTTTTTTGGGGCAAAATTTGTAAAAACTTAATTTTGCTTTTGAAAAACAAAAATAGATAAACGATAGTTTGCAGGTTTGCAGTTGAGTTTTATTTGAAATTTGGTGTTCAATTTTTTTCTTCACAAAGCTATTTCTACAATAGCGGGCGAAGTGCCGAGTGGTTAAGGCATTGCACTGTGATCCGGAAGTCCCGGATTCGAGAGCCCCGCTTCAGCACTTTTTTTGGGGGGGGGGGGGGGGGGGGGGGGGGGGGGGGGGGGCAAGATTATTAACTCCAATTTTCTCACTTGGACAACGTGGGTGATTCCCGTTGACGTCAGACATCTTGTTTGATGGATTATCTATCTATATTCATTTAATGGAATGCCGAGCGATGGTATCTTATCATGCCGTGGCGGAATGGCATGATCTGAAATTAATTGTTTTCTACAATGTGTATTTGATCCTATTCTGTATGATGGACCAATCTGGCACATTGTTGTCATGTTTAGTTTTTTTAAAACATATTATTATGTCGATAAAGAATTCATCTATTTGATATATAAATATATATATATATATATATATAAATATATATATATATATATATATATATATATATAATATATTATAATATATATATATATATATATATATCCCCTGTCACGTTTTGGTTTTATGCCGCATTGATGAAGGACTCATTGATTTGGATCGATGGCGTCATACACTGTAATGTTTTGGTGTTGTAACGTGTTGGTGGATATGAAGTATTCATTTAATTTGGATTGACGACGTCATATCAATGTAACGTTTTGATGTAACGTTTGGTGTATATGGACTCATTGATTTGGATTCATGACGTCATATCACTGTAATGTTTTGGTGTTGTAACGTTTGGTGGATATGAATATTCATTTAATTTGGATTGACGACGTCATATCAATGAACGTTTTGATTGTTAACGTTTGGTGTATATTATGGACTCATTGATTTGATTCATGACGTCAGATCACTGTAACGTTTTGTTTATGACGTTTATTGTGTATATGAAATTTTGATTAAGGACGTCATATCACCTATGACGTTTGGTCTTTTAAACGCTTTGGCGCATATTTATTCATTTATTTTGGATGTTGCTGTATGTAACGTTTCGCTATGTGATATAATAAAGTATTTCAATCAATCAGGATTAGTGGTCTTTCCAATAACTACTTTCCAATCGAAATGGTAATCCATACCTAACCATCGATACCTTTATAGATAGAACGAACTTGACGTCACTTCGGGGGAGCGTATTCTTACTAAACTGTATTAACCAGACATAAATAGTCAAATGATACACATAGTTTTTTTGTGTTGTTCCATTATACTTCCCGATGTCAATGGTGTTAGCTTCTTCGCCATTACTCATTAAAAAAAATTTAAAAATACCAATATCAAAAACCTGAGTGACCTCAACTTCCTTCTATCTATATCAACCAACGTGTACATATTGTTTTCAGGTCTGCTGACCGAACACAGTTATGGGCCTGATATATGACAAAATATGGAGGGTGTTTTCATGACAACGAGGCATGATAATAAGCGTTACTGAGCATTGACCAATCAGATTTAGCCCGTTCTGTCCCCTTGACTTATTTTTCATTTCCAGTCAACAGTAACTGTGTATTCCACACTGCCATTTGTGCATGCAGAGAAACAAACAAACAAACAAACAAACAAAAACAACAACAAAAAAAAACAAACAAAAAAAAAACAAAAAACAAAACAAACAATTTATTCATGGTAGGTTTAAAATCTAATCCACATATTGCTGGATCGACATTCCCAGGTTTTTAAAAGAGTTTTTTGCCAACCCTCCTTTATTTGTAATTCTAGATCTTTTGATTATCCCATTTCTTTCCTTTTTTATTGCGCTGAAATAAAACCCTTTAGTGTTGAAGCGCCGTAAAAAAAACCCCCAAAAACAAACAAACAAACAAACAAAAAAAAAGTGCGGTCATTTTAATCGATCGATATTATTAAGGGACAATTTTTTGCTGCCAAATTTAAAAATCCTGATGCTTGTGTTTTTTTTCCCCCTTTAAGTAACTACTGAGAATTGTAATGGATTCCAAAGCGGTTTTTTCATTGTAATTGGATTTACAGGCAATCTTTGCTTTTTGTTATCTCCCTTGCAAAGACTCCCTTCCTTCCTCCGCCCTCTCTGCCCTCTATTCCTCCTTCCCCCTCAATCCAATCACCATTTAGTCCCTTTCCCCCTCTCCCCATCCCCTCTTTCCCTCCTCCTACTTTCCCCCCCTCTCCAATCACTATTCATCCCTTCTCTCTCTCCATCTACCTCCTTCCTCCATCTCCGCCCCTATTCCCTCCTCCCATTCCAACCCATTTTAAACCCTTCCCCTTTCCCTCCCCCTCCATTCTTCCTCCATCTTTCGCCCCTATTCGCTCCTCCTCTTCTCCTCTCATTCCAATTCCATTGTATCCTACTCTTTCCCTCCTCTCCCCTTCTTCCTCCATCTCCACCCCTATTCCCTCCATGCGGGTATGTGGTCAAAACACTCGCTTTCGATCGGATGGTGTCCTGGGTTCGAGCCTCGCTCGGCGAATAGTTGGGG
>NC_088364.1:63625499-63630499 GCF_034508935.2 Berghia stephanieae
GGCAACGCGGGATTGGCGCTATGTAAATATATTATTATCATCATCATCATCATCATCATCATCATCATCATCATCATCATCATCATCATTATATTATTATTATTATTATTATTATTATTATTATTATTATTATTATTATTATTATATTATTATTATTATTATTATTATTATTATTATTATTATTATTATTATTATTATTATTATTATTATTATTATTATCATTATTACTAATCAATCACCCAAATGACGTTCAAAGAAACCATAGCAAAGAGCCGAGTGACGTCATCTTCATTCATTCTATTCAACACTTCCGGTTTCCTCTCCTTTCAACGCTATGTGATGTCGTAATGATTCCTCATCAGAGTTACCAGATTGTTTTTGGACAAATTGCCAAACACATCGTATAAAAAAAATGTCAAATTATTGTCTGGAAAAAATGCCAAATGGTCTGGAAAAACTGCCAAATTAAATGTTTTCAGTAGTCCTACAGAGCCATAGGTATTTCTCTAGCGTGAAACGGACAATGGGGATTGCTTGCTATCTGTTGGATAGGACGTGAGTCTATCGCAAAGTGCTTTCCCCCCCCCCCCCCCCCCCCCAGATCTAACCGATCCAGATACCCAATCGCTACTGGTGGACAGGGTGGGGGGGGGGGGGGGGGGGGGGGGGGGGGGGGGGGGGGGGGAACAGAACAGAAAAGAAAAAGAAATCTGGACTGCACCCGGATCGATCTCAGTCTCTTTGTATGTGAAGCGAATGCTCTACCACCTGAATTTCGGGACCCCCAAGTGTCTTTAGGCATCACATTTAGTGCTAAAATACACAGAAATGTAGATAAAACATATATAGATAGAACGAAGATGACGTCACTCTGGTCTTCGTTAATTGGTTGTTTTTTTTTTTTATTTTTGCCATTCATGTTTATGAGTTATTCTCACTTAAGTTTGTTGGTCCGTTTTATTTCCCGATGGCAATGTTGTGAGTTTCTTAGTCAGGCGCATTATATCTTAATTGTCTTATCATGTGCCATGACATATCATTATGTCTTGTTATTTTAGGAGTGACTATTGTTCACTATGTTTCTTAGGCCTCTGAAAAAAATTCGAGCCAAGATTATGGATTGAAGGCTTTCTGTAAAGGGTGATCCCTTCAGTTCTTCGATTATTTACTATTTGTACAGTGAGGTCTCAAAAGTGGCACATTTTGCATTGCGCAAGAGCGTACTTTATTTCGCGATTTCAAGTCGCTATAACTTTTTAAAAATTTATTAACATTTAAAAATACTTTTTTTTTCTGTTCTGACCCAAAACGCATAATGCAATTTGAATTTTGGTCTGGAATACGTAATTTTTGTCATAGTGTGTCTAGTTGTGTATTAACTAGCTAAGATTGAGTGATTTTAATAAAATACTACCACCCACCCCCCCCCCCCCCCCATGCCAAAAAAAAACAACAAAAAAACAAACAACAAAACAAAAACAAAATTTAACAAAAAAAAAAAAAAAAAAAAAAACAACAAAAAAACAAAACAAAAACCAAGCCCAATTTTTTCCATGCCAAGCGGCTTTTAAAAAAAAATAAAAATGCCAAGCTTTATTTTTTAGAATTTGGCCTTAAAAGCGACGAATGGCAACCCTGTTCCACACTGACGACAGCAACAACAAAAGTCTTATGGAACATTTTAAATCTGGTTACATAGGAAAGCTTTCGTCTCTTTTATCCGACACATCCCGTCACATCCGGCCTGGTGTTTTGGTTCCTATCATAGAAACCTAGTGTATAGAGGGCATTGGTCTCTAGATTGCTATGGTTCCAACACAAGTTGAAAATAGAGTTAACGTAACAGTTCTAGTACGCAATACCCAATGGGAACACTGCCGTGCTAGGAAAAAAAAGTATCCCATTGTAAAATATTTTGGCCAGAAAAGTCTTCCTTCAAATATCGGTCGATTAAAATGACTCGCATCTAGTCAAACACTCCCAAACATGGGACTTCAAATGAGAGTTTTTTTTCTCTCCCAAGATGAGGGTCATTTTAATCGATCAATATTTGAAGGACGAGTTTTATGGCCAAAATCAATTTTGTCCCCCATAAAGTGACGAAACAATTTTCAAAGATTTTCTGCCAGAAATCTGATACAGTCACTGTCGATGGATGAATGCCGTTCGCTCGTGTCATCAACGCCTACCCCGCATCTCTCATTTTTCTTTAGTGTCTCGTTAATTGTGATTTTTTTTATTGGAATAAAGATGAAACCCGAAACGTCCACATTTGTCATTTAGATCGAAGCTTCTATTTTACGTTATTATTGTGAATAAATAAAGTAATTCGGTCTTGCTCTGAGCGGCGCATTGTGGAGTACTTGGAAAAAGGCTCTTTACCACCCGCATTCTCTCACCGTACTCAGGTGTAAAATGAGTACATGGCCGTTAACTCTGTTGTCTCTGTCGGAAAGAAAAATGTAATATCGCCTAACAGGCGTCAGATCTCGTCCTGCATGTTAACTATTGATGGCTTTCGACAGATAGTAAAGCGATTTGAACACGTTTAGTGGGTCTTGGCCTGAATAAATGCAGAGCTTGTTATTTTATAAAAATTGGACTTTTCTACAGGAATCCGTTTGCTTTGATGGAATTGTCTACGCCGGATTTCCGGCTTTTTAGACTTTCCAGATTTACTCATTCCGGTTTTTAAAAAAATAATATGGTCGTCCGACGGCCGGAGATGGACTCAGGTTTTCATAGACGATTGGCGATTTATAAATTTTGATTTTGTCCACCGGTTTTGGTTGGTACATTAATTCATTATGGCAATAACTGACAGTGAGTGAACAGACCAGTCGTTTGTTTTGATGGAATTGACAGTTAGGCCGTTCTGTCATAGACTGTTGTGTCCATCTATTATAGATAGTTTGCGCTTGGGTGAGAAACTCACAAGATTGCCATCCGGCAGTGTAACGGACCAACACACAAAACTATGTGTAACCATTAACTGTTATAACCTGATGAATACAGTTTAGTGAGAATTACTCACAAACATGTTGGCAAAAAAAAAAAAAAAAACAAAAAAAAAGGCCTGAGTGCTGGGTGGGGTTCCTGGCCTCCCATAGCGGGCAGGGAGGTACATACTGTGTCTTCTATCCCCTTATGTCTGTTTTCCAACATGCTTTCTGTCTTTGTCTCGGAATGAGATTACTTGGTTTTGCCCTGGCGCTGGCCGGAGTCCTAGCTGGGAGGGAAACAGTCAAATGCATAGCTATTGTTTTGGAGATGATATTTTTTTTCCTTGTAAATCATCTCTCTGTTATGTATTATTATTTTTATTTTGAATGTATAATGTAAGCATTTGAGTGTGTTCCTCTTTGTTGGATTTTGTGCTGGTGTCTGGATGAGACTTGTAGGTGATCTCAAACTAAGTACATTGATGGTATGCTCTTGGAATCTACATCTGATCCCTATTTGTTCTCAGTTCCCCTTTGTCTTACTTTTTCTTGGGTGCTTTAATTGTAATTCTAGAACTTTTTACTATCCCATTTTCTTCCTTTTTACTGGCGCTGATATAACCTAAATGTGTTGCAAGCGCCGTAAAACCCCTAAAAACAAAAAACAAAAAAAAAAACAACAAAGGCCTGAGTGACGTCAACTTCGTTCTATCTAGCTATACATTAAGCCAGGCCAGTTTTAGTGGAATTGACAGTTAGGCCGTTCTGTCATTGACTGATGTGTCCATCTATTATAGATAGTATGAATTTGACTTCACTCAGGTCTTTGTTATTGCTTTTTAGCATCCGCGTTTACGAGTAATTCTCACTAAACTGAATTAACCAGACTATAAACGTTTAAGGTTACACATAGCTTTGTGTGTTGGTCCGTTATACTTTCGAATGGCAATGTTGTGAGCTTCTTAGCCAAGCGCATACTCTCAATACATTAAATAATTATGTCGATAACTGACATTGAGTGGCCAGGCTTGTACGACGAGCTGCCTTAATGGCCTTCTCCATTATACTATCATAACCACTTGTACTTGTTATAGTCGCTATCTCTCTCTCTCTCTCTCTCTCCTCTCTCTCTCTCTCTCTCTCTCTCCCCCCCCCTCTCTCTCTCTCTCCCTCCTTTCCTCTCTCTATTTCTCTCTCAACGTGTGTGTTTTGTTTCCATTCCATTGCTTGTTTGTATCCATTTCATTCCACTGTTTGTTTTTATCCATTCCATTACACTGTTTGTTTGTATCCATTCCATTGTTTTGTTTTATATCCATTTCATTCCATTGTTTTTTTCCCTATTCCATGACACTGTTTGTTTGTATCCATTCCATTGTTTGTTTTTATCCATTCCATTACACTGTGTGGCTTCCTTGGCATTTGATGGAATTCTTTGAGCCTGGCCTGGTGACAGCCTGTTGTGTGCTGGGGTGGAGAAGAGGAGAGGGGTGGTGGTGTTCACACACATCACACGCACACACACACACACACACACGCACACACGCACAGACAAGGAAGTTAAGCGACAGTGATAACCATCTATCTACCTATCAATTTATCTATCGATCGATCTCACACACATCTAGGGAAAGTCTTGTGTAATTTGTTGCTTGAAATATAATTAACGTTTCAATATATCTAATGGATGGAAAATCACAAAAAGTAGAAAAACGACTAAACGTTTTGTCAGAAAACAAACCAAAACATCAATGTCAAAGTAAACCAAATGATGGTAGCTGATTTCTATTATTTCCGCTATTTTTTATCGTGTGTGGGACATAAGGGATTAGATCAATTTCCACCAGTTTTACTGGTATAACATGGTCAATCTCTACCCGTTCAATTGTATAACATGTTCAATCTCCACCAATTGACTGGTAGAACAGATTGTATAATACGGTCAATCTCCACCAGTTGACTGGTATAACATGTTCAATCTCCACCCATTCAATTGTATAACATGTTCAATCTCCACCAGTTGACTGGTATAACATGGTCAATCTCCACCCATTAAAT
>NC_088364.1:63632999-63645499 GCF_034508935.2 Berghia stephanieae
CTCTCTCTCACACACAGACAATAAGAAAAAATAAGCAAAACTAGACAATACTGAACAAAAACAAAACAAAAATGATCCCCCCACCTCCCGAATAGAATAAGAAAGAAAGGAAAAACAACCCCACCCACCCCTCAATTTTTTTAATGTTCTTTTGTAAATCAACCGCCAGACAAGAAGACTTACCACCGGACCCCACCACTAAAAATGTAGATGTAGTCCAAATCCCATCTAACACGTGACCTAGATAAACCCCTCTCACTCATTCTATCTTCTACGATGCCAGGCGTCGGTCGCGGTTGTCACAGGTCCGATGTCTCATTGAATTATCTACTTCCAACCACCCCCCCCCCCCCCCCCCCGCCCGACCCCCGTCTCCTTTCCTTTAATTATTTTTTTCGACAAAATCTTCTCTATCCCTATCCCCCTCCTTCCCCCCCCCCCTCTTCCGCCTCCTTTCGTGTAATTATTATTTTGTATACATCCTCTTCTCTTTCCCTTTTCCTCTTCCCCCCCCCCTCCCTTCCAACCTCATTTAATCTAATTATGTTTTAAGGTCAATACCAGCAATTCTGGAAAAACAGGTATTTATAATTTTGACCAGAAAGCTCGTCCTTCAAATTAATATGGATGGATATGACCTTCACCTTTTCAAAAACAACAAGATTAAAGTGATCGATGGATTAATGGTTTTACTATTTTGTATTTGGTGTAAAAATCTTGGTGGGAGAGAAGGTAGACATCGCTAACTTATAGCCTGACACTGGCCAAAAAATCACGTCAAAAGACAAGTCTTTGGCCACAAAAGAAAACAAATCGTGAGTTGTATTCAATATTCAACCAAAGGGATCACTTGTTTCCTTGAGCTTTACTAACGACAACTCACTAGACGCTACACAAACCTTTAAAATGACGTCAAAGTATAAGTCCTATAGGTTCTTGTGTCGGACTATAATTGTTACCTGTACGATGCTACGCTAGAACCGTGGCCTTCGTAAGTTAGCCTGATACTGACAAAAATGCGTCAAATGCAGTCTTGCTACAAAAGAAAACAAATCGGAGTTGAATTCAATAGTTCTACCAATGAAATGACTTGTTTCCATGAGCTCTACTACGACAACTCACTAATGACGTCAAACTGCCAGTCCTTTGGATTTCAGTATCCGGCTATAACATAACGATGGCTACGCTAGAACCAGTAGGACTTATATTTGACGTCATTGTTTTTGGTTTTGTACCGTCTAGCGAGTTGTCGTTAGTAAGCTCCAGGACAAGTGATTCTTGTGATAATAATATTTTATTATGTTATCCATCATCATCATCATAATCATCATCATCATCATCATCATCATCATCTCATATCATCATATCATCATCGTCATTATTATTATTATTATTATCATCATCGTCATCATCATCATCACTATCATCATCATCATCATCATCATCATCATCATCATCATCATCATCATCATCATCATCATCGTCATCATCATCGTCTCATCATCATATCATCATCATCATCATCATCATCATCATCATCATCATCATCATCATCATCATCATCATCATCATCATCATCGTCATCATCATCATTGATAACACTCAGTTTTGCTGTGTCCGTACAATCATCCAGCGTGTTTACTTACAGGCATGGCTTCAATATAGAGAGACTGATTGTTTCTACGGCGTCCAGCAGGAGATACAGGATTCGTTGTTCACGTGACTTAAAGTATATTATCCTTATCGCTTACACGGAGTATAATTATCTCCCTTGTTTGCATCTTGGATAGGGCGGAGAATCGTCGATGTCATGTTTTCTTCTACTTCTACCGTACGCAGAAAAATAACCCCACATAATTTTAAAAACAGTTTTTGGCCAGGAATCTCGTCAATCAAATATCGATGGATTAAAATCACCCCCATCGTGTCAGGGACTCAAACCCGGGATTGGGGATTGTCCTTGAGACGTCTTTCATTGAAGTCCCGGGTGGTTTTGGGAGTTTGCTTGAGATTGTGAGGGTCGGTGTTCGATCGAGATAGTTGAAGTACGAGTTTTCTGGCTAAAATTTAAAAAAAAATAATTTTTTTTTTCAAGGTACGTCAATGTACCTCAATGTTTGTCGGACAGACTTTCCTTGTCCTTGTGGTATGACTGCAGTAACTGCCGTACTTTGGAAAAACCATGTGTTTAAAAATTTGGCCAGAAAAGTCGTCCTTCAAATATCGATCGTTTTAAATGACTCTCATCTCAGCAAAAACTCTCAAACCTGGGACATCAATAATTACGACTTCGCGGATTTTAACTATTAACTCCCCCCTCCCCTCCCAAAAAAACCCAACAAAACCTAAAAAAATAAAAAACCGAACCCCCCCCAAAAAAAAACAAAACAAACAAAACAAACAAAACCCCCCCCCCCAACAAAAAAAAACAAAACAAAACAAACAAAAAAAAAACAACAAAATACAAATCAAAACAAACAAAAACAAAACTGACAAAAACGAAAGAACCCCCTCCCCGCCCTAAAAAAAATACCAATCAAAAGATAAAACAAAAAAAATAACACAAAGAACCCGTTAATTGTCAGGATAAACAATCAGCCAATGGCAGGACAGCCAGCTCGCGGTCAATGACCTTTGCCCCCTGACGACTGGTTAATGAGTACATAGCGAGCATTGATGCATTGGCGGGCACAGTCGCTATTCCTATTTGGGACCTGGTAACATTGATCATCTTGGGTGCTCGCACTGATGGCCATGGGGGTAATAGGATTCAAAAGTCTGATGTCACGTCCGCCCAGCAACCAGCAGCTTGGTACTAAAAAAAGAAAATCGTTACTTTTTATTCGTCATGCTGGCTAGAACTTTTTTCACATGTCGCGTGATCAGAATGTATAAAAGTCAAAACATGATCAGATTTATAATGATTTTCTCCTCTGGATACACTTTTATGCTCGTCGAAGAAGTATTTCATAAGGTCGTCCGCCACTGTTCATATAGTTTAGAACCAGTTACTAAGTTACTATGCGTCATTACGAGGGAAGTGACGTCACGACTGTTGAACCCTATTTACGAATCTACTACATTCTGTATGCCTGCTCTGACGCTGGGGCATGGATGGTGATGAGGGTGATGATGGTGATGATAATGATGATGTTGATGTTGTTGTTGATGATGATGACGACGACGACGAAGGGTGATGATGATGTTGATGATGATGACGAGAGCGATGATGATGATGATGATGATGATGATGATGATGACGATGACGAGGAGATGATGATTGATGATGAGACGACGATGATGATGATGATGATGATGATGATGATGATGATGATGATGATGATGATGATGATGATGATGATCTGAGTTCCTACAATGGACGATGGAAATTTATGGACGTGTATTATTGTTGTAGCGGGATTGCATGTGACTGTCTAATTGTTCAACCTTACCTTGTTGTCAGTGGTGATTGGTTTCCTTATGCAGATCTGCCTAGTACTACGAAAAAATCGTAGAAATACGATTTTTTTGGCTCCAGCTACAGAACTGCATAAGCCTCTTTGACTCAATAAATCTCGTTGAAAAGGAAAATTTAGTTCTTTAGCACCTATATCCAGGACTTTGGAGCATTTTGGACCATGCTGAGAGAACATTATTTTATTTCCAAAGCTATCTAAAGGGACTCTTTCATTTTTTTCCCCTTGGAAACTACGAATTTTTCTAATTCCAGGTAGGCAGGCAGCTCCGCTATTGCGACATTTTTAACGTCGTCTTTTTATGGACGTAGTACCCGGTGTTATTCTAATCCGCCTCATTGATCAAGATGTCGAACAACTCCTTTTCTATTTCTTGGTCCCCATCCATCTTTCTCTAACTCCGCCTCTTCTTCCCCCGCCTCCTCCTCTTCCTCCTCTTCCACCTTCTCATTCTTCTCTCTTCATTCCTCGACCTCCTCGTTCTTCTCCGCCTCATCTCTTCATACCTTCTCTCCTCCTTCCGTCCTACCTTCATATCTTCCTTCTTCCGCCTCCTTCTCCTCCTCCTTCTTCCTTACCTTCCTTCCTCCTCACCTCCGTTTTCCTCCTTCACTCACTTCCTTCCTTCACCCCTTCTCTCCTCCTTTTCCTTCCTTCCTTCCTTCCCTCCCTTCCTTCCTTCTCCTCTTCCTCCCCTCTTCCACCCCCTCTCCTCCAACCCTCCTCTTCCTTCCTTCACCCTTTCCTTCCTCTCTACCCTTCCTTTTTCCCTTCTCCTCTTTCCTCCTCCTCTTCCACCTCCCTCTCCTCCAACACCTCCTCCTTCTTCATTCCTTCCTTAACCTCCTTTTCTTCACTTCCTTCCTCCTCCTCCTCCTCCTTCCTTCCTCCTCCTCCTTCCTTCCTCCTCCTCATCCTTCCTTCCTTCCTTCCTTCACCTCCTTTTCCTCCTTCCTTCCTCCTCCTTCATCTTTTCCACCTCCTCCTCCTCTTCTCTCCTCCGCCTCTTCCAACTTTCCTTTCTCCAACACCTCCTCCTCACCACAACTATTGTCTTCAGCGACATTCCCGTCGTCTTCACAGTTACACAAATTAATCAAGACCAAGTCATAAACGATAACTCTGGATGGATTCGCGGGAGGCATCTTTAAATCGTGTTACTTCCCTTGGGATAAATTAAGTGATCATGATTTTTGTGAGGGTGTCAGATGGACGGGACAGGTGCAAACTACAAACATGTAAGGTGAAAACAATTTTACACACACACACACACACATACACACACATACACACTCAGACACACACACAGACACACACGCACACAGACACACACGCACACACACCCACATACACACATACACACCCACACAATTCAACGCACAAAGAGAGAGAGAGAGATAGTGAGAGAGCAAGAGAGAAAGAAGAGAGAGAGAGAGAGAGAGAGAATGAGAGAGAGAGAGAGAGGGGAAAAAAAAGAGATGAGAGAGGAAGAGAGAGAAGAGAGAGAGAAGAGAGAAGAGAAACAATGAGAGAGAGAGAAATAAGATAGAGAGAAATGAGAGAGTGAGAGCGAAAGAGAGAAAGATGAGAGAGAAAAGAGAGAGAGAGAGAATGAGAGAGAAGAGAGAGGGAGAGAGGCGGAGAGATAGATAGATAGATAATATATAGATAGAGAGGTAGAGGTAGGTAGTGGAAGGTAGGTAAGTAGGTAGAGAGTAGGTAGAGTAGGTAAGAGTGTAGGAGGTAGGTAGAAGATAGAAGAGAAAGATAGATAGATAGAAGAAAGATGAGAGAAGATAGAGAGATGAGAGATGAGAGAGAGAGAGAGAGAGAGAGAGAGAGAGAGAGAGAGAGTGAGAGAGAGTGTAGTGCTTATGATGATGACGATGGCAACGACCGACGATGATGGTGATGGTGATAATGATGTTGACAACGACGATGATGAAGACGATGACGATGATAATAACCAAGATACCTACCAAAGTTACAAGATATCGATAACGAAGATGACGACAGTGACCTGGCATTAATGACGTCATCAAACCACTCGTAAACAAAAATCTCTTCCCGAAATCGATTATTATGTAAATTTGTAATTGCCAGGTAAATAAATATAAAACAGCCATCTTTATGATAATGACCTACGGTACGCTAAACCCGTAAGAAGAGAAAATCTCTTGATATTTGGCAACACGTTCTATTTTCTCCTTAGTCTGCCAAAAAAAACAATTATTTTTTTTTTCCAATTTGGCCAGATTTATTTTTCTTTCATTTTATCAATTTTTGCCCTCCCCCGTTGTCTCTGTCTGAAAAATTGTATTATCGCCTAACAGGCGTCATGGGGTCGTTCTGTATGTTACGTGATTCTGTTGTTGGTCAGGAACCCCTTGTAAAGCGGGTTGAGTACGTTTAGTGGATATTGCGCTATATGCGAGTAAAAGCTCAATATTTTTTTTTCTTATGAAGAACAAGTTTTCTGGCCAAATTGAATAAAGTAAGTCGTGTTTTTTTGGCCAGAAAATGGCTAAATGTTGTATTGGAGGTCTTAGGATCTCTCTAAGTCCACCCCACTCAATATGCAAATGGGGTACGGATTGCACTAGACCATCAGATTGAGGATGGATCGTTTTGTTCTTCTTATTTCCTTCCTGCGTTTGTTTGTTTGTTTAATTGTCTGTTTGGTTCGTCTGAATTCTGATTGATGTCCGTGAAGACGGGATAGGACGGGAGAAAAATCCCTAATCTCCCCCCCCCCCCCACCCTTCCCCCTACCCCTCAGTCACCCCCCCCCCCTCCCGCCCCATCCTTCCCACGTCCTCTATATATAATAATATATTATTGTTAAGCGGTATCGGGAAATATTTGGCCCCGAGGGCCGGAAGACATGGAGTCTAGAAGGTCATTCCTGGAGGTCATGGAATGACCTATTTCGGGGTTTCAACAGTTATCAATTTTTTTCCAGAGTACGACGGATATTTAAAATTTTGACCAGAAAACTCATCCTTCAAAAATATATAATCGATTTCAATTGCGTCCATTGGTGTTTAAAATAAAGTTTACGTTTCAATATATCTCATAGATAGAACATTTCAAAAATTAGAAAAATTGACTTAATCATTTTTGGAAAACCAGTCTTTAATTTTGTAAAAAATAATTAATTAATCATTGACAAAGTAAGTGTTCAGTGGTTTGTGGCTGTTTGTTGATGGTTTGTGGACAAGATTGGCCTCGCTCTTCCCTACATTGAATTCCCTTTCATTAGTTGCTTCATTAGGTCCATTTGGTTTGAATATCATAGCACGCTCTCTCTCTCTCTCTCTCTCTCTCTCTCTCTCTCTCTCTCTGTCTGTCTGTCTCTGTCTCTGTCTCTTATACACGCACACACACACACACACACACACACACACACACACACTATCTCTCTCTCTCATAGTCCCTCTCACTCACACACACACACATACAATCCCTCTCTCTCTCTCTCTCTCTCTCTCTCTCTCTCTCTCTCTTCATCCATACATTCATCCATTCATCCACCCATC
Source organism: Berghia stephanieae (assembly GCF_034508935.2). Lineage (NCBI taxonomy): Eukaryota > Metazoa > Mollusca > Gastropoda > Nudibranchia > Aeolidiidae > Berghia > Berghia stephanieae. The sequence continues at coordinate 63,640,015 of NC_088364.1, forward strand.
TATCTATCCATCAATCCATTCATCCATCTTTCGATCCATCCATCCACCATTCCATCCACCCACCCATCCGTCCATCCATCCATCCGCCCATTCATCCATTCATCTATCCATCCATCCATACATCCATCCATCCACCCGTCCCCCACCCATTCATTCACTCATCTGTCCATCCATCAATCCATCCATCCATCCACCTATTCATACATCCATCCATCCATCCACCTATTCATCCATCCATCCAGTCATCCATCCATTCATTCACCCACCTATCCATCCATCCACCTATCCATCCATCCATCCACCCCTAGGACTTCATTCGCTGATCCACCCACCTATCCATCCATCCAGTCATCCATCCCAACAATCCATCCATCCATCCATCTACCCCTTCATCCAATCTTCACTCCACACCCCCCCCCCCCCCCCCCCCCCCCCCCCCCCCCCCAAATCATCCCTTTTACCATCTGACAACGTTTCCTCCCCTTACGACTTGCGAATCTTCCCTCACCCCACCAGTTTGTTCTCACTCACTCACTCACTCAAGACTGCACGCGCTGCCAGGAATTGGTGGTGAGTAGTAGTCCTGTATCCATCTCGCCTGACTGAGAGTGAGCGAGAACACGCGTCAAACCTGTTGCGTTTACGCCTTGAGTTCGATCGGGTCTGGTTGTGTTAGATTTGACATTACTGATAGTTGGAAGATGAAAGGAAAACTGTGTACGTCTTTTCTTGTTGTGGATTCCAATTGGATAATGTGTTTGTGTGTGTGTGTGTTTGTGTGTGTGTGTGTGTGTGTGTGTGTGTGTGTGTGTGTGTGTGTGTCTGTGTCACAGTGGCAGTCGACATTTTCATGAGGATTTTAACAGAAAAAGCAGTTTATTTACTAGATTAAAAATCTGATTTGTTTTTTGTTTTTTTTTCATTCCGTGAATAAGGAATTGGTTAGCAGTGAATTCCTGGAAATTTAGAGATTTATTTTAAGCGATGACGTCATTCGAAACTGTTGAATGCGACGATTTTGCGCGATACAAGAGAAACAATTCATGGCAAAGGACAATCTCAAAACAAAACAAAACAAACAAACAAACAACAACAATAACAATAACATGAACAATAACAATAACAACAACCACGATAACAATAACAACAATAATAACAATAATATCAATCACAATAACAACAATAACAACCATAACAATAATAATAACCACAATCACACGAACATTAACAACAATAAAAATAACAACCACCATCACAATAACAACAACAACAACAACAACAACAACAACAACAACAACCCTTTGACTTTCTCTCCGTCGTTGAATTGGTTCTAAAAGATCCAACCAAAACAAATTCATCATTGTTCAGAAATGGCCTGTAAAATCAATCAACCCCAGCTTTGACAGCCACTGGCTGTCAAAACGGTGAATGTGGATATATTTACATTGATTAAAACGGATGTGGAAAAAAATATACCGTAAACTTGAGTAACTTTACCTAAAGGGGCGATTTGGATCTTTCAAAAAAAAAAAAAAAAAAAAAATTACCTATAATATTGGGCGGTTTTAATCAGTCTCACTATATTCTGCCGAACAGACCATCCGTCAACTTTAAAGGTCAAAAACTGTTGTATGTGTCTTTACCACTTATTCATTTGGCGGACATAATAGACGAATATTTTACCTACACGCATACCTACTATCAATGATCAGCTCGGTTTATCGAAATGATTTGGTTTTCTCAAGAGTACTGATGTATCACGTCCCTCTACCATCATTATTGGATGTCCGCGACCCCCCCCCCCCCCCCCCCCCCTCCCATCCACGTGTGCGTGTCGTGCAGTTAATTTTTATCCAATCCAATTTGTAAACACTTACTGCTGCTGTCACTCGCTCGCGCGCGCGCGCGCGCACACACACACACACACACACACACACTGGTACGTCCCTTGTACTTCCTCTAGTGTCCGCTGACTGACCACTCACCGTCCAGTGTATAAACGTTCCAATGGTAGGACTGGTCACTTCGTGTCTCTTGGACTTGGATAGGTCAACACTTAACTGCCGTATCTAGAAAAAAACCCATATTATTTTAAACATTGGTCAGAAAACTCGTCCTTCAAATATCGATCGGTTTAAATGACCCTCATCTTGGTAAAAACTCTCAAACCTTGAGTTTTTGCCAAGATGAGGGTCATTTAAATCGATCGATATTTGAAGGACGGGTTTTTTTTGGCCAAATTTTTAAATATCGGTTTTTCCAGAGTATGACAGTTAATACGTTGTGTGTGTGTGTGAAATGTGGACATAGCGATCTTAAGTACTCGCCCATCACCCGAAATAATCAGCCCCACAGATCTTGATTAAAAAATATGTCACAATGCGAATTCCACACCAACGAGTCAGAATTATTGTGATAAATAATCACAAGCTGATTTCCTCGGGTGACAGGCAAATTCTTAAGACGGCGATGATTTTCTTCAATACTGGAAGTATAATTTTTGGTGTGCTCCATAGCAACCTTTTGAACATGCCGATCGGTCGAATGGGTCAGTCCCACAGTTAGTAAGTCACGATATTTTGACACATTGATGACGGAATTCATCGCGACCATATACAGTAACTACTCATTTGACTTTTCCCTCCCAGCCAAGGACTCCGGCAAGGGTCAGGTCAAAACCAAATAATCACAAAAGAAAACAAATCGTGAGTTGTGTTCAATAGTTCAATCAATGGGATCACTTGTTTCTTTGAGCACTACTAACGACATCTCACTTGGCGTTGCGCAAACCTTAAAAATGACGTCAAAAGATAAGTCCTGGTAGGTTCTAGTGTCAGGCTATAGATTGAATGAAGTTGACATCAATCCAGTCTTTGTTATTGGTTTTTTTTTTACCATCCACGTTTATGAGTAATTTTCACTAAACTGTATTATCCAGACCATAAAAATTCATGGTTACAAAGAGTTTTGTGTGTTGGTCCGTTATACTTCCGGATGGCAGTGTTGTGAGATTCTTGCCCAAGCGCATACTATCTATAAGTTAAAGATGGCTACAATCTGCTGTGGGGTTGATTGCTTTGGATGATAGAGACAAGTAGGTGGTACATAGGATTGCTTAACCTCTGAAGCGTGAAACATGCTTCATACTGCGTTCATGATAATGATAATTTGTGGTGTCCAGCCAAACGTTTGTACATCACACTTAAGTTATCAATAAATATTATTTTGGAACCCCGAATATCAAATCACGTTGTTTATACGTTGTGCGTTACTACATAACACTTGTACAATTGTTAAAGCGTCACATGAAATGGAATAAAAAATGAAGAATGTTTCGGATCTAAGCAATCACAATCGAAAATGATAATAATTAAGTCAATTGTCCTTTATTACCTGAGGCGATTTTGTAAAAAAATGTTTTTAACGTTTTAAAGTTCAAAGACACCCTCAGCCTCACTTACGTTGATAATAAGAATGGAGGCAAATGTGTTTTAGGGACCCTTGTTATGTTCCTAAAAAAAAAAAAAACCTCAACAAAACAACAAACGAACCCATTATTGAAATGCGTCACGGGTTTGGTCGTTTGTTTGGTTCAGTCAAAGTCGTTGGGTGTTTGATGATGTCGTGGCGTGATTAGCTGGCGTTTGAAATATTTGATTAGATTGAAAATGTCCCGTCTTTGATGATGGCGATGTGGAAGAATTGGGGGGCCAGGAACGGGGGGGGGGGGGGGTAGTGGATTATAATGGCGTCGGTGTTTACATCTTCCAAAGGAAATCTCATCATATTTTATACTATGGTTTATTGAGTAAAACTTTAAAACAATCTTTTAAATTTATCCATTAATTCCTTCATTCATTCCTTCATTCATTCATTCATTCTTTCATTCATTCGTTCATTAATTAATTAATTAATTAATTAATTAATTAATTAATTCATTCATTCATTCATTCATTCATTCATTCATTCATTCATTTATCCATTCATTAATCCGCCCCTCCATCCATCTAGCCACCTACCAACCCATCAACCCACCCAAACATTCAACTATCCATCCAACCATCCACAAAACCACTTTTCCATCTTCCATCCATGTGTCGTCGCCCCCCCCCCCCCCCCCCCCCCTTGATGTATTCCAATAAAACGTATTGATAATAACCAGTCCACATATTTTTACTTACCCGTTCATTCCGTCGTCAAGTGGCTTTTAATTGTTTATTATTTCGAGGAATAATTTCATTTCAAGTGGTTTTTCCCAATAACGTTGAATATTGAGTGGAGACACGAGGTCTTACAGCCAGTTATTGCTGATGTTTTCGTTCCAAATAACGTTAGCAGGTTTGTTTAAAAATGTGGCCAGAAAAGTGGTCCTTCAAATATCGATTGATTTAAATGACTCTCATTTTAACATAAACTCGAATCTGAGACTTCACCAACATTTTCAAGGATAGTTTTTTGACAATATGTGGTCATTTTATATATATAAATATATATTTGAAGGACGAGTTTTTTTGGCCAAAATTTTAAAGGTTAGTTTGTTTCCGAGTGCTGCAGTTTTGATACAAATTAATATATTTATGTATTTCCCTAATCTTAGCAGCTCCTCAGATATGACCACAATCACGTGATCTGACGAAGGGCGCGCTGACGTCTCGGGTTAGACTGAGTTAGCTGTGTCCAAGGTGAATGTGAAGTTATCTTTCCCCAACGTATTTATTATTCTATTTCGGATTTGGAGGCCATTTTGTATGTGTGTTGTTCTGGTGGTTTTCTGAGTGTTGTGATCATGTGACACGTATTTCACGGCCAACCAATGGGTAAATACTTCGGACTGCACATCTCTATGTGACCAAAACACGCAAAATTCTATCTGTGTTGAATGTCGTGGACTTGTCGTCTTGGATACACAGACGGATTACGTAACTTCCGGCCTGGGTCAGCCAGAAGACCATCATGTCTCTTGCTGCGATGTGTAACAACTTGCATTCTGGATTAACACTGCAGCAGGTGAATAGAGCAGACCATACACTGCCATTTCACAACTCTCTCTCTCTCTCTCTCTCTCTCTCTCTCTCTCTCTCTCTCTTCTCTATCTACTCATTATCTACTATCTATCTACTATCTATCTATCTATCATCTATCATCTATCTTCTATCTACTATCTATCATCTCTCCATCCATCCATCATCCATCCATCCATCCATTCATCCATCCATCCATCATCCATCCATCCATCCATCCATCATCATCCATCCATCCATCCATCCATCTTTTTTTTCTTTCTTACACTTACACAAACAAAGCAGTTACATTTTCATTTCGGTCAGAAAACACTGACCACAAACATCGGTTGATGACGATGGCGCCAACTTGCCACAACGAATCAAACCTGAGACTTCCAGTGTCTTCTATAGAATTCGCCAGGGTGGGAATTTGTGACAATTTTAATCGGTTACTAGTTTTCAAGTCGAAGTTTTCTGGCGAA
>NC_088364.1:63655499-63702999 GCF_034508935.2 Berghia stephanieae
AAGGGGAATAGATGTAATGTGTAACATATATAGAGGTATAAAGAGAGAGAGAGAGAGGGAGAGAGAGAGAGAGAGAGAGAGAGAGAGAGAGAGAGAGAGAGAGAGAGAGAGAGAGACAGACAGAGAGTCAGTTAGAGTCAGAGGGGGGGGGGGGAGAGAGAGAGAGAGGGAGAGAGAGAGAGAGAGAGAGAGTCCGTGTGTGTTTGTGTGTGTGTGTGAGAGAGAGAGAGAGGGAGAAACATACAGAGAGAGATAGAGATAGAGAGAGAGAGATAGAGAGAGAGAGAGAGAGAGAGAGAGAGAGAGAGAGAGAGAGAGAGAGAGAGAGAGAGGCAGAGTGAGAAACATGTTTGTTATTTCTGACAGAAATCTTTTACTCCACAAATCAACGAATCCGGACTTTTTTCAACTTCTTCTCTTGATTCGTGGAAATTTGACGTCAAACCGACCCACTTGTGACCCAACCCAAAATGACAAAAAAGTATTCTGCCCGCCAGATTTGGAGTCTGGCTGTCCCAGGCTGGGATTGACTTCATCCCTATTGATCGCCTCTGAATCTGGTAGGCCCGGGGACAAAAGGCCCGGCCGTTCTGACATCCCTCGCTCTAATTGGTCCATTTGGCCAGCGATTGACCATGCAGTAAATGAGATTGACCATCGACATGGACACAAATGAATGTGTTGGACACTGGGCACTGTCATCATTTTCGTTGTCCTTAGTGATACTGATAGAGAATCGGCTTAACCCAGCACTTGACTTGATTTAATTTGTATGTACTGATAAATTTTAATCTTCCGTCTTATCAAAGTATTATTAGTAGTCCTTCAGAGCCATGGGCTCTTGGAGCCGGAGTTTATCCCGGTTTCTATAGCGTGAAACGGACAATAGCAATTGCTTGCTATCCTTTGGATAGGACGCTAGTCTATCGCAAAGGACTTTCTCCGCCAAATCTAAGAGACTCTGCTACCCATTCACCGCTGGGTGGACAGGGTTGTCAGAAAAAACAAAAAACAACCCAACTCGACTGCACCCGGCATCGATACCGGTCCCTTTGCGTGTGAACCGAGTGCTCTATCAACTGAGCTATCGGGGTCCCCTTATCAAAGCAATGACGTGGTTTCAATCTCTGGATGCCATTATCTGATTTCCTAGACGTAGTGACTGTGGGGCTATGTGATCTTGTGGTATGACACTCGCTTTCGGATAGGAAGGTCTTGGGTTTGAGCCTCGCTCAACGCATAGTTGATTCCTTGGAATAGTCTCTTTACTCACATTCTCTCACCTTACTCAGGTGTAAAATGAGTACCTGGCCGATAACAGCGTTGTCTCTGTCGGAAAATAAATTGTTTTATCGCCTAACATGCGTCATGTCTCGTTCTTTATGTTACGTATTGCTGTTGGTCAGGGACCCTTTGTAAAGCGCTTTGAGCACGTTTAGTGGATATATAAAAACAGCTCAATAAAAAATTGACTGACTAGAATAGCGTACGTTGAAACAATTAAAACTTTTTAAAATTTTTTTGCCAGAAAACGCGTCCTTCAAATATCATTCGATTAAAATGACACTCATCTTGTCAAAAACTCTCAAACCTGGGACTCGTGGAAGTCTTCAAAGAAGGTTTGTGAGTTTTTGATAAGATGGAGGTCATTTTAATCAATTGATATTTGAAGGCCGGGTTTTCTGGCCATAATTTTAAATGCGTGTTTTGTCCAGAGTACTCCAGTCCACGTTTCTGTGTCAGACAATAGTAGGAACGAAATTGACGTCACTCGTGTCTTATTGGTTTTTTTTGGCCATCCACGTGTATGAGTGATTCTCACTTAACTGTATTATTCAGACTATAAAAGTGCATGGTTACACAGAGTTTTGTGTGTTGATCCGTTATAGATAGTTCGAAGATGACGTCACCTAGGTCTTTGTTATTGTTTTTTGCTATCCGCGTTTATGAGTAATGCTCACTGAACTGTATTAACCTGACTATAAACGTTCAGGGATACACACAGTTTTGTGTGTTGGTCCGTTATACTTCCGGATGGCAATGTTATGAGCTTCTTAGCCAAGCGCATACTATCTATACTTCCGAATGGCAATGTTATGAGCTTCTTAGCCAAGCGCATACTATCTATAGATAGTATGCAGATGACGTCACTCAGGCCTTTGTTATTGTTTTTGCGCATCCGCTTTGTGTGTTGTTCTCACTAAACATAGTTCTAACAACTATAAAGTCATGGTGACACCCGAGTTTGTTTGTTTGCTCCGTTATTTCGGATGGCAAATGTTTGTAACTCATTGGCAAGAGCGTCTGTTTATCTATACTTCCGAATGGCAATGTTGTGAGCTTCTGACTCAAGCGCATACTGTCTATAGTAGGAGCGAAATTGACGTCACTCAGCAGATGTGTACTTTGTTATGGTTTTTAGCCAGTCATTTTATGAGTAGTTCTCAATAAATTGTATTAATCAGACTATATAGATAGTGAAATCAGCTGCCAAGGATGTTCACAACAATAGCCATCCAGAGTATAACATCCAACAACAAACAGCTGTGTAACCATGACATCATTTTGTTCGTGGTTACATACAGTTTGTGAGTATAAACTAAAAACGCGGATGGCAAAAACAATAACAAAGGCCTGAGTGACGTCATCTTCGACCTATCTATAATATATAAACGTACAAGGTTATACATCGGTTTATGTTTTTGTGTTGGTACGTAATATCTGGCTGGCGCAGCATCTAAAGTGGTTGTTTGTTCTTTGTCCGTCGTCATTAGTTTTGTCTTGTTCCCGAAATCTGACGTAGCATTCCAATGTCAAGCGACCCGTGTCGTATAGTACGTGTCTATGGCACTTTGATGACGTCCGCCCATCCATTTTACACTCTTGCCTACCTGATGGAATGCCACCAATCTCAACCTGGCAAGGAATTCTTCTATAGATAGTATGCGCTTGGCTAAGGAGCTCACAACATTGCCATCCGGAAGTATAACGGGCCAACACACAAAACCATGTGTAACCATGAACTGTAACCATGAACTTTTATAGTCTGGTTAATACAGTTTAGTGAGAAGTACTCATAAACACGGATGGCAAAAAACTAATAACAAAGACCAGAGTGACTTCGAACTATCTATAACCTGTTCTCACATGCCCTTACAAAGAGAACGTCAACAAATATCATTGCGCATGCATATCTCTTATCAACTGAGAAAATCTATCGTGTGGTCAATGAGATATCACTTTAAAAATAAATGTTATTATTATATATATATATTATTATACACTTTTACAAACTAAAAATATGACAAAAAAACTTATTTTGATGAAAAGTTAACTGTTGATGTTCTCTGTAAGGGCATGTCTTGTTCTTGCTGTACCAAAGATAACGGTTTAAGCATCAAAATAAAATGTGGACTTGAAAACGGTTTTCACATTTAATAATAATAATAATAATATAATAATAATAATAATAATAATAATAATAATAATAATAATAATAATAATAATAATATATAATATAATAATAATAATAATAATAATAATAATAATAATAATAATAATAATAATAATAAATAACCTATATATAGAGAATTAAATAAAAATGTTTCTATTACATGCAATGTAGAGAATTTTATATAGATATATAGATAAAGATAATATGTAGGCTTTATAGATTATTATTGCACAATATAAAATATTTCATTGCAGATGTTTGGAAAATGAAAATGGTACCAAGGATAACCGTTTACACTATAATTTTTGTTTTTAATTGGCTTGAAAACGGTTAGCACACGTATGAACTATCATGTATTTTCGGGATAATCTCGGTACTTTAAAACAACGAGTTTTAATCCGTCGTCTGAACTCGACGCCTTCATCAAAGTTTGCAAATTTTATTTTTATCCCCCCCCCTCCCCCTCCACATTTGGTTTGGCGGGGAACAACATTTTGGGTTGTTTTGAGAGTATAATATATATCCATTATGACAATGGACCCAGACTAATAATATGGGTTATTATTATTAGACCTGGAAATAACTATACGTCGGTTCCTACCCAAGATAAATGAGAAAAGGCATTTGGTTGGTGGTGAGGGTTAACATCCTGGTCTCTTCAAAGTTATATTTATTGATTGTTATTTCACAATATGATTTTTTTTCTTGTTTTTTTTTTCTGTTTTGAGGTTATTCCCATATCTACTTTTCTTTCTTTCTTTCTTTATTCATTTCTTTCTTTCTTTCTTTATTTTTTTCTTATTTTACTCATATATCTATCTATCCATCCATCCATCCATCCATCCATCCATCCATCCATCCAACCTTCCATCCATACATCCATCCATCCATTCATCCATCCATCCATCCATCCAATCACCCACCCACCCATCCATCCATCTATCTATCCATCCATCCATCCATCCATCCATCAATCCAATCACCCATCCATCCATCCATCCATCCATCCATCCATCCATCCATCCACCCATCCAATCACCCATCCATCCATCCATCCACCCATCCATCCATCCACCCATCCATCCATCCATCCAATCACCCACCCACCCATCCATCCATCCATCCACCCATCCAATCACTCACCCACCCGCCCATCCATCCATCCATCCATCCATCCATCCAATCACCCACCCACCCATCCATCCATCCATCCACCCATCCAATCACTCACCCACCCGCCCATCCATCCATCCATCCGTCCATCCACCCACCCACCCATCCATCCATCCATCCAATCACCCACCCACCCACCCATCCATCCATCCATCCATCCATCCATCCATCCATCCATCAATCCAATCACCCACCCACCCATCCATCCATCCATCCATCCATCCATCCATCCATCCATCCATCCATCCATCCATCCATCCATCCATCCATCCACCCATCCAACCTTCCAAGTCATAAAATTGAATAGCGTAAATAAATCCAATTGACCCCTGCCGCCATTCCATTCCCTTCCCGACAGTCTACTACTGGCAAACCGCCAGATTCTGGCCAAACACAATTATTGTTTTATCAAATAATTTTGGCTAGATAACGTTGACCTCAATACCGTATCGATCGTGTCAAATAATAATAATAATAACTCCCAACTTTACAAAACGTCTCAGATTGACACTTCAAATGTGTTTTTTTTTCTACAGAAATCTCAGGATTGATACTTTGTCTCAAGGTCAGGGGTCATCTCAATTTTTTCGATGTAATTTATTTTTTTCTGGCTAAAATGTCAAAAAGTGTAGGCTATTATTTTGCGATGTTGGATAGGAAGCGATTTTTTTTTCTCCAAGTTGTTTTTGGCTGAATTCTGTGACGTCAAACGGCGTACGAGGTCAATGTGACTTCTATAGAATTTTGAATTCATTGACAAAAAAAACTTTGGGGGAGGAAGACAGAGTTTTGGAAGAAGAAAAAGTACAACAAAAAAACAAAACACAAATAACCCAGCGACTCTACGATCTTATTAGTTCTATATTGTGTAATGTCTTGGATGGTGTTTCGATTGGTTTGTGGTTGTTGTTGTTGTTGTTGTTGTTGTTGTTGTTATGGTTGTTGTTTTTGTTGTTGTGGTTGTTGTTGCCGTTGTTGTGGTTGTTGTTGTAGTCGTCGTCGTCACTATTTGTACCAAGGTTTGCAAGTTTTTATATTTGTCCCCCCCCCCTCCCCCCTGGTTTGGCTGGGGGGGGGGGGGGGCAACATTTTGCGTTGGTTTGAGAGTATATTTATTATCCATTATGACAAGGGACGCAGGAATCAAATCTTGAACAGCCCAATCAAAAGCCAATTCTCTTAACCCGATTGACCCTCTCTGATAGAATCATTACAACTTGATTCATTCCCTCCATCCACAAAATCCCCCTCCCCCCCCCCCCCCCCCCCCCCCACCCCACCCACACCCCACTCCTTCCCCGGCCGTTTGTCTATTTCTCCTCCTCCACGCAGGAAACCCGCCAAATGACGTCATAGGTTGTCCTTATCGATTTTGATTGTGTAATGTGATTGGTCGAGGCAGTGGGCTGGAAAACTTCCCCCTTCCCCCTACCCCCTCCCCCCCCCACCCTCAGTCCACAATCACTTATTGAATCCACTCCAAAATTTGGGGTTGGGAAAATAAAAACATAAAAAAAAGTGTCCCTCTGGGGAAAAAACAAAAACAAAAAAAAAAACATGAGTTTTGGTGCTTGTAATGTTTGGAGTGGTCATGAACAAGATACGGAAGAGGGCTGGGATTTCACTTTCAAATTTTCTTCTCTTCTTTCCCATTTTTTGCTATTAATTACTTGAATACATTGTAATTTTTAACATTTATTTATATATTTATTTATTCATTTATTGTTTGATTGATTTATTACATGGTTAATTTATTTATTCATTCATTTATTTATTTTATTGATTTATTCCCCATAGATATTTTGACATTTATATATCACTTTGTTTATCTAACTTCCAATCTACCTACCTAATCACCCATAAGACTTATTACCATCAATACCGCAGCCACCACTATAACTACCATCGCCTCGATCACCACCACCACCACAACCAGCACCAATACTACGACCATCACACCATCACAAGTATCAACACCACTACCGATACTACTGCCATCACCATCACCACCACCACTACCACTGTCAACATTACTACCATCACCACCAACACCAATACTACTAACACCACCACCACCACCAATACTACGAACACCACCACCGCCACCACCACCACCACCACCACCACTAATAATACCACCACCACCGCCACCACCATCACCAGCAGCAAATGGGATATTTACCCAGAATTCCAATACCAGCCATTGATCGCAAACTCTTCCAATACTGACATCGACACAGCCAAGGGCAATGATATTTTGATTACGAAGGTTGCAAACATTCAGCCATGACAAATGATTACCCAGCCTCCCATTTTCCATTCATCTGTATTTCTATATTAAAACCGTAATTTATCATTGCGCACGGAGGTTTTTATTGGATCGTTTAATTAAATATGGAGGTCACTCAGTATGGGGGGGGGGGGGTCACGTGATGTCACACACTCTCCCTCCCCTCTCTCTCTCTCTCTCTCTCTCTCTCTCTCTCTCTCTCTCTCCTTCTTCTCTCTCTCTCTCTCTCTCTCTCTCTCTCTCTCTCTCTCTCCCTTCCTCCCCCTATCTCTATCCTTCATCCCTCTCTCTCTTTTTCTCTCTGTCTCCTCCCTCTCCCCCCACCCCCTTCCTCCCCTCTGTCCCCTTCCTCTCTCTCCCCTTACCCCCTCTCTATATCTATCTCTCTCTAACACCACCCCCCGTGCCCATCCCCCTCCTCAATCTACAATGTCTGGTAATTCAATATCAATCACGTCCACTTGATAATCCCCAGAACGCATCGCCTCTGTAATTACTGGGCCATGTTATTTATCGATACCAACCTACATCCCAGGCGAATAGCACGGCCTTTTCGTGATCGAATCGAGTGCCCCAAGCCCGTTTGTCAAACCCCAAGTCCAATACATTCCGCGCTGTTTCCATCACGAGTTCCTTCTTTTCTTTAGTCTGTCTTAAAATGGTGGTAACGGGGATATATTTGGGGGGGGGGGGGGGGGGGGGGGGGGGGGGGGGGGGGGGGGGGGGGGGTGAGACTTTTAGGTGATCTCAAACTTAAGTACACTGATAGTGTGCTCTTGGAATCTACATCTGCTGTGCCCTATCTGAACCACATCCCCCATTTTTCTTCCTTTTTCTCGTATGTTGTTAATTGTAAATTTATAACCTTTTTTTACTATCCCAATTTATACCTTTTTACTGGCGCTGATATGACCTAAATCTGTCGCAAGTGCCGTAAAACCCTTAAAAACGAATCCCCCCCCCCCCCCCCAACAAAAACAAATCAAAACATACAAACACAAAAAAAAAAAGAACAAGAAAACAACCCCCCCCCCCCAAAAAAAAAAAAATAAAAAAAAACAAACAAAAAAAAACAAACAAAAAAACCCAACAAAAAACAAAAGCAAAAGCAAACAAAAACAAAACGAATATAAAACCAAAAAGACAGACAAACAAACAAGCAAACAAAACCCCCCAAAACAAAGGATAATGGGGATTTGGTGAGGGGAGAGAGAGAGAGAGAGAGAGAGAGAGAGAGAGAGAGAGAGAGAGAGAGAGAGAGAGAGAGAGGAGAGAGGAGAGAGAGAGGTGGGGAGGGGGAAGGGTACAATTTTGGAGGAGAAATATCCCACCCCCCTCCCCAAACTCACACAGTTATCTAACCCGACAATTTTAAACGTCCTTCAGATATCGATCTCCCAATTCGATACCGATTCAATAGTATGTGATCTTCGCCTCAAACCGTTAGTAATACATTTGTCGGGTTGACCCTAAAAGGTCAACGAATTGATTCGTTAGAAATTTTAATGTGAACTGTGATACTGCGTCATGTCGTGCCAGCACAGTTCACCAGTAGAATTTTGACCAATCAAAATATGGAATTTGTGACACACACTCACACGTGCTCGGACAAACATAGTTGGTTGTTTATAAACAGTAACGTCTCTCTGACCATTGTTATTGTTTTTATACCTCCAAATGGATGACAAGTTGTCACACGATTTTCTCGATTAGATTATGAACGTTTAAATTTACACATATACTTCAGTGTTGGTTCTATTGGTCAAGCGGTAGAACAGTGGGTATTTTACTTAAACACATACCATCGATAGTAAAACCAGAGTGTCTACCAATCACTGCCATTGTTTACATTATGACGATTGTCCGAGAGTCGTGGTTGTCTACCTGTCAATTGTTTTCATACCGCCAAATGAGGTGACTAGTTATCACACGATTTTCTCGATCATATTATAAACGTTTAAGTCTACACACCGTTTTCTACTTCCGGTGAGAGAGTGTGAGTAAACAGCCTTTCCCAGGGACACCCATATCGCGTCGTCCTCAACGTGGGTACAACATGGGGATGAACAATAAAACACACCCAGGGCAGTTTGACGTACATATGATGATGGTTGGAGGAGGCGAGGGAAGGAGATGGGAGAAAAGGGGGTGATGAGAGAAAAGTGGGTGGGGTGATTGAAGAGGAAGCGAAAGGGGGTCGCCAGTGGTGCTGGCGTCATTTGTCAGATTAACTCCAAGATAAATCACGGATAAGAGCGGCCGTTTGAACGAATTGATAAACAGTAAGAAGAATGGGAAGGGGGGGGGGGGTGCTTAACATAGAATGGGATGAGACAGTGAGTATAGGCGGGGGTGGGGGGGGGGGGTGTGTGAGAAAGGAGGAGGAAATACGTCAAACTACCAACTGTCACTCTCATTGAATACGGACCATGTAGGTTGTGCGTATGACGTCAGAGATAATAAGATTTACAGGACTAGACAGACCCTTCGATTGACTTTGAACGTGGGGATGACGTGTTCTGTCCATTTATCACCTCTTACAGATGATGATACTGACTGGTCGTATCTAACTCTTTACCAAGCATTTAAATCAAACTTGCAACAGTGTTGACTCTTATTTTTGACCTTCACTAGATCACATTGCTGCACGTGTATAGATAGTTCGAAGTTAACGTTACTCCGGTCCTCGTTATTGTTTTTTGCCATCCGCGTTTATGAGTAATACTCACTAAACTGTATTAACCAGACCATAAACGTTTATGGTTACACACAGTTTTGTGTGTTGGTCCGTTTATACTTCCGGGTGGCAATGTTGTGAACTTCTTAGCCAAGCGCATACTAACTATACTTTTTTCTTCTTGTCCTGTCAAGGATGGATATACTATTGGAAATTACTCCTTCGTGCTAAGGAACGATGTGTTTGTCCGAACTTTGTACGAAGGGCTATCAGGCCGGATGTGACGTCACAGGCCTTGAATGTAGGTCATTCTGTCATTCGATTTAAAATTTAATTATTCTATCACTCCCCCACTCAATAGGATGGCCATTATGAAATACTGGAGAGAGAGAGAGAGAGAGAGAGAGAGAGAGAGAGGAGGAGAGAGGAGAGAGAGAGAGAGAGAGAGAGAGAGAGAGAGAATGATTGATTGATTGTTTACAACCAGACCAGCACGTGGCATTATCAAACATTTCCGTGTAACGTTCGACAACAACAACAACAACAGCAGCAACTCCGGTCTTAGAATACTCGATTCTAACAGATGCATATAAGTCACGATTATGGTTATAGACTGGTATCGAATTGCCCAGTTCTGTCACAACTAACCTGCTCGACAGGCTCCAGAAATAATTAAATCTTTATCCAAACACTGGAAGGTCGTTAGAAAGGAATTATCCCCCCCCCCCTCGCATCAACCCTCCCCAGCCCCCTCCCCGATAAATAGCATTAAATTTACACCGAGTTACAAGTGGATCAACTTGTTTGGTTTATTATTTGTATTTCATTGGTGACGACTGCAATTTTCATAATCGATTACCTCACTATAGTTTAGGAACGTTGAATTAATTGTTTTTGTGTCACAACAAATATCCTTGCGTGATTTAAAAAAAAAATCATTAAAATTAAAAGTTCTTTGAGAAAATTTTGGATTGCAAATAAAATGATTAAAACTAAAAGACAAAGAATAGCATTGGAAGTAAAAAAGGTTCCATCTGGACAAAACTGTACGTCTAACGCGGCATTGTGGACTTGTGGTATGACGCTCGCTTTTGGATCGGAAGGTCCTGAGTTCGAGCTTCGTTCGACGCATAGTTGAGTCCTTGGAAAAGGCTCTTTACTCACATTCTCTCAGCGTACTTAAGTGTGAAATGAATATCCTGCCTTTAACTCAACGTTGTCTCTGTCGGGATAAGAAAAAAAATGTATTATCGTCTAACAGGCGTCATGTGTCTCGTTCTACATGTTAATTGTTGCTGTTGGCTAGGAACCCCTTGTTAAAACGGTTTGAGCACATCAACCCTCTCCTTACCACCTTTGTTACGGCACAATATACATTTTTTCTTATTCAGATTTATTTTGTACGTCACAAACTTTGAAGAATGATCTTTGTTCAATTAATAAGAACATAATATTGTTTTGTAGAGAGCTTTTTTGAGTTTAAAGAATCAATTTTTTTCTCTGTTGGGTAAGCCTTCCATTTTGGGAAAATACTGAAAATGATCGGTAAGGATATATTAAGCGGATACGTTAAGCGGATATTGCGCTATATAAAAGTTCAAGTCCCCCCCCCCCCCCTGTGTTTTTATTTTTAGATATAGATCATTGAAAACTTCCGTCTTTGTGCCTATAATTTGTTAACGGACAAGTCTTCACCAAAATGTTGTCGTGTCGGATTTCCAAGGGTTTCTGAAAGGATCAAATATGAAAGATTGTGTGGAAAACTTACAAGTTTACAGTCTGACAATTATATGACATACAACAATAAATGTCGCGGAAACCGTAAAACATCTAAAAGTTCACAATTCTCTAGAAATGACTAAATGTGCCAGGATCGACCAGAGACAGAGATTAATTTAATAATAATAATAATAATAATAATAATAATAATAATAATAATAATAATAATAATAATAATAATAATAATAATAATAATAATAATAATAATAATAATAATGATATTTCTCTAGCGCCTTTCGTCGAAACCTCAAAGCGCTCTTGTGTTTGAAATTTCAAACCTGTTCAGAATGCGCCTTCTCAAGTAAGATAAAGAATTGAACAAGTGTGTCTGAGGTTCGATCCCCAGTCGAGGTCTACTGAATTTTGGATGCTATTTATCTGGTATTTTTCTTTCTTGATTTGTCTGGCATCTTTTATACACACTTGTTCAGTTCTTTATCTTACACCGGTGCCTGCTCCTTTATTTCTTAATTTGATAGTCTCAAGTAAGAAAAGAAATCAAATAATAATTGTATTATTGCCTACATGCTAAGTGTTGTTGTTTCCTTGGGACTACTTGTAAAGTGGTTTGAGAACATTTGATAGATATTGTGTGTATAAATGCTACAGTTTCTACATACACACACAGAAACACACACACACACACGCACACACACACGCACACACACACACACACACACACACACACAAAAGTACGGTGTTAAAAGACAGATGTAATATTTATCCATAGTATTACAAGAATTTACACATACACACACACACACACGCACACAGACACACACATAAAAGTACGGTGTTAAAAGACAGATGTAATATTTATCCAAAGTATTACAAGAATTTGATTGATGTGATTATGTCCAGTGTGACATTTGCCATTGTAGTGACCACCATGACATGGCCACACTGACCACAGGAAGACGTGAAAACATTTTAATTACACTACGTGAACTACAACGACGACGACGACGACGACGATGATTCTCCTCAATGAAACTATTCACATGATCAAAATTTCCTAATTTTGAATTTCCATCTTATAAATCATGCCGACGTGATACCGTTATGATACAGTCTGTCACTTATGTGGAGAAAAATATTGTCTGGTCATTTTAAAAAAATAAATAAATATTTTCTGGTGTGCGTTAGATTTGCTTAGGGATATAGAGTGACCGTGTGTGGACAGTTTTCATCAATCAAGGGTGGACGGGGAGGAATGCGTAATGTGTGAGTTCTTGTCCTGTGTTACTTAGGGATATACATTGTGTGTAGGGGCTTGTGGGTGTGTATGTGTGTGTGTTTGTGGGGTTGGTGGGTGGTGTATGCGTGTACTCGTCATGTATACATGATGTGGTATGTGTATGTATATATATATATATATATATATATATATATATATATAATATATATATATATATATGTGTGTGTGTGTGTGTGTGTGTGTGATTGTGTGTGTATGTGGTCATTTATATTATGTTCATTGAAATGAAGTGGATGCGTTAAACAGCGCTGGACTTAAGTCTTTTCTCTGACTCTAGGATTTTATTTTTTTTTTGGTCACAGCTATCTGAAACTAACTTTTTCTCACATTCTTACAATATCCTTCACTGCATAAAACCAGGTACTCATTCCCGAGTGATTCGAGTGGGGTAATTAATGTATAGTGGTTCACCGAAGGACACACGGTCGAGACAAGGATTTCCAAAATCACCGTAACCCATCCGGCCACTAACCAAGCTCAATATTGCTTGACCTGTGTGACGAGACGAGACGACACGGTACCGACGAACTAGCGAATTACTTCAACTTCTGTCGTACTCTTTTGAAAAATTAAATACGACATTAAAATTTTGGCCAGAAAGCTCGTCCTTTAAATATCGATCGATTAAAATAACTCTGATCTTGGGTAAAACTCAAATTCTGGACAATATTAAAGACTTGGCTAGTCTCAGGTTTGAGATTTTTTGGCAAGATGAATATAATTTTAATTGATAGATATTTGAAGCTTTCTTGCTAAATTGTAACTGCGTGTTTGTTTGTGTTTCATAGTACTTGTCCAAGAACCCCCATTACACCATTTTAAAAAATAACGATAAGTAATGAAATGTAAGAGCTTCGATTTATTGCACTCTGACAGATAATGTGGACGTTTCGGGTTTCCCCTCTATCAACAATGAAACAGTAAAAACGCTAAAATTTGGCCACAAGACGTGATAGACAGAACGACGTTGACGCCACTTGGGTCTTTGTTATTGCTTTTTTGCCATCTGCGTTTTAAGTAATTCTCACTAAACTGTAATAATCCGACTATAAATATTCAGGGTTACACATAATTTTGTGTGTGGGTCGGTTATACTTCCGGATGGCAATGTTGTGAGCTTCTTAGCCAAGCGCATACTATCTATATGTAGTTTTGAACCTTTGCATTGTCTTTCAGTTTGCTACTATTATTATTATTTTTTTTTTCATGATGTCTACGTTTTGTTCGTTCTTTACTTTCCAGGAACAAGTGACCAAAGAGAAGAACAAGTCGGTGACGCCGCCAAGCGACGAGAAGGAGGATGAAATGTCAAGCACTCCGCCACACATGCACCAGGCCATGGGTCAAAGGGCACGGAGAGGGGGCGTGTCTGCCGAGGTTTACCGGGAGGAGGATGCGGCTCAGTACGTGAAAAAGGTGGGTGGAATCGTAGGATGGTCTCTGGTGTATCTTGATCCGTTTCAAACATCCACTTACTGACTTCTTCTTCTTCTTCCAGTGTCATCTCATGGGTTGAGGTCGACTTGAAAAGGCACGCCAATCTTCCCTGTTGACGGCTTGCTGACTGCATCGGCTGCCGACAATCCTGTCCATGTCCTCACATCATCTATCCAAGTTCTTGCTGGCCTGCCTCTTCCTCTTTTCCCCTCAATTCTACCCTCAAGAATGTCCTTGTTGACAGTTTGATGGCGTCTTAGGTGTCCAAAATACCTTAGTTTTCTTGTTTTTATTACTTTCATTACTGACTTACTACTTACTTTTTACTTCCTTCCTTCCTTTCTTACTTACTTACTCACCTACTTACTTACTTAATTACTTACTTACTTACTTACTTACTTACCCCAAAGACAACATCAAGTCAATAACTGTTGATTCATGTTTAAAAATCTGCATTCCACCAGGATGTCCCCAATGACTACATCAATCAAGTCCGATAACTTCAATAAATTCAATGTTTTTTTTTTTTCACCAAGTTGTCCCCAAAGACAAGTCGATAACTGCTGATTCAATGTGTTTTCCACCAGGTTGTCCCCGAAGACTACATCAAGTCCGATAACTGTTAATTCAATGTTTTTTTCCCACCAGGTTGTCCCCAAAGACAAGTTGATAACTGCTGATTCAATGTGTTTTCCACCAGGTTGTCCCCGAAGACTACATCAATTCCGATAACTGCTGATTCAATGTATTTTCCACCAGGTTGTCCCCGAAGACTACATCAATTCCGATAACTGCTGATTCAATGTATTTTCCACCAGGTTGTCCCCGAAGACTACATCAATTCCGATAACTGCTGATTCAATGTATTTTCCACCAGGCTGTCCCAAATTACTACATCAAGTCCGATAACTGCTGATTCAATGTGTTTTCCACCAGGTTTTCCCCAATGACTACATCAAGTCCGATAACTGCTGATTCAATGTGTTTTCCATCAGGATGTCCCCAAACAATAACTACATCAAGTCCGATAACTGTTGATTCAATGTTTCTTCCATCAGGTTGTCCCCAAAGACTACAAGACAATGGCGGCTCTGTCCAAGGCCATCTCCAAGAACGTCCTTTTCGCCCACCTTGACGACAATGAACGAAGGTGAGTACCATTAAGAGTTTTACAGCACCAACTGTTTTCAGCAAACAGTAACGTCCTGTCTGAATCATCGGAGAGCGCCGGACATTAAAACGGAATGCAATTAATAATGTTTGGTTGTGTGATCCGAGTGGTATGACACTCACCTTCGGAACAGAAGGTCTTGGGTTCGAGTCCCGCCCTAGCGACGCATAGCTGAGTCCTTGGAAAAGGCTCTTTACCTACAGTCCCTCACCGTACTAAGGTGTAAAATGAGTACAGTTAACAGTGTTGTCTCTTCGGAAAAAAAACGTTGTAATAGTGTCTAACAGGCGACAGTCATGTCTCGTCTTACATTTTAATTGTTGTTGTTGACTAGGGACCCCTTGCAAAACGCTTTGAGCACGTTTAGATGATATTGCGCTATATAAAAGCTCAAGTATTTTTATTTTAATAATATTTCTACCTAACAAAAACGGTAGACTTCAGTATGGAGGAAAACTGGAGAGATATATGGAGGAGGAAACATCATTAAAGATCCAACCAAAAAAGTGCCTGCATTCAATAACGCCAGGAAATACTGGACTTCCTCAAATCGCCTCTTAACTGGACATGGCAGAACTGCATCAAATATGTGCAGATGGAAACTTCGAAACAGTGATACCTGCCAGAAATGTCAGGCAGACCCAGAGACCAGCGATCACATCATCCTTCATTGCCCAGTCACTAAACTTGAAGGTGGCTACGAAACGGTCCTTAGGGCGGAGGAAGACTTTAGAAGCTGGGTTGACGAATTAAATTTGGAGGTGTAGCCATACGCTACTACTATTTTAATAATAATAAAAAATTCCCTTTATTCATTCCACACGGGAAATTTACCGCAGTGTAGCGCCGCAAATTGAGCTAGGGCTAGGCGACTTGCTCAAGGCCACATAGCGCACCGGCAGGTGATCGAACTCGGTACCTTTCGGATACGAAGCAAAGAACGTACCGCTGAGCGACGCTGCCCCTTTCAAGTACATAATATAGGTCAGAGTAATTGGGGTTGAAGCAATTGACGTATACACGGGTTTGAACATATCTGCCCCAAGGGAAATAAAACAACGACGCAGTGAGAATAGAATTCTTCCTCCGCGATATGTAACAACAACAACAAATGTAACAACCCAGACCTGCCTAGTGCTACGAAAAATTCGTAGAAATACGAATTTTTGGCTCCAGCTAGAGAACTGCATTGTCGTTTTTGATTCAATAAATCTTGTTGAAAAGAAGACTCTGATGGCTTAGATCTGTATATGGGACTTTTGAGCCTATTTTGATTATGCTGAGAGCAAATAATTGATTTCTGGGTGGGGTTCTGACCTCCCGTAGTGGGCAGGGAGGCATTTACTGTGTCTTCTATCCCCCTTTATCTTCTTTCCAGTATGCTTTCTGTCTTTCTCTTGGAATGAAATTACTTGATTTTGTCCTGGCACTGGCCGGATACCCTAGCTGGGAGAGAAACAGTCAAATGTATTGTTAGTTTTGGGAGAAGATATTTTTTCCCTTGTAAAATCATCTCTCTGTTATGCATTGTATTATGATTTATTAACATATTATACATTATTTGTAAACATTTGAGTATATTCCTCTTAGTAGGGACCTGTGCTTGTGTCTGAATGACACATTTAGGTTATCTCAAACTAAGTACGTTGGTAGTGTGCTCTTGGAATCTACATCTGTTTCCTATTTGAACCAATTCCCCTTTGTCTTACCTTTTCTTGGGTGCTTTAATTGTAAATCTAGAACATTTTACTAACCCATTTTCTTCCTTTTTACTGGCGCTGGTATGGCCTGAGTGTGTTGCAAGCGCCGTAAAACCCTTAAAAACAAAAACAAGAAATAATTGATTTGTAATGCTATTTATTGTGACCTTTTCAATTTTTCCTTGGGAAACTACGAATTTTTTAGATTTACAATATACAGCTCTGGACAACGTCCCCCGTTTTCCCATTCAGCTTGCCTCCAATACCACAGGGGTGGAAATGGTCATGGATTACGTCCCCCCTGGTTTTGTACTATTGATAGAGCGAAGTTGACGTCACTCGGGTCTTTGTTTTTGTTTTTTTTTTTGTCATCCGCGTTTATGAGTACTTACTAACCTGTATTAACCAGACAATAAACGTTCATGGTTAAACGCAGTTATGTGTGTTGATCCGTGAAACTTCCGGATGGCAATGTTGTAAGCTTCTTAACCAAGTGCATACTATCTTTACAATATTATAGACCCGAGACTGAAATGATGATATTATAATCGAGACGAGAAAGTTAAAATAAAATAACTAAAATAAAATTCCCTTTATTCATTCCCAAGGGGAAAGTTGTCATTAGGGTCTATTCCAAGGGATGACTGGTATAACCCAGGCGTCAGCCGCAGTGCAGCGTATCAAACTGAGCTAGCACTAGGCGACTTGCTCAAGGCCTCACAACGAGGCGGGTAGTCGAACTTTTGGGTAGGAAGCAAAGACCGTACCGCAGAACCACGCTGCCCCCCCCCCCCCCCTCCCTTATTGTTAGCAGTTAGCAGCTCTGGGAGTGTTTATTGTCAAGTCGGTGAGCACAGCATTAGAGTCTTGTTGTCATGTGTAACTTTCAACATTTCCGTTCATTTATTACAATTATATGTCTGTTAATCTGAATTTCTATCACCCCCCCCCACCCCCACCCCCCTCTCATTGTTCTCTCTCTTTTATTTTTATTTCTTCCAGTGATATTTTCGACGCCATGTTTCCTGTCCACAGACATGCCGGGGAGGTCATCATTCTACAAGGTACCGCTTTTGATAGGCTATAGTGTGGTCTTGTGGTCCGAAGGTCCTGGGTTCGACCTTCGCTCGGCGCATAGTTGAGTCCTTGAAGAATGCTCTTTACTCACATTCTCTCACCTTACTAATCATGTAAAATAAGCACCTGGTCGTTAACAGCGTTGTCTCTGTCCGAATATAAAAAATGTAATATCGCCTAACAGGCGTCATGTCCCGTCCTAAATGTTAAATGTTGCTCTTGGCCGGGGACGTCTTGTAAAGCGCTTTGAGCACGTTTAGTGGATATATAAAAAGCTCGATTTAAATTTTTTTTTGGATAGATGATGTATGTCAATCCAACACACTAGGACCATTTTAGCTCAGTTGATAGAGCCGAAGCGTAGCCATCGTTATGTTATAGCCTGACACCGAAATCCAAAATAAAAGGACTGGCAGTTTGACGTCATTATTTGGTTTTTGTAGTGCTCATGGAAACATGTTATTTCATTGGTTGAACTATTGAATACAACTCACGATTTGTTTTCTTTTGTAGTGGCATTTTGACATCATTGTTTGGTCATTGTCAGGCTATAACTTTACGAAGGCCATGGTCGAAGCCATCGTTAACATATATAGATAGATTGCGCTTGGCCAAGGAGTTCACAACATTGCCATCCGGAAGTATAACGGACCAACACACAAACTCTGTGTAACCATGAACTTTTATAGTCTGGTTAATACAGTTTAGTGAGAACAACTCACAAACGCGGATGGCAAAAACCATAACAATGGCCTGAGTGACGTCATCTGCATACTATCTATAGCCTGACACTAGAACCCTCTATGACTTATAGATTGACGTCATTTTAAGGTTTGTGCAGCGTCTAGTGAGCTGTCGTTAGTAGAGCTTAAGGATACAATTGATTCCATTGGTTGAACTATTGCATACAACTCACGATATGTTTTTTTTTTATGATCAAAGACTTGTCTTTTGACGTCATTATTTGGTCAGTGTCAGATTATATAGATAGTTCGAAGATGACGTCACTCAGGTCTTTGTTACTGTTTTATGCCATCCGCGTTTATGAGTAATGATCACTGAACTGTATTAACGCGACTGTAGACGTTCATGGATACACACAGTTTTGTGTGTCGGTCCGTTATACTTCCGGATGGCAATGTGATAAGCTTCCTAGCTAAGTGCATACTATCAATAAGTTAACGAAGAGCACGGGCTTTTCACGCAAACGGGCAGTGATCGATCCCGAGTGAAGTCGAGATTTCTTTTTTTTTCTGACCCCCTGTCCACCCAGTCGTGATTAGGTAGGTGGGTCTGTTAGATCTTTGGAACAGCGTCCTGTCCGTTTAACGTCATAGAAAACGGGAATACAATTCTTCCCAGTGGGTCTTATGATGGCTGAAGAACAACACCTGTAAATCCCCCCCCCCCACCCCAATTCAGGTGTTCCCCCCCACCCCAATACAGGTGTTTCGTGAGAGCTACTAGTAGGGTCTCTCCTGTCAGAGAGAGAGAGAGAGAGAGAGAGAGAGAGAGAGAGAGAGAGAGAGAGAGAGAGAGAGAGAGAGAGAGAGAGAGAGAGAGAGAGAGAGAGAGAGAGAGAGAGAGATGTGTCTGTGTGTGAATATATGTGTGTGTTTGTGTTATTTATTTATTTTTTTTCCCCAATAATATTGTTCTTTTCTTCCCCCAGGGGACGAGGGAGACAACTTTTACGTCATAGACCAGGGAGAAGTGGATGTGAGTTATTTCCCTTTGTTTGAATAGCAACAGCTTGTTTTTGTTTACATTATATTTATGGCGTGTAGTATTATACCATGGTATAGCTGGTATGGTATTAAAACCAGTCTTGGTTGATTTTTTTTTTTTTTTTTTGGGATAGGGAGAGAACAAAGAATACAATACAAGTAGATAAAAACAAACGTGTACTTATTCATTCATTCATTCATTCATTCATTCATTCATTCATTCATTCATTCATTCATTCATTCATTCATTTATTCATTTATTCATTTATTCATTCATTCATCCATTTATTATTTATTTATTCAGTTTTATTTATTTGGCCATTAACCAGTTCTGTATTCATTTATTAGTCATTCGTCCATTCCTCCATTTATATGTTCACCTAATTCATGTATTTTTTCAACCATTTATTCATTCATCCATTCATTCATTTATTTATTTTATATACTTATATCATTATATTTATTTAATCATTCAGGTATTTATTTATTTGACTTTGCTTGCTCCATGTGTTGTGAATTTACCATAATTTTATCTGTCATTTAGTATACATAAACCACATCAATAAACAAAGTTTATGATTTATTTCAACCCTCTGTGTATAATTTATTTCAACCCTCTATCACATCAATAAACCAAGTGTATAATTTATTTCAACCCTCTATCACATCAGTAAACAGTGTATGATTTATTTCAACCCTCTATCACATCAATAAACTAAGTGTATGATTTATTTCAACCCCTTATCACGCCAATAAACAAAGTATGATTTATTTCAACCCTCTATCACATCAATAAACAAAGTTTTATAATTTGTTTCAACCCTCTATCACATCAGTAAACAGTGTATGATTTATTTCAACCCTATCACCTCAATAAACAAAGTGTATCATTTATGTCAACCCTCTATCGTAACCACTCTCTGACAGATTCACGTCAACAACGTCCACGTCACCAGTATAGGAGAAGGCGGGAGCTTTGGGGAGTTGGCGCTTATTTATGGAACACCTCGGGCAGCAACGGTCAAGGTAAGAGTGAGCAGAACAAATTAGGCAGAGCAGTCCCTCAGAACAAATTAGGCAGAGCAGTCCCTCAGAACAAATTAGGCAGAGCAGTCCCTCAGAACAAATTAGGCAGAGCAGTCCCTCAGAACAAATTAGGCAGAGCAGTCCCTCAGAACAAATTAGGCAGAGCAGTCCCTCAGAACAAATTAGGCAGAGCAGTCCCTCAGAACAAATTAGGCAGAGCAGTCCCTCAGAACAAATAAGGCCCAGGAGCCAGACTTTTACACCGGTTTCTATGGCGTGAAATGGACAGTAGCAATTGCTTGATATCCTTTGGATAGGACAAGAACTTTACCACTAGAGGTAACAGACCGAGCCACCCAATTAATCCCTACTCGCTTGAGTGGACAGAGTGGGTCAGAGGAAAAGAAAACCTCGACTTAATTCAGGATCGACCTCTACCCCTATTATAAATGTTTAAGTTTACACATAGTTTTTCGTGTTGGTTCTATTGATCAAGCGGTAGAACAGTGGGTATTATACTCAGACATATACCATCGCTTTGTTTACCAACACTGTCATTGTTTACATTATGACGACTGTCCGAGAGGCGCGGTTATCTAAGTATCTATTGGTAGTTCGAAGTTGACGTCACTCAGGTCTTTGTTATTGTCTTTTTGTTGTTGTTTTTTTTTTTTGCCATCCGCATTTATGAGCAATTCTTACTAAACGGTATTAATCAGAATATACACGTTTTAGGTTACACATAGTTTTGTGTGTTGGTCCGTAATATTATCGGATTGCAATGTTGTGAGCTCATTAGCGAAGCGCATACTATCTTTAGTTTTGTCAGAATACAAGGGGAGACCACAAAACAAACAAAAACAAACAACAAAAAAACAACCAACAAATCATGAGTTGTATTCAATAATTCAAGCAATGAGATCATTTTTTGTTTTTTTTCTAAGCACAGCAGTGCGACAACTCCCGAAGCGATGCACTAATCTATGAATTATGTCAAAGACAAGTCTTCGTGCCAGGTTATAGATAGTATGCGCTTGGCTAAGAAGCATCCGGCAGTATAACCTACCAACACACACAACTATGTGCAACCTTGAACGTTTATAGTCTGGTTAATACAGTTTAATAAGAATTAATCCTAAACGCGGATGGCAAAACACAATAACAAAGACATGAGTGAAGTCAACTTCATACTATCTATAAGTCAATACAGGCTGTGGTTTGACAAAAGAACAAATTATACTTATGTATGTTATTGTCCTTACATTTAAATCGGAAATTTGATTTTATTAAAAAAATGTGAAGACATTTTTGTTCAACTAATAAAATAGGCTTTTCTCAGAATAGCATAATATACCGACGTATACATAATCTGCAGGTCTGACATCCGAACCCACTTATGGGCCTAGTTCAACATTGTTGTAATGGACAGTATTTTGCGTCATTTTTTGAGATTTCCATTACAACAATGAGCTCATAATGAATTGGGGTATCAGACCTGTAAATAAGTGCACGTTGATATATAACTTTGTTTCCCATACAAATTCATGTGTTACACGTAGTTTTTTTTACATGTTATTCTTCTTTTTTTACCAACATGTATTTGTTTTGTTGTTGTTGTTGTTTTTTTTGATTTATAAATCGTTAAATAGATTTCTAGATTAAGATTATGACACGAGTAAGTCACAAATGAAAGGAAAAATTTCAGGGGATGCAACAGGTACAGCTATCACGAAAGTATTTTAAAATTTGATAGAACCATGTTTTAAAAATCCATCAGATCTTTTTATTTCAATATCATCACAACATAACCAACCATAACATTATGGAATCCTTCGGGCTATATGTCTTGGTTACTCATTATATATCATGGAAATACGCCAAATATTCTTTTGTTTTCCAGGCTAAAAATGATGTCAAACTCTGGGGTATTGACAGGGACAGCTATAGACGTATTCTAATGGTAAGTATTGTCTGGGGTATTGACAGGGACGGCTGTAGACGTATATTAATGGTAAACATTAAGGGGGTATTGATAGGGATAGCTATATACGTATGTTAATGGTAAGTATTGGCTGGGGTATTGACAGGGACGGCTATAGATGTATAGTAATAGTGAGTGTTAGCTGGGGAATTGACAGGGACAGCTATAGACGTATTCTAATGGTAAGTATTGGCTGGGGTATTGACAGGGACAACTATAAACGTATTCTAATGGTAAGTATTGGCTGGGGTATTGACAGGGACAGCTATAGACTTATATTAATGGTAAGTATTGGCTGGGACCGTGTATGATGATGAAATAAGTGATCAATTAAAACCATTTTTATTTATCCACAAGTGGGGATTTGTCTATTGGGTCTTTTTTTTCCAATGGAAAACTAGAATAATTCACGTGACGGCCACATTGCAGCGCTGCAAAGGGAGTTAGGGCCGATTGTGTAGGGGGGAAGGCCAATCATGTAGAGGTGAGGGCCGATTGTGTATGGGATGAGTGTAAGGACGAAGGCCGGTTGTGTAGGGGCGAACGCCAATCATGTAGAGGTGAGGGTCGATTGTGTATGGATGAGTGTAAGGACGAAGGCCGATTGTGTAGGGGGGAAGGCCAATCATGTAGAGGTGAGGGTCGATTGTGTATGGGATGAGTGTAAGGACGAAGGCCGATTGTGTAGGGGGGAAGGCCAATCATGTAGAGGTGAGGGCCGATTGTGTATGGGATGAGTGTAAGGACGAAGGCCGGTTGTGTAGGGGGGGGGGGGGGGAGAGGCCAATCATGTAGAGGTGAGGGCCGATTGTGTATGGGATGAGTGTAAGGACGAAGGCCGGTTGTGTAGGGCCGAACGCCAATTGTGGAGGGAGTAATAAACAAAAGTGAATATAACAGCTTAAAAAAAAGAACAAAATGCCAAACACGAACGTTTCGGGCTCAAAACCCTTCTTCAGCTACCAACAAAAAAACAACAAAAAACAAAACAAAACAATAAAGACATAAATACATTACTAAATTCGAAATTGACAACAGAGATATTTTATAGGTCCACTCCGTAGAAAAATCTTGTAAAGTAAACTATATCTCTATAGTCAAACTGGAATTTAGTCATGTATTTATTTATGTCTTTATTGTTGTTGTTGTTGTTGTTGTTGTTGTTGTTATTGCTGAAGAAGGGTTTTGAAACCGAAACGTTCCGTGTTTGGTATTTTGTTCTTTTTTGAAGCTGTTATATTTCATTTTTGTTTATCACGTACTCTTAAAGTCCTGAGCTTCTAGCAGCCTAGTATCACTTTGAATTGTGTAGAGGCGAGGGCCGATTGTGTGTAAGGGACCATCCGAATAGGTCAGATTGTATGTATGTCTGTGTGGTAGTTCATCTGAGAGGTGACTTGCTCAAGGTCACACAGCTTGGTGGATGGAAATTTCCAACAAGGTTCTAATGACGTCACCTATATTATGTCTTATCAAAAATGAGTTCTGGTGGTGCGATTGCGCTTTGGGAGTCAAGGAATTGATGTTGATTTTAGGCAATGACTTTGTTTTATCCATCCCTTCTATTTCTTCCCACAGGGCAGTACGATTAGAAAGAGGAAAATCTATGAGGATTTCCTGAGCAAGGTTTCCATTTTAGGTAAGTAAGACGTTGAATTAGATTAACTTAACTAAATTGAGCTTTTCTATAGCACAATATCCACTAAACGTGCTTTAAAGCGCTTTACAAGGATTCCCTGGCTAACAGCAACACTTAACATTGTAAGGCGTGACATGGCGCCTGTTAGGCGATATTGTAATTTTTTTTTCGGACAGACACAACGCTGTAAACGCTAGGTACTCGTTTTACACCCTGAGAATGGTGAGAGAATGTGAATAAAGAGCCTTTTCCAAGGATTCGACTATGCTTCGAACAAGGCTCGAACCCAGGACCTTCCTATCCAAAAGCGAGTGTCACACCACAATTGTTTATTTTTTTCTACCCACAAATGTTTTGTTTTTTTCTATCCACGATTGTTTTTTTTTCTATCCACCACAGAGAATCTGGATAAATGGGAACGCTTGACTGTAGCCGATGCACTGGAACCGGTTTTGTTTGAAGACAAGCAAGAAATTGTCAGACAAGGAGAGCCTGGAGAGGATTTCTTTATTATTCTGGAGGTGAGTCCAGGAATTATCTGGTGAATGAAAAAAATGTTCCCTTTATTCATGCAACATAACAATCCGTTCCCGATACACAGTTGGTAGAGCACTCGCTTCACACCCAAAGGGACCGTGATCGATCTCGGGTGCAGTCGAGATTTTTTCTGACCCCCATGTCCACCCAGAGCAGTTATTGGGTAGCTGGGTCTGTTTAATCTGATGGAAAGTGCTTTGCGATGGACTAGCGTCCTATCCAAAGGACACCAATCAATTGCTTTTGTCATGCTGTAGAAACTGGGATAAACTCCAGTTTCCTGGGTCCAAGGGGTTGGAAGGACGACTGAAGTCTAGGAATTGTCAGGTGAAAGGAAAAAAATTCCATCTATTCATCTCCAAGGGGAAATTAGTTTGTAAGGTCTGTTCCAAACAAAGACTGGAACAAAAACAATAATAATAATAATTCCCTTTATTCATTCGTCCCATGGGGGAAATTTGTCTCTAGGGTCTACTCCAAAGGCAGACTGGAATAATTCAGGCGCCAACCCCAGTGCGGCGCCGCAAATTGAGCTAGGGCGAGGTGACTTGCTCAAGGCCACAAAGCGCAGCGGTGGGTGATCGAACTCGGTACCTTTCGGGTACGAAGCAAAGCCACGCTGCCCCCCTAATAATTCTGTTGCATAAATCTATTTTAAACCCAAACTTGTCAAAAACAAGGGCGAGGTGACTTGCTCCAGGCCATACAGCGCAGCGGCGTGTGATCGAATTGTTTTTAAGGTTACACATTGTTTTGTGTGTTGGTTGGTACGATATAGATTAGTATGCGCTTGGCTAAGAAGCTCACAACATTGCCATCCGGAAGTATAACGGACCAACACACAAAAACTATTATTGTAACCTTGAACGTTTATAGTCTGGTTAATGCACTTTAGTGAGAATTACTCATAAACGAGGATGGCAAAAAGCAATAACAAAGACCTGAGTGACGTCAACTTCATTGTATCTATAAGTTAACCAAGGCTACGGTCCAACATATTTCTCGAGTGTTTACTCATTTTTTCTATCTTGATGTGACGGAGCAGGTTTTAAAAGTCACCCCCCCCCCCCCCCCCCCCACACACACACACACACATTTGGTATCTTGCTTGCGTTTTTTCGTCTTGTCGATTCAATATATTTTCTTTCAATGTTCATTTAAACCCCCCCTCCATCCCACACACACACACCCAAATTGGCACAGTGTTGTATCCATTTTGAACATTTGCATTTAGACTGAACTTTAAGTTTTTGTTCAAATGGATCAAAGAATTTATAACTTTTGAAAAAAAAATGGTATCTAAAAGTTTAAAATGAATTTGATCTGGTATATCAATGTTTGTTGATGTCGATGGTTGCTATGGCAACCGGTGGTGGTAAAGGCGATTTCTCCCTAGTTTTTACGTTTTTCATGGTGACACAATACATGAGGACAGTGGTCATCAGGAGCGTCCACCCCAAGACCATACTCCAGATTTCCCAGGGTTCTGGCTGGTCCCGGAATACTTCTACAACTACATCTACCACCTCTGTCCAGTTACCGGAAGTCCCAGAAGACGAAATATTGTTGCCGCTGCTTTCAGTGGAATGAGTATGGAAGGAACGGAACGATGCATTTGTCTGTGTGATTACGTCATTGAATTGTTTGTTTCTACGATCGTCTTTATCGCCGTCACTGCTTATCACGTGGTCGTCCACCCCTTCAACTGTCCGAAAAACGTTGATTATCCCAGTATCGACACGCTCTTGCCCTCTTTGTGTTAACTCCTTTATCGATGACGTCATGATTTTCTTCATCCACTTGTGCTTGACGAGTCCACGGAATTTCCCGAACAGCCTTTTGCTATTCTTCGCCGTGGCCAAGTAAGGATGGCTCTCGGATGGACATAACATGCTCTCGGTGATTCCCCAGTCCGTACTTTTCTGTCCTATGGGTTGTAGCATGTTGTTCCAAAGTCCAAGTCCGCCTCGGGACTGACCCTCCATGCTCAGATGGAAACAGTCTACAGCAAAGATACTATAGTCTATTTCTCGGGTGCCAGGGATCATCTGCAATTTGAAATTTTTATAGAAAGGCTGGACGACCACCGTGAAATCGTCTCTGTCGTCGTATCTCCCCGAGGAGACTAACTCCTCCGTCAGGCGCTGGAATTCCTTCCTGTACGTCACAACGCGGTTAAAGTGGGTTTCCGTTTTAGGCGTCAGGACACATCCGCAGTAATACGTCTCGATACGTTTGCAGAACGGGTCACGCGGTAGGAATCTGGCCAGCTCAACCGGCATGACTTCCACGAGATTGACGAACGTTCTGGGCAGGGAGTCGTGGAGAATGTCCAGAGCCGATTGGAGACGGTTGATGTATCGCAGGGGAGTGTATACGGATTTACACGATCGGCACAGATCGTTAGCGCCGATGAGAATTGTAATCACTTTCCAGTCGTCGTCAAAATCCACGTGTGGGTCGTTTTTCAGGCGCTGGATGAGGAGAGCGGCTTGGAATGCCAGGTTGTCTGACGTGGCGCCACTTTTGGCAACGTTTAATCTGGCGGCTTGAGACATGAGATCTCCGATGCTGTTTGAAAAGCCGTAGAGATCCGGGTTGTATTCGCGGAGGATGTTGGGAAGAGAATGCAAAGTATCGAACGTGCCGTCTCCTCCGATACTCCACGACAATCCTCTGTAATCGAATAAAACCGCAGCGACGCCCTTGCTTCCCGCAGCTTTTCCAGCTGTGAGGGAATCCCCGATCGCCGCTACGATGTCGATGTCTGCAGCTCGCAGCTCGTGGACGGAGTTGGGTTTGCGTTTTGATGGTGCCACCCTAGAGCAGGGGAACTTTGAGAATAGGACGCCATTGTGGGCAGAACTGGCTTGGTGTGTGTCATTGTGTATGGGCCTAGTCTCCTCTACAACGCTGCTGGCGTTGCCGTTGTTTTCCTGGAGTCGTGTAGGAGATGTTATTTCATCTTTGTGTCCCTGGTTGTCGCTGTGGGTTTTGTTTACATCCGATAAGAATTCGGACACGATTTGACGAATTCCATTCTCGTATTCGGTGAAAGCTCTTGTATCTGCGGAGGGAAAATATGAAATGAAATGACGGATTATTGATAATCCTGGAGGTGATGGGATAGTCACGAAGTGTCAATGATCCCTTCTTTTTTATCCTTGCTTTTTTGTCCTTTTTAAACTCTTGCTTCCTTCTCTCTCTCTCTCTCTCTCTCTCTCTCTCTCTCTCTCTCTCTCTCTCTCTCCCTCTCTCTCACTCTCTCTCTCTCTCTCTCTCTCTCTCTCTCTGACATACACATACATACAAACTTACACACACGTTTTCCATCCATCGATCTATCAATCCATCCATCGATCTATCAATCCATCCATCGATCTATCAATCCATCCATCCATCCATCGATCTATCAATCCATCCATCCGTCCATCATTCTTATCCATCTATCCATCCACCCATCCAATCTATTTATCTATCTATCCATCCCTCCATTTATCTATCTATCTATCTGTCGATCTCGTCCAGTGTGTGTCTGTATGTATGTGTGTGTGTGTGTGTGTGTGTTTGTGCATGAGCGTGTAAGCATCTCCCTTCCAGCGTGCTGTTTCCATGGTGACCGTTTAAAAAAAACATTGTTGCGAGCTCTTGAACTTCCAACGTCTCCACTCACCCCTTCTATCTCTCACCAGAAAAAAAAAACAAAAAAACAAAAAACAAAAACAAAACAAAACAAAAACCCAACCTTCCGCCACCCCCTCCACCCATAGCCTTCCTAATCGCAAGGCCTGATTCTGCCCCCCCCCCCCCCCCCCCCCCCCCAAAAAAAAAAAAAAAAAAAGTACGTCACACGCAAAAAAAAATCCCTTTATTAGGGGAAATTTGTCTTTAGGATTCATTCAAAGGGAAGACTAGAATAACCCAGGCGTGAGCTGCAGTGTAGCGCCGCAACAGAAGACGATGATCACTAAACGAAAGTAAAAAAGTGTGAATATTTGTTAGAAGTGCTCAAGAAAACAAATGATTCCATTGATTTGAGCTATTAATTACGACTCACAATTCACTTTTTCCCGTTATCTCCGTCGTCTTTTTTATCGAATTGTTTTAGTATCAGGCTTTTTAATTTTCGAAGGCCACGACCAAATTCACTTACCCAAAGTGCGTCCGGACTGAATATGAAATGTTATGCAAACAACACACAGAACACGCCAGTAGTACATCGCACCGAAACGCAACGAATAATTAATCAAAATAGTAATAATTAATTATTAAAAACCTCTGATTTTTTTTTATATATAGAAATATGTAGTGGTAACGGTCATTAATTAATTCTTCCTCGATATAATCAATATTATTGGAAATTTAGTCTACACATCTTGAACACTACACATCTTGAACTGACACACAAGTACTGTACAGGGATTTGATCACGTAAACAAATGAAAAGTCGACTGTGTGTTTTCAAAAGATTGTTTGGTCACATGTTTAGTGAGTCTCCTTTTAATAACAACAACATCAATAACGATTTGTTAAACACACACACACACACACACACACAACACACATGGACACACACACACGCAGACAATACATGTGTATTCATGATATGTAAATATCATTGTAGATTATATTATTATTATTATTATATAATCAGCTAACTGCTGTACTCCAGAAAGATGCGAATTAAAAAATTTGGCCAGAAAACTTGTCCTTCAAAAGTTTCGACCCATTTAAACCTCATCTCCACAAAAACTCTCAAACCTGGGACCTTGCGAGGTTTTGTTTAAGTCCAAGGTTTTGAGTGTTTTTTTATTTTTTGGTTTGTTTGTTTTTGGGTTGTTTTTTTTTTCCCAAGTTGAGGGCTATATAAATTGATCGATATTTGAAGGGCGAGTTTTCTGGCTAAATTGTTTTAAACACGCGTCTTTCTGAAGTTGGCAGTAAAGTTGGTTCATTGTAATGACTTGTTGGGAAGTGATGAATATGATCCAATTCGTGTATTTTGCCCCAGGGCCAGTGGCGTCCTCGACTGACGGCAGTGTGTACCGATATTGGTAGTGACCATTATCATCTATTTTTGAGATGTTGATGGTAGTGACTTACATCAATAGATTTATACAGCAAGATGTCCACTTGACCTCCTTTTCTTGTGCAAAACTGAAGATCGTAAATTCCACTCGAGATAGTTGCGAAACAAAAGTTGTTTGTGTCAGTGACGATAAATTATTCCCCCTTTTCTTTCTTATAATGGCTGCACTCTTGAATACACGATGTGTTATTGACACCAAAAGACGGTGTTCTATAATAATAATAATAATGAATAATAATAATAATAATAATAATAATAAATAATAATAATAATAATAATAATAATAATAATAATAATAATAATAATAATATAATACGGTGTTCTATAATAATAATAATAATAATAATAATAATAAATAATAATAATAATAATAATAATAATAATAATAATAATAATAATAATAAATCACGGGCTCTTAAGCGCTTTACGATGATATAAAACAAAAACATATTACGCGGTGAGACAAGTGTTGGTGGGAAAGTTAGAGAAAATAATGCTCCGTGTGTATCTTATATGTTAAATCTATTATTGTGTTAGGCCATCGATCTGGTGGTTACAACCTTACCACGACCAAGGTTTAATCATCATTAAACATTGGACTCGTTTACGCTGTGACTGTGACGTAACGCCTGGTGGTTTTCTACCTCCCGCAAATCAGTCGTCCACTTTGCCGTGACTTTGCAATTAAAAATTAAAATTGAGCATTTATGTAGAGCGATATCCACTAAACGCGCTCAAAACGCTGGAGCTGGACAACAGCAAAACGTAACATGTAGGACGGGACATGACGCCTGTTTGGCTATATTACTTTTTTTTTTCGGACAGAGACAATGCTGTAAACGGCCAGGTACTCATTTTACACTTGAGTATGGTGAGAAACTGTGAGTAAAGAGCCTTCTCTAAGGACTCAACTATGCGCCGAGCGGGGCTCGAACCCAGGACCTTCCAATTCGAAAGCGAGTGTCATACCACTAGACCACATAGCCGCTTTGCAATGGGGATGATCTATATTTCCTTTCCATGTGCTCGAGGTCATTGGTCACATTCCAAAATGTGCTCAAAGTGACCCACGTAGTGAAAAGTGTTCACAACTTTTGAAATATCTAACATCACGATTTGTCATTTTGTTCAGCTTGACACATGAGTATGTTTACAAAATGTCTTTAAAAAAAAGCAGCGTGTTTACATTTGTTGAGAGATATCCAATCGTTGGACAGCAACAAATCATGCGATTGATGACTTGGTTGGACGAAAACCTGAATATAAATCGCTCCCATTGTGCTCTTGTCCCGGGAAAGGATGAATTACTTTTGCCCAGGCCCTTGCTGGGGGACTTTTCTGTGACTGTAAGAGCGGGGTCCAGTTTTGTATGTTTTTATAAGATAAGAGATAATTGTGAGTAAAGAACTCTTTTCAATGACTCGACTATGCGCCTCTGATGATCTTGATGATAATAATGATATGATGATGATGATGGCGTTATAGACATGTGCTTATTAATATTATTATTATTATTATTATTATTATTATTATTATTATTATTATTATTATTATTATTATTATTATTATTATTATTATTATTATTATTATTATTATTATTATTATTATTATTATGTTAATGGTAATGATGACGACAATGACGATGACAATGATAATGGATAGTGCGGCCCACCGTGCAACCCTCACACTGTCCAGAGTGCTTGACAACCATTGTATGTCCAATGTAATAACTGGTCCATTTGTCTTGTCTTCCCAGGGATCTGCAGCAGTTCTACAGAGACGTTCTGAGAACGAAGAGCCGGTGGAGGTGGGACGTTTGGGACCATCCGACTATTTTGGTAAGCAGACTTAGTCTCTCTCTCTCCCTCTCTCTCTCTCTCTCTCTCTCTCTCTCTCTCTCTCTCTCTCTCTCTCTGTATGTGTTAACCAGGGATCCCTTGTAGAGTGGTTTGAGCACATTTAGTGGCTATTGCGCTATATGAAAAAAAGCTCAATATGTCACAAATCCCGTGATTTTTTATTGGTCAACAGTTTACTGGTTTATTGCAACAAATTTAAAATACAAAACATTTTTCTTCATTCCGTCCAGGTGAGATCGCCTTACTGCTAGATCGGCCACGTGCAGCCACAGTGGTCAGCAGAGGTCCACTCAAGTGTGTCAAGCTGGACAGAGCTCGATTCGAACGTGTTCTTGGACCGTGTTCCGACATCCTCAAGAGAAACATCTCCCAGTACAACAGTTTTGTGTCCCTGTCTGTATAACAACACTCAACAGACAACACACTTTCATCTCCCAGTACAACAGTTTTGTGTCCCTGTCTGTATAACAACACACAACAGACAACACACCTCCATCTCCCAGTACAACAATTTTGTGTCCCAGTCTTTTTAACAACACACAACAATAACACACACACACACACACACACACACACACACACACACACAAACGCACACACAACACAACTCCATCTCCCAGTACAACAGTTGTGTGTCCCTGTCTTAAAAACAACACACAACACACCACACACACAACAGACAACACACTTCCATCAAAGAGCGTGTAGGTAACGATTGTTATGTTACCAAGAGCTCTCACTTCCCGCTTTTGGTGAAGCCAAGCATCTTCCGTCTTCTACTCGTATTTTCTTCATTGTATCAGTAAGCCTAGCGCGCATGATACACGCGGAGCACACCCACCTCGCTGTCTCGCCTGGCACGCGACAATAGCATTGCGGTTAAGAGAAGTGAGAGCTCTTGGTAACTACGTTACCCTACACACTCTTTGCTTCCATCTCC
This sequence comes from Berghia stephanieae, assembly GCF_034508935.2. Classification (NCBI taxonomy): domain Eukaryota; kingdom Metazoa; phylum Mollusca; class Gastropoda; order Nudibranchia; family Aeolidiidae; genus Berghia; species Berghia stephanieae. The sequence goes on from NC_088364.1 coordinate 63,688,314, forward strand.
CAGTACAACAGTTTTGTGTCCCTGTCTGTATAACAAAACATAACACAACACGCACAACGCACAGAACGCACAACACACTTCCATCTTCCAGTACAACAGTTTTATGTCCAATATGTATAACCACATACAGCACACCACACACACAGCATCACACACACACACGCACACACCCACCCATCCACCCACACACACCCACACCCACACAACTCACCTCCATCTCCTAGTCCAACAGTTTTGTGTCCCTGTCTGTATAATAACACACCACACATCTCACACAACACACCTTCACTTCCCAATAATATAACTATAATAGCACACAACACACCTTCATTGTCCAATCTAACAACAACACACAACACACCCTCATCTTCCATTGTATTTTTATACCATAGATAGATTAGAAACTCCATACTATTGTCAATTTTGTATCCATAATATGATTATGTCAAAGATTTTGGACTGGCGTCCAGTTCCAGTTTATTTTGATATAAGAATAATTGAAAGATAATCTTCAAACTAATGGGGATGATCTATATTAACTTTCCATGTGCTCGAGGTCATTGGTCACATTGTAAAATGTGCTCAAAGCAACACACATAGTGAAAAGTGTTCACAACTTTTTAAATATCTAACATCACGATTGGTCATTTTATTCAGCTTATAACTTTTGTAAAGCAGTGTGTTTACATTTGTTGAGAAATATCCAATCGTTGAACAGCAACAAATCATGTGATTGATGACTCAGTTGGACGAAAACATGAATATTATAGATCGCTCCCATAGTCCCATAAATAACTTGTTTTTTTTTTATATTGACAATACAAGTGGAAATCACTCATGACTCAGTGTGGATTAATAACAAAACCAGTTTGTACTTATTAGCGAGTTAACGATTACTTTCCGGATCTGAACCGATCGACCAACATTGTGGAAGAAATCCAAGGATCCTCAGACGTCGCCACCCGACCCTGTCTTGTGCGCAATTCAAGTCACCGGGCATGTTTGTTGACGTCCGAGGACAAATCCTGGTTTTCTTCTTCGTCATCGATCGTTTTGGTTCCAGAATGTAGAAAGTAACTCGCCTTTCTAAGATCGCACCGGCGCCTAAAAAAGAGAAAGAAGGCCGCCATGCGTCTATAATAGCTTAATTTTCTGTTATCTCTTAGAGAATTATTTATTATGAAGCGACTAGAGCATGGTATTCAAACTGTGGATAGACGCTTTATAAATGCAATATTTATGTTGAATATTTTTGTTAATTATTGTCCAGTTTTCTGACATACTCTGGAAAAAACAAAAAACAAACATCAAATAAACAAACTCATCTTTGACTTTGGCCAGAAAAGTTGTCCTTCATAAATCGATGGATTAGATGATCGACACTCGCCTTGTCCAAACCTGAGACTGTCTTGTAGATTTCATCTAAATCCCCAGGTTTGAAAGATTATGACAAGGTCAAATTATTTGTTTTTTTTTAAACAACAACATTGTTTTGGTTGTTTTTGTTTTGTTTTTTTTTTCTTCCCAGAATATGGCGGGAATGTATTGTAGTTTTTAAACGAACCCCGAGGATTCTAATGGTATAAAATGGCTGGTTTGTAATGGAATATCAACCAAACCTAACACTAGGAGGGCAGTATTGTCAGTGTGTGAATTGTTCGATGCTTCTTGTGACCTATGACCTATGACGCTGGTGGTTTTCATTGCTTTCTACTTATCATACCCAGAATTAGGGATGCTACTAACATTATATAGCGGTCCCCCTATGTGTAATGCAAGTAACATTGACTATATTGCGTTTATATATTATATATATATACATATTTTATTAATCTTGTTTTGTAATACTTTTGTAAAAAGTGAATTATTGTTTATTTTTAGGACGTTGGTACCAGAAAAGGGATGCAATCCATACATGCATTTTTGTGTAGAATTATTTACAGAGTTTCATTTCTTTACTTTCTTTTTCTGTCTTGCTTTCTTTGATGATTTTTTTTCCCCATTTTTTTTTTTTTCATATTTTCGTAAAAAGAAATGTAAACAGAGCTAAGTCCAAGATCGTTCTAAAAGCGTTTATATTCAGTATTACTCTGTCGACTGTGTGGTCAATCTACTCAGAGGTAAATGGGTATGTAGTTGTACAGAAGCAGTCACTAATGATGTAGTCAGAATGTTTATATTTTATACAGATATGGCACTCAGCTCTCTGGCCTTGTATGATTTAGGCTTTGTTCTTCTTCTTGAATTTAGGGGGGGGGGGGGGGGGGGCGATGACACAATACATTTTATATAATATTTTCTTCTTTTGTCAATATAGTGCGTTAATGTCCTTTGTTGATTTGAATTCAGCTAAATATGTCCATATTTTTAAGTTGGTTACAATAGTTGATTGAAATCGACTCAATCCAATTTGTAGTAACATTTTTTTTTTTAGACAGAGAGTTGTCGTCCCTTATTGATTTGATTTGAGTTTAACGTGTCAAAACTTTGAGGTTTGTAACAATGGTTTATGTAAAGGGACGTAACCCATTTTTTTTGGTTGTGCTTAGAGAGTGGGATTATGGTCCTTTGTTGATTTGAATCCAGTCACAGCTCGCTTCTTGCCGAAAGGTTTCAATTATCGGTACATCTTCTTTTTTTTTTTTTTAACTTCTAACTCTTGTGTGATCAAAACGAAAAGATTGTACTTTGTGTCCTGTGTCCCCGTGAAATCATTCATCTTTGGTTTAGGGTAAAATGTGAGTGATTCTTAATGTACTTTATTAATGTTATATTATCTTGTAAGTGGTTGAGATAAATAAAAATATGGTGAGAGGCATACATGCATGCATACATCATCATCGTAATCATCATCATCATGTCTTCGTTATCATCATAATCATAATCATCATCATCATTACCGTCGTCGTCGTCACCATCATCATCATTTATCAGGAACCTGTTATGTGGACATTATGAGACTACCTGGAGTGAGAATGTTTGGATTGTAGTGGATGTTTACAATGGGTGGATTCTGTTTTTACTCTACTGTAGAATTAATTATATGACACTATATTGTATTATATTATTTTATATTATATGATATTATAGCTACAATAATTTGTGAGATTTTTGGTTGTGACTACAGCATTCAATAGAGATGTCATTGGTTTTTTATATCGGTCTGTATCTCGCTTAGAATTGGTTTTAGTGGTTGTCGTTGTTGATATCATTGTTGTTGTTGTTTTTATTGTTTGATGGTTGTTGTTGTCGTTGTTGTGATTGTTATTGTTGTTGCTGTTGTTGTCATGTTATTGTTGTTATGTTTTTGTTGTGTTGTTCATGTTGTTGTTGTTGCTATTGTTGTTAGGGTTGTTGTTGTTGTGTTGTTCATGTTGTGTTGTTCTTGTTGTATTGTTGTTATTGTTCTTGTTTTGTTGTTGTTATGATTGTTGTCTTCTTGATCATCTACATTAGAATCAGTTTGCTAGCGTTAAGTAATTTGATATAAAAGACATTGGCTAGGAAAACTGTTATTTTCTTTTTGAAAGGTTCGTGACCAAAGCAATAATAATAAATGTGAGTATGGCAGTCACTATGGATAGGTTTAGTGTGTGTATGTGTGTGTGTGTGTGTTTTGTGTGAATGTGTGTTGTGTACATGTGTGTGTGGGGGGATTGGTGTGGTTTATTGGTATGTTTATGTGCGTGTGTGTTCCTATGTTTGTGTATGTGTGTATGTGTGTGTGTGTCTATGAATTGTTTCATGAATGCTTTTGTAATGGATATTGCTTTCTGTCCATGAAGTTGATTAAATGGCAAGAATTTTTACCCAGGCCCTGGTCAGGGACCTTCCTTCTGTGTTGTCATGAATTTGTATGTTTTTTGTTGTTTTTTTTTTCATTCTGGAGAACGTGATATAAAGTCCACTGTAAATTATCTCCCTTGTCAATTGTATCAACACATCTGAAACCATTCTAGTGTTTCTCCTTTGGCAACGATCCCACACTTTTATCTATGGGAGACTTATGGCAGTCTCAGGTTTGGTACAGAGACATACATAGTTGCTGCTGGGATCAACTCGTAACTACATAATATTCTTCTTTTTCTCATGTCTCCTTGTTACTCTTAGTCTATCCTTTTAGTTGTTTTTGTTTTTTTTTTGAGTGTGTGCATTTCTTGTATTTGTACGTCAATGAAATGATCTACACGTGTTGCAAGCTATGACACATTTCTAAACCTAATACTTAGTGAATTGATTGTTCTGTGATGACAGAAATTACCCGTGATCCTCTGCTCTGTGATTTGTTCAATTATTTATTCAACTTTTGCAATAATTCAATTTGTTCATTGTCAAATGTATTTTAAAATAAATTATTTTTCTTTGTCAAGAAGCCGAGGAGCCTGCCACGTCCCACCCAGATATAGTGTCAGTTTGGATATGCATTTTCTGAAAGAATATGCCCACTAGAGCATTCGATTAATCTTTATTTGAAGTAAATCTGGTGTTTTTTCACGAAGTCATGGTCAGATGTATGGGAAAGGAATCCAGCAACTTTTCTCAAATTTCATACTTTTGCAACTTGACTAGCTGTAAATTAATATTTAGAAGTGAAATTAAGCTTTGATATTTTCCAAAGGTGTATAAAAAGGATTGATTTCATCATTTATGACAAGAACTCATAACTAAACTTGGCAATATCTCAGTTCAAACCTTTCACCATCCGACTGATTACGTCATTCACTGTAACCCCACTGTCAACCAATCCATTGGACACCATAGAATCACCAGAGATAATTTGAAGTTTCAAAACACTCAGCGTATTGTTCTAAGAGTATGGGGCAAACAAGACCCATATTTTCCTTTCTAAGTCTCTAAATAAAACCCAGATATAAAATACGTTCCCGCTGCCAAGCAAACGTTTCGACACCTTACAATCACCAGAGATAATTTGAAGATTTAAAACACTCAACATTGTTCTATGAACCAAATAAGACACTTATTTTCTTCTGTAAGTCTCTAAATAGAGTCCATATAGAAAATGTGTTCCCACTGTCAAGCAAACGTTCGGACACCTTAGAATCACCAGAGATAATTTGAAGACTTAAAACACTCGGGCTATTGTAGACGACAGATAAATATTTCTCATCGTTTTTCTGGTTTCCAAGTAATGCAATTATGTCTTTATTGTTTTTCGTTGTCGGCTGAAGAAGGGTTTTGAACCCGAAGAGTTTCGTATTTGGTATTTTTAAATATTTTTTTTGAAGCTGTTATATTCTTTTTGTTTTATTACTTGTTACAGTCCACAGCTTCTAGCAGCTTAATGTCACTTTGACTTGAATATAGAGACATTTTATGAGAAAGCAAAAGATTGAAGATGTGTTGATAATGTATTCGATTTGGTTTTTTTTTACGTTCTAGTTCTCGTTCTCGTTCTTTGTAACACATTAGGGAGCAGGCAGGCGTGGGGGGATGGAACAATCTGAAAAGAATGTGTGCATGAAACAGTGGCAAAGCGGAAAGATAAATACTAGAAAAAAAAATCATCCTATCCCCAACACTCCAACCCCCTCCCCCCACCCCGCTTTCCAGCGAATTCCATATCCAATTCTTCTTCTTCTTCTTCTTCTTCTTCTTCTTCTTCTTCTTCTTCTTCTTCTTCTTCTTCTTCTTCTTCTTCTTCTTCTTCTTCTTCTTCTTCTTCTTCTTCTTCTTCTTCTTCTTCTTCTTCTTCTTCTTCTTCTTCTTCTTTTCAGCTTATCCCACATTTTGCAGGGTTGCCATAGTGAATGCCACATCTCCATGCATCCCGGTTCGGAGCTTCATCTTCTTCCATACCCAATGCCTCAATCAAAGCAGGATGCGTTTGTATTGTATGTTCTGTCTCATTGTTAGACATTGTTTCATCCACATATTATTATTTCCACATTTTTCTCTCTCTCGTGCTTTGTCGTGTGTAACGTGATATAAATAGAATGATGACGTCATTGCATTAAATGTCTCGTGGAAAGTAGAACATAATGGCTGATGATTTTCACACTCGTAGTTCAAACCCTCGATCTCTCTAACCATTTATTGAAACTAATTTTGTTGTTGATTGTTAACATTTTGTTGATGTTGACGTTTTGTTGATGTAAACATTTAGTTTGATTTAAACATTTTGTTGATGTTGACATTTTGTTGATGTAAACATTTTGTTGACGTTGACATTTTGTTGATGTAAACATTGTGTTTGATATCAACATTATGTTGATGTTGACGTTTTGTTGTTGATGTAAACATTTTGTCAACGTTAACATGTTTGCTATCTAATCCGTGATTTTTATAATGTGACATGAATTACATGTGACTTTTGTCATCTTGTAGAACGCTATAATATGTTTTTGGTTATAATCATCTATTCAGGTAAACTGATTCTATTATTATTATTATTATTATTATTATTATTATTATTATTATTATTATTATTATTATTATTATTATTATTATTATATTATTTTATTATTTATTATTATTATTATTATTATTATTATTATTATTATTATTATTATTATTATTATTATTATTATTATTATTATTATTATTATTGATTATCATTATTATTATTATTATTATTATTATTATTATTATTATTATTATTATTATTATTATTTTTATTATTATCATAATCAATGTCGTCGTGAATTGTGTGTGTTTAACGGTGTGTTTGTTTTGTTTTGTTTTTCTTTCTTTTTCTATCCCTTTATGGTTTGATTGTTCGTTTTTGGTGGCTTTTTTCTGTTTATGAACTAGTGGTGATGTTATATTTTTGTTTTGTTTTTGTTTTTTCTTTTCTATCTACTAATTTTTGTATTTCCGGTTAGATGTGAAGTGCATCAAAGTGCATCTTGCTGTACAAGGTTTTTCTTTGTTTTTTTTTGTTTTTTTTATTGGTTTTACCAGAGATTATGATGATAACAATATTCATGTGTATAGCAATAAAGTTGTTTGACAAAAATGATATGTCGTGGGGTTTTTCTTTTATGGTGAGTTGTTTGTTTGTTGGTCTGTTTGAGTGGAAGGAATAGAATTAGGGGACGGGCTAGGCTAGGATGCCGACTTGTTAATGTGGCTTCTGGTAGGGTCTTCTCTCTCTCTCTCTCTCTCTCTATCTATCTCTCTCTCTCTCTCACCTCTCTCTCTTTATTTCTCTCTCTTTCTCGCCCTCTCGCTCTCCCTCACTCTTTCTGTGGCTCTCTATGTGACTGCCTCTCTCTCCCTTTCTCTTTCTCTTTCTCTCCTTCTCGCTCTCTCTCTCTCTCTCTCTGACTCTCTCTGCGGCTCTATCTATGTGCCTCCTCTCTCTCTCTCTCTCTCTCTCTCTCTCTCTCTCTCCTTGTCTTTCTGTCTGTCTGTCTCCCTCGCTCCCCCCCTCTCTCTCTCTCCCTCTCACTTTCTCTCCCTCTCACGCGCTCGCTCTCTCAAGCTCTGGCTCTCTCTATGTATCTCCCCCTCTCTGTCTGTCTGTCTCTCTCGCTATGTCTGTCTGTCTGTCTGTCTCTCTGTGTCTGCCTCTCTCTCTCTCTCTCTCTCTCTCTCTCTCTCTCTCTCTCTCTCTCTCTCTCTCTCTCTCTCCCGCTGTTTCTCTCCCTCTCGCTCTCTATCTCTGGGTGGGGTTCCTGACCTCCCATAGTGGGCAGGGAGGTACTTGCTGTTTCTTCTCTACCCCTAATCTGTTTTCCAACTTGCTTTCTGTCTTTGTCTTGGATGAGATTACTTGGTTTTGTCCATACCCTAGCTGGGAGGGAGACAGTCAAATGTTTAGTTAGAGTATTGGGAGATGATATTTTTTCCTTGTAAATCATCTCTCTGTTATGCCCTGTTTTATGTTTTGTTTACGTATTAAATATGATTTGTAAACATTTGAGTGTATTCCTCTAAGTGGAGACCTGTGCTTGTGTCTGGGTGAGACATTTATGTGTTCTCAAACTAAGTACTTTGATAGTGTGCTCTTGGAATCTACATTTGTTCTCTATTTAAACCAATTCCCCGTTGCCTTCCCTTTTCATGGGTACTTTAATTGTAATTCTAGAACATATTACTATCCCATTTTCTTTCTTTATACTGGCGCTGCTATGACCTATATGCGTTGCAAGCGCTGAAAAATAAAAGGCTCTCTATCTCTCTGGCTCTCTCTATGTGTCGCCCTCTCGCTCCCTCTCTCTCTCTCTCTCTCTCTCTCTCTCTCTCTCTCTCTCTCTCTCTCTCTTTCTCTCCCCCTGTCTGTCTGTCTCTCTCTCCCCCTCCCCCCCCCTCTCTCTCTCTCCCCCCTGTTTGTCTGTCTGTCTGTCTGTCTCTCTCTCTCTCTCTCTCTCGCTGTCTGTGTCTCTCTCCTGCTCTTTATCTCTCTGTCGCTCTCTCTCTGTCTGTCTCTCTTTCTTTCTCTCTCTCTATTTCTTTCCCTCTCTCATTTTGTCTTTCTCTCCCACTCTTTCTCTCTCTCTCTCTCTCTCCCACTCTTTCTCCCCCACTCCCCCCTCTCTCTCTCTCTCTTTCTCTCTCTCTCTCTCTCTCTCTCTCTCTCTCTCTCTCTCTCTCTCCACTCATCAACTGAGCTATCGAGACCCGCAAAAATGATTTTGTCTTAGTGATGAAAATGAGACATCGGATGTTTTGACGTCATGTAAATTTAGTGAGAACTACTCATAAAAACGACTCGCTAAAAACAACAACACAATGAAATGAATGAGGTCATTTTCGTTTCACATATAAACGTTTAAGGTTACACATATTTTTGTGTGTTGATACGTTATATCCGACTAGCGGAGGCTACGAGAGTTTGTATCTAATGAGTATGAGTGTGGAGTGATTGTCATTGAAAGATAAACTGAGTGAAACACTCCATGTGTGTTGTAGGTGCGGATGTACTTAGATGGAAGTCTAACTTGTACTACATCTGTGCGTTAATGTTTGTGTCTGTGTGTGTGTATGTGTGTGTGTGTGTGTGTGTGTGTGTGTGTATGTGCGAGCATGTATGTGAGGGGATAGATTGAAAAATCCAATAGTCAATCAATACCCATAAGTCAATTGATAGTAAAGCCAAAAATGATGAGACGTCAATTTTCACTGAAGCATTCACGTGATTTTAACCCATAGACTGACAAGCGAAGGACGCTGACTTATAATAATACACATACACTCACATATATGTAAATATATATGTATATATATGTATATATATATATATATATATATATATATATATATATATATATATATATATATATATATATATATATATACACACACACACAATTGGCGTCACTCAGCTCTTTGGTATTGTTTTCAGACAACCATATTATTAATGTCATAGTTTTGTGCGTTTGTACGGAATATCCGGATGGTGGATATTGTGAGTTTTTAACGAAACGCAATGCATCAATATCTCGACTGCTTCTAGGATCGATCTCTTTCCCTAAGTGTATGTGAAGCTAGTGCTCTACAAACTGAGCTATCGGGACCCCGTTGGTAATATGTAACGTTATTGATTCGACTTGCTGTTATTGATTCAATTTGAACTCACAACGGAATCCGGGACAAATTCATTTAACCGTGACGTTCAGTACGCCATCATGTGTTTATATTTAACTTTAAAACGATCTAATTTCCATTGCAAACATAATTTCACAAATGTCACGGTGTGAAATTGTCTTCTGGGCATTGAACTTGTTTTTGTGTTTGGTATTGTTGCTATGGAATCCGTGATGGCATGAGAGATACACACATAATATGAACTCTGGTGAAACATTAAACCTGCTCACTTCCGTGTTCCACTCCACAAAGACGCGAATTCTAAAATGTGACCAGAAAACTAGTCCTTCAACTATATTTAGATTTAAATGACTCTCCTCTTGGCAAAAAAAAAATAAAATAAAAATAATAAAAATAATAAAATAAAGAAAAGATTTTAATAAATCAAACATGGGACCTCGTAAGGTCTTCGTTCAATTTCCGGGTTTGAGAGTTTTTTCCAATGTGGGTCTAATAAATGGATCACTGTTTGACGGACGATTTTTCTGGCCAAAATTTTAAATACGCGACTTTTTGAAGTACGGCAGTTAACTGGTTTATATTTTTTCACACTTTGGCCTTGAATATCCAACTCGTCACAATGTCTGAAATCTGGCAATTCCAATGCAATTAACCATAAGATATTTGACCAATCAAAACATGGAATTTGTGACACACCTTCACACGTGCTCGGACAAATATGGTTGGTTGTTTATAAACAATAACGTGAATGAAATCGACCTCTCTCTGATCATTGTTATTGTTTTTATATCACCAAATAGGTGACTGGTTATCACACGATTTTCTCGATCATAAAATATAAACGTTTAAGGTTATACACACTTTTCTGTGTTGGTTCTATTGATCAAGCGGTAGAACAGTGGGTATTTTACTTAGACATAGACCGTGTTAAAACCTGTGTAGTTCGGTATGCTTACCAATCACTGCCATTGTTTACATTTTGACGAATGTCCGAGAGGCGTGGTTATCTAAGTGTCTATTAAATTCAAAGTTGTTGTTTTTTTAATTGTGGCTATGCCGTCTTGTGGTAAAACACTCGCCTTCGGACAGGAATGTCCAAGGTTCGAGTCCCGCTCTGATCGGCGCATAGTTGAGCCCTTGGAAAAGGCCCTTAGCTTACATTCTCTCATCTTACTCAAGTTAAAAATGAGTACCTAGCCGCTACAGTGGTGATGCGTTTTTGCTCGATTCGCTCCAATACATAGAACGAAACTGATGTCACTCAGCACTTTGTTTTTGTTTATAGCCAGCCATTATTATGAGTAGTTCTCAATAAATTCTGTCAGTCAGACTATAAACAGTCAACGTAACATACAGTTTTGTGTTTCAGTACGTTATTTACGGCTTGCGGAATGTTGTGAGTAAATTACCTAAGGGCACAGCATAACTAGTTTATAGATAGTTCGAAGTTGACGTCACTCAGGTCTTTGCTATTGTTTTTTGCCATCCGCGTTTCTGAGTAATTATCACTAAAATGTATTGACCTGACTATAAACGATCATGGTTACACAAAGTTTTGTGTGTTGGTCCGTTATACTTCCGAATGGCAATGTTGTGAGCTCCTTAGCTAACCGCATACTATCTATATAAATGTTTAAGATTACATATAATTTGTATTTTGGTTACGATTGTGAGCATCATTCACAATTTTAACACAGGCGATTGAAAAATGCAAAGTGTCCTCACGATGTAATTCAGCCATCAGGGTGTCAAAATATGAAAAATGCTCACAAATTGTAGGGCTGACTGTCTCGACTGTTTGGCATGTACTAGGGTAGATATGGGTATGGCGAATTCGCTCAATTAGATCAGGGGCAGAACATCCAGATAGATAGTTCGAAGATGACGTCACTCAGGACTTTGTTATTTTTTTTTGCCATCCGCGTTTATGAGTAATGAATGGGGCGATTGGCATGTTGCATACATGCCGAATCTTACGAATTTTTCGTAATTTTACGAATTTTAGACAAATTTCATGGCCAATTACAAAATTTTATGGAAAATTACGAATTTTTAATTCTTAGTAATACTTAAATAATAATAATAATAATAATAATAATAATAATAATAATAATGATGATGATGATGATGATGATGATAATAATAATAATAATAATAATAATAATAATAATAATAATAATAATAATAATAATGATGATGATGATGATGATGATGATGATGATGATGATGATGATGATGATGATGATGATGATGATGATGATGATGATGATGATAATAATAATAATAATAATAATAATAATAATGATAATAATAATAATAATAATAATAATAATAATAATAATAATAATAATAATAATAATAATAATAATAATAATAATAATAATAATAATAATAATAAGAACAACAACAACTCCTCCTACTATAATAATAATAATATTGTGGTTGTTCGTACACAATTTCAGAAATTATGAATTTCCTTGTCAAATTACTAAAAATTGACATAAAAATTACTAAATTTGAAGTTTTCAATTTGGCAGGTCTGATGTTGTAAAGGTGGCTATGACCGTGGCCATCGTTCACTTATAGCCTGACACTGACCAAAAATGACGGCAAAAGACAAGTCTTTGGCCTCAAACGTAAACCAGTCGTGAGTTGTATTCAATAGTTCAACCAATGGAATCACTTGTTTCCTTGAACTCTACTAACGACAACTCAACGCAGCACAAACCTTACAAAATGACGTCAAATTATACGCCCTACAGGGTTCTAGCGTAGCCATCGAAACTTATAGATAGTATGCGCTTGGCTAAGAAGCTCATAACATTGCCATCCGGAAGTCTAAAGGACCAACACACAAAATTGTGTGTATCCGTGAACGCTTATAGTCAGATTAATACAGTTAAGTGAGCATTACTCATAAACGCGGATGGCAAAAACAATAACAAAGACCTGAGTAATGTCATCTTCGAACTATCTATAGCCTGATACTACGACCGTAGCCATCGTAAAATTGTAGCCTGATGCAACGACCGTAGCCATCGTAAAATTGTAGCCTGACACTGGCAAAAAAATGACGTCAAAAGACAAGTCTTTGGCTACAAAAGAAAACAAATCGTGAGTTGTATTCAGTAGTTCAACCAATGGAATAGCTTCTTTTCCTTGAGCACTACTAACGACAACTTACTAAATGGTGCACACACCTAAAAAATGATGTCAAAGTAGAGGTCCGAGTGGGTTCTTGTGTCAGGCTATCTGTTAACGATGGCAACAGCCCCAGTATCAGGCTATAGATAGATAGAAGTTGGCGTCACTCATGTCTTTATTATTGTTTTTTGCCATCGGCGTTTATGCATAATTCTCACTAAACTGTATTAACCAGACTTTAAACATTTAAGGTTACACATCGTTGTGTGTGTTGGTCCGCTGTACTTCCGAATGGCAATGTTGTGAGCTTCTTAGCCAAGGGCACACTATCTATAGATAGTATGCAGATGACGTCACTCATGCCTTTGTTATCGTTTTTGCCATCCGCGTTTGTGAGTTGTTCTCACTAAACTGTATTAACCAGACTATAAAAGTTCATGGTTACACAGAGTTTGTGTGTTGGTCCGTTATACTTCCGGATGGCAATGTTGTGAACTCCTTGGCCAAGCGCATTCTATCTATAAGTTAACGATGGCTACACTATTACCCTGCCTTGACCTAATAAATTTGGCTGTTGTAGTGTGTGGTTTACCTTGACACGAATGAACTCGTGAACGCTCGTAAGCCATTGACACGTGACCAGGGAACGAAGGCCGTGTTGCTGTGATTAGGGTTACACGACTTGGGAATAATGTAGAATGTCAAGTTAATGGTTCCTATTTCATTGGAAGTGTACAACACTCTGGATACATACCTTGTTTAATTCACCTTCTGGTTTCAGAGTGATGGCATTTTATTTTCAATACTAAATATTATAAATATGCTGGTCGTCAATAAAGATAATCCATCCTCGCTCTCCGTAATCCTAAGAATCGGCCTATAGATAGAATGCGCTTGGCCAAGGAGTTCACAACATTGCCATCCGGAAGTATAACGGACCAACACACAAACTCTGTGTAACCATGAACTTTTATAGTCTGGTTAATACAGTTTAGTGAGAACACCTCACAAACGCGGATGGCAAAAACAATAACAAAGGCCTGAGTGACGTCATCTGCATACTATCTATATCTTGTTCCCAGCTTCTTGTTAGTCTACCTCTTCCTCTCTTGCCGTCTACCCTTGTCTACAAAGATGCCTGAAATTAGGGTTTAGAATTTTTGAAAAGTTGGAGATCGATAAGATCGGAAATAAATTGTGTGTGTCCAAAAATGTAAAAAGGTTGTGAAGTCAAATATGACAGCAAGCCAATATCGGTATCGATAAAACCTTTATATAATCGATAACACTGATAAGAGCGGTGCGCATGTACCGTAAAATGACCCCACCCTGATACGGGAACGTGTAAACGTTTAACGCGGTAAATAGCCAGTTTGACTAAAATAGAGAATAAAATTTGCTCCTCATTCCGTAAGGAAAAAACAGCATGATTGTACAATAATAAACAAAAATGAATATAACAGATTTAAAAAAAAGAACAAAAAACTAAACACGGAACGTTTCGGACTCAAAACCATTCTTCAGATATTAAACAAAAATACAATAAAAGAACAATTAATACACTACTTAAAAACCGCGGCAGACAGCAGTGACAAAATAGGCACGTCATTTTACATGCCACAGCTTCTAGCAGCTTCGCACGTCCTTTTGCATGCCACAGCTTCTAGCAGCTTCGCACGTCCTTTTGCATCCCACAGCTTCTGGCAGTTAAGCACATCATTTTACATTCTACAACTTCTAGCAGCTCAGCACGAACTTTTACATTCCACAGCTTTTAGCAGCTTAGCACATTCTTTTTACATTCCACAGCTTCTAGCAGCTTAGAACGTCAGGTTTGCATTCCACAGCTTCTAGTAGTTTAGCACGTCCTTATACATTCCACAGCTTCTAGCAGCTTAGCACGTCCTTATACATTCCACAGCTTCTAGCAGCTTAGCACGGCCTTATACATTCCACAGCTTGTACCAGCTTAGCACGTCCTTATACATTCCACAGCTTCTAGCAGCTTAGCACGTCCTTATACATTCCACAG